>NC_064254.1:67622478-67925508 GCF_003254725.2 Canis lupus dingo
TAGCATAGTATTTTTAAATTTTTTCTCATGAAATTTTCCAAAAATGAATGAAATATTCTATGTATCTGTCACACAGCTTCAACAATTATCAACACATGGCCAGTCTTATTTCCACTGCCTACCCTCTTGATTATTTTGAAACAAAATCCACATACCACACCATTTCACTCATAAACAGTTCCACACCATAATATTTTTAATTATCAGGAATTTTTCTTTTTTAAATGCTAAGACTTTTAAAATAATTCTGAAATATTCAAAACCTGTAACACAAGTTACTCTTACTATTTTGTATCCCCCTTATTAATGAAAAATGTCAAATAGTACTACCACCTTCTTTGTTTTCATCTATCAAACATTTCATCTACTCATTCTCTTAACATCACCAAAATACAATAATGGTCTCCTTATTAAAGTTCACGATTCCCTTGCAACATGGAGATTTGACAAGAGTTTATCTTTTTGCCTTCATTCCTTAGAAAGACAGCCTTTATTTAGGTTTTCTTAAAAACTGATTAATGTTTCTTTCTCTAGAAAAATAATCTATCATGTTATACTATTTCCTTCATTCAGAATTCCATTTCTGATAAACATTTACTAATCTAAAGGCTCTGAAATGATAAAATTTCGGAAGCTCCTATTATGGCAAATTTCTACTGCTCAGAAGTTATTTTAATTTTTTAATAATTTATTTTTTAATTTTATCTAAATTGAATTAATTAACATACATTATATTATTGGTTTCAGAGGTAGTGCTCAGTGATTCATCAGTTTTATATAATGTCCAGTGCTCATTATTACATCATGTGCCCTCCTTAATGCTCATTATCCAATTATCCCATCCCTTACTGCCCCCTCTCCAGTCACCCTCAATTTGTTTCCTATGACTAAGAGTCTCTTATGGTTTGTCTCCCTCTCTGATTTCATCTTCTTTTATTTTTTACTCTCTTCGCTTATGATCCTCTGTTTTGTTTCAGAAGTTATTTTAATTAAAACAAATACATCTGCAGTAATACTTTAAGATATAGGCATCAAAGTGTGAAGCTGAAAACACAAATAATTCAGGATTGTATTACACAGAAAGTAATCATTAGCAAATATTTAGTATATAAACCAAAATTTTAATATAAAACATTATTTTCCTATGAGAATTGTTGAATCTTAAATCAGATTTACTTGCTACAGAGAGTAAATGTAGCAAATAATTCCAACCTCTCCTTTCAGAAATATTTTACTAGGCCTGTGGTGTGTACCAGGCATTGTGTTGGGCTCTAGGAAAAGTAGGAAGGACAAGATGATCCTTTCCCTTGTGAACCTTTACACCGAGAGACACACCAGAAAGGGACACAATCTGATAAGCACTACCACACATGTATATGCAAAGTACATCAGATAAAGAACAGAAAGTCTTTGGTTCTGGTGAAGGGGATAGACAGGCTATCGGTAAATAATTTTCAAAGGGAATATCTGAGCGGACCTTGAGAGATGAGTAGTATTTCATTAAGCAAAAAAAGAGGTCAGGGCCTTACAGACACCAGAAATGTATGGACAAAGTCTGAAAATTAAAATCTATGCTATATTCAAGAAGTTAGCAGAAGACTTATATAGCTAGAACACAGAGATGGAATAACACAAAAAGAGCAAAGTATAATTAGCATAGTCTTATACAGTATGCTAATAAGTTGGCATTTTTTTCTGTATAATGAATGGGAAACCATCAGAAGTTCTTAAGCAACAGAAACATATGATCAAACAGGTACTCTTAGCAAAGCAGGCAGAGAGTGTACAGGATGGATCAAAGGATTTAAAACCAGAGGTTGGGCAAATGTTGTAAAAGTCCTATAAAAGGGTTGATAAGGACCAAAATCAGAGTAAGTACAGTTAGGAATGGAAAGAATGTATACAAAAGGCATTCCAGAGATAGGCTCATCTACCATAGCCAAATATATATAGGCATATTGCAGGCATTGAAGAAATATTTGATGCATAAACGTGTGTGCACATCTGTGTATGTATATGAGAGAGCGCTGAACAGCCAGAGAAGCAGCTAAAGATGAGGTTCCTACCAAGAGTGTTGTCCCAGTGAGAATAAAGCCATTTACACTACACCTTCTACACCTGTCCCCTGCCCAATAATAAACAATACTGACAATAAGCCAGTTCACAAGTTGAGAATAAATTCATTTTAGACATAGTGATTTCGAAGTGGTTCCTAGATAGCCAGAAGAGGATGAACAAAAGGAAATAACAGAAACGGAATTCAGAAAAGTAAACATCACTACATCACTGGCAACTCTTAAAACCACAGAAGTAAATGTGATCACAAAAGAAAAGTGCTCAGAAGAAAAAAAGAGCTGAAGATGGCAGCCACTGACTGCTCTTTCATATCATGGCACCTACATACTGGTAGGAATGTAAGTTCAAGCTCTATGCTGGGCTCCAACGTAGGAATAGAGCCTACTTTAAAAACAAACAAAATAGCTAAAAAGGTTTATCTGTGGGACATTGGTGAAAATTTAATATACAGTCTAGATAATTTCATCGTTAACTTTATTTTTAATTTTTATGTTATTAATTTTCTTAAGTAGAGGATAATTTAGGATAGTTATGTAGAATATCCTCATTCTCAGGAGAAACAGATCAAGTATTTTGGAGTCTCATGTCATGACACTGGCAACTTAATTCAAATGGTTCAATAGCAACAAAAGACACACACACACACACACACACACACACATATACAGAGAGAGCAAGCAATACAGAAAAATGGTAACAAAACTGAAATCTAGGTGGAGGGTATGTGGATGTTCATTGTTCTACAGTTTAAACTTTTCTGCTTTTACAAAACTTTTCTTAATAAAACAAAACTGAGGAGGAAAGAAAATAACAGACAGCAGTTAGAGTTAAAAGAAAAATAAGGAAGTTGTATACAGAAGCCAAAAGACAAGTATTAAAAACATAGCTGGGCAAAAGCATCAAACATAGAAGCAAAGTCAAACAGGAGGGAATAGAGGTAAACTGGTCATATTTGGCAGCTACTGATGTTTTGCAAGGGCATGGACCAGGAGAACACACACTGCTCAAAGTCTCTCAAAGTCTGTACCATACTCTTTGTTATTAAAATTACTTAGAATTAGCTCATGCGTTTTGCTCCAGTTCCCAAATGAGGAAGGAGACTATCTTACTCATTTCTCTCTTTTTTTTTTTTCAGATTTTATTTACTTATCCATGAGAGACAGAGAGAGAGGCAGAGACACAGGCAGAGAGAGAAGCAGGCTCCATGCAGGGAGCCCAATGTGGGACTCCATCCCAGGATCCCAGGACCACGACCTGAACCAAAGGCAGACGCTCAACCACTTAGCCCGGGGCCCCTGTCTTACTCATTTCTCTGTATCTCTTTAGGAGCTAACAAAGTGCTGTGCAAATAGTAGAAACTAAACATTTTTGCACTGAAATAAACATGTTTATTAGTCTTGATTAATTTTAAAAATATTTTCAGCATAACAGAAAATCTGGAAAATCTTCTTTAAAAAATATATTTTCTAGGGACACCTGGGTAGCTCAGCAATTAAGCACCTGCCTTTGGCCCATGGCATGATCCTGGAGTCTGGGGATTGAGTCCCATGTCGGGCTCCTGCATGGAGCCTGCTTCTCCCTCTGCCTGTGTCTCTGCCTCTCTCTCTCTCTGTGTCTCTCATGAATAAATAAATAAAATCTTCTTTAAAAAAAAATAAAAAATATATTTTCTAAAGACAAAAGTAAAATATGCTGGGAGATAAAATGACAGCAATAAGCAAACACCCATATTTTTAATGGAAAAGTCATCATATCTAAAAATTTACCAGACAGCAACTATCTCCTTCTAGAAGGAAAGGAGAAAAATACAAATATTTTGTCATTCTCACATCTAGCACTGTCAGATCAGATAGAACTAGATCAACAATTTGTTCCTTTCAGTACATTTCATATTTCAGTCTTCACAAATTCAACTCAAATCATAAGTCTCAATGAAAAATAAATACGCTGAAGACAAATTAACAGTCAAAACTACAGCCAGGGCACTGGGTTGCAAGAGCACCTGGCTCCAGGGGTCCCAAACAGACCAGTCATTGCTGACAAAATCCAAAGGCAGAGAGATGAGGGTGGTGGGGCAAGGAATTTATTTCCGCGAGGCCCACACCAGAAACACAGCAGAACAGCTTCTCAAAGACTGTCTCCAAAAGGACTGAAACTATTTCCAGGTTTATATAAAGAAAATGTGGGCCAAAGGTGAGCGGGTACATGCAGGTAGGCAATAAAGGTCAAATGGATCATTGTCATGGAGTCCATCCCAGGTGGAGTCTCTTAGGCTTAAGGTGGGCCCTATTGCCTCAGGGTAGTTTCAGTTCCCCTCAGGGGAATACTTTGCCCTCAGGGTCTTCCACCAGAGCCAAGAGACAAATGGGAAGAACCCAACTGGAAAGTTTGAGGTCAATATGGAAACAACCTAAGTCCTCTTTCAAGATTCAAAATCAACACTTAAAATTTAAATACATGTAAGTTTTCACCATACTACTTAAGTTTCTGCCAAACCTGAGACCACTGAGGAAACTTCTGATAAAACTTAGGTTTTGCCATGTTTTCCTGGCTGACCTTAACTACTGTGATAATAAAAAATGTGATATTGTGATGAAGTAAGAAATATATATTTTGGTCTTCCTTCAGGGTTTCTGGCTCACAGATCCTGAAGCCCTTGTAATTTCCAAAGTGTTTGAAGCATAGAAGCATCTCTTATAATATTTAGTTTTTGTCCTTAGAATAGCTCCAAAAGGGTAAAAGTGAAAGAAACTCTTTTGTTATTCATAGCAAGCCCCTTTCAACCAGACCTGAATTTATTTAGAAAGTCCCTAGATAATCACAGGATGGGGGCTGGTTGATGAGGGAAAACTAGATGATGAGAACTTTCACCTCTCCCGTCAACTACACCCACATCCTCAAGAAGAGGGCTGGAGGCTGAAAACCAGTGGTCAACAATTTAATCAGTCACATCTACATAATGAAGCCTCAACTCTGAAATACAGAATACTAAGAGCTGTAGATTGGTGAACAAAAACATATCTGCTTGCCAGGAGGGCGGCATACCCCAAAACTCCATAGGGACAGAAGCTTCTGTGCTCCAGACCTTCCAGACACAGACCTCATCCCATAAATTCTTCATCTGACTCTTCATGTGTATTCTTTAACATATCCTTTATAATAAACCAGTTAGCTAGTAATCAAATTGTTTTCCTGAGTTCTGTGAGCCCTTCTAGCAAATGAGTGACCTTGAGGAGGGGGTCCTAGGAACCTTCAATTTGTAGTTGAGTTGGATGGAAGTAGTAGGTGACTTGGGAACCCACTGCTTTTTATGGAGGTCTGAAGCTGGACGTGGTCTTGTGGGACTGACCCTTCAGTCTGTGGTGTCAATTTTGATACCAACTGACACTCAAGCAGTCGGTGTCAAAATTGAGCTAAACTGTAGGAGGATACTCAGCTGGTATTGGAGAATTGGTCACTATGAGAAAAGAGTCACACATCTGATAGCAGAAGTGTTCTGGGAAGTGTTGGATGTAAGTAAGTAGAATTGTGAATAGAGAGAGAAACAAGAGCTTTTCCTTTCAGAGAGTCTATTTAATAATACAATAAGTATTCCTTGTTAGAACTCAAACCATTTGAACCATTATAATCTACAATCTCTGAAATACACTTGAAAGAAAAAAAGTGAAGTCCTTTAAAAGACTTTACTTGAAACTTGAATCAGCATGGCACATAAATCATAAAGTAAAAAGTCAGCTATTAGCTATTAAGAATTAATTTAATTTTCTTTTAAAAGTTGCCATGGAGGGGACACCTTAGTGGGTCAGTCAACTAAGCATCCAACTCTTTGTTTCATCTCAGGTCATGATCTCAGGGTGGTGAGATCGAGCCCCATGTCAGGCTCTATGCTCAGCACAGTCTGCTTGAGATGTTCTCTCTCCCCTTTTCCCTCTGCCTCTCCTCCTACTCATGTACTTTTTCTTTCTCTGTAATAAAATAAATAAATAAAATCTTTTTAAAAATAATATTAATTTAACAAGTAAAATTTTCCATAGAAGTTTACCTGAATTCATTCGTATAAAAATTCAGGTAAGACAACAGTCAAATGATCTATTTCATGAGAATGTCAACCTAAGACCAAATTTTAATCACTAAAAACCTAAAAAATAAGAAGTAAGGAATACAAAGCTGCCACTCAGCCAAGAAAAAAGATAAATATCAATTACAAGAACCAGCCAATCAAGTCATAGTTTATGGGTAAACATTAAATCATCTTTAAAACATAAAAAATTAATATCATCCAATAGCACAACACATTTACAATAAGAATTACACTAAGAGCTACATTTATATAGTCCTTAGTAAAAGCCTCAACTATACTAACTCTTTCAATCCTCACAATATGCTGTGAAGCAGATACTATTGCCATTCCATCGTACAGATGAGGACACTGAGAGCAGAGAGGTTAACTCACTCTAGATTACACAGCTAGGTAAGTGCCAAATTCGGGATTCACCTGGATCTAGGAAGTCTGTGCCTTTATAATCACTACAGCTTCATCTCTTCTTATTCCCCTTCTGGATAAAGGGAATAGCATGTACCACAGGCAAAAGAATACTATGCATTTGAGGTTCAGTAAGGCTGATTTAGAATCCAGGAAAGCAAGATAAAGCTGACAAAGAAGAAGGCAGAGCCAGATGGAGCACAACAGGTAAGCCATATTAAAGAAACTGGACCTTTTTTTTTTTTTTAAGATTTATTTATTTGAGAGAGAAAGAGAGAGAGGGGGGGGGGGAGAACGAACGCAGGGTGGGGGGTAGGAGCAGAGGAGAGGGAGAGAGAGAATCTCCAACAGACTCCCCACTGAGCGCAGGGGACTCAATCTCCCGATCCCGATCTCGAAATAGTGACTTGAGCTGAAACCAACAGTTCAGCGCTTGACTAACTGAGCCACCCAGGTGTTCCCAAGGAAACTGGACTTTATGCCAAGAAAAAAAAAAGCATTTTAAGTAATCTGTGTGTTCGTGATTCAATGTTTTTGATAAGTTGAAGTTGAGAGGACTATGGTGTTGTCTAAATGGAGATGCCCAAAAGGCATTTGGATGAACCAAGAGCTGAGAGGGGAGATGTGGACTGGAGATGGTGATGTGAAAGCATTTAGAAAATGAAACCATGAGAATAGAAAAGAGGACAAAACGCTGAAGAACATCGTTTAAGAAAAAGGATTCAACAGTACTAACAATGTAAACAACAGGACTTGGTGCTTTACACTGCTAAGTGGTTTCTAATGATTTGCTTTACTCTGGTCTTCCTAACTAAACACTGCCTTCACTGAAAACAATACCTCCTATAGGCCTTTACAACTCCACAGCCTTAGCATATTCATGGCTATCTGTGGGGTACTTAACCAAATGAGATATGGAGAAGGAATAAATAAAACATACTCGATTTTAGGAAAATCTTTTTGTTTTTGTTTTTTTTTTTTAAGATTCCTTTGATCTCCCATTTCTCCCCAGGCTTTTGCTCCCTCTGCACTTGCTACACTGATTGCTCTAACCCAGCAAAGATAAGGTGAGAGACTGAGGACATGGGAGTTATGTGGTGGTTCTGTGATCTGCTGTCTCATATTCAAAACCTAATAAGCAAAAAAAAAAAAAAACAAAACAAAACACAAAACCAACAAAACCAACAAACAAAAACCTAATAAGCAAATCCAGCCGAAATGATGTTAAGAGAAAAATGGAGGAGACAAGTCCTCGTTTAAAATGAAAGACAGGGGCGCCTGGGTGGCTCAGATAGTTAAACATCTTGATTTCAAGTCAGGTCACAGTCTCAGGATCATTGGATCAAGCACCTGTCAGGCTCTACACTCAACATGCTCTTAATTAATTAATTAATTAATTCTTCTAAAAAATAAAAGACAGAATTTGTTCTATTGCATTTTACTATTACAGCAGGAATTTTTCTTATATTTTTATATTATACGTCAAATCACAAATACTCTCTGCTTTTGGCTGTCTTTTCCACGGTGATGAATCTTTCTTTCCCCTTATTATTCCTATTCATTAGACAAATTTTCCAGAAATTTTACAAATACTCTAAGGTTAAAGCTCTCTTCTCTGGGATGCCTAGGTGGCTCAGTGGTTAAGTGCCTGCTTTCGGCTCAGGGAATGATCCTGGAGTCCCACATTGGGCTCCCTGCATGGAACCTGCTTCTCCCTCTGCCTATGTCTCTGCCTCTCTCTCTCTCTCATGAATAAATAAAATCTCAAAAAAAAAAGCTCTCTTCTCTGCATTCACCAAGCACATCTCTGTATTATACACATGACATTCATCACATACCACCTTGTATGGTACTCTTCCCTAATGTATGACTTCAAGAGTGTGGGATATGGAATTATACACCTGTTATATTAAGTCATAGTTAATGTTCCTTATACCCTCAGGTTACCAGTTTTTGCATTTGTAAACTGAGAAAAATAGTAACAACACTGTACAACTGTTCAAAGTATAATTGAGATCACATATGCAAAGTGCCTAGCACTGTGTCCAGCTATAGGCTCAATAATTATCAGTTCTTACATCAAAATAATGAACTTTTCTTAGAATATGAAAGAAATTCATGAATAGATATTTCCATCAGAATGCTTGGAAAGGAGGGCACTTAGGTGGTTCAGTCGGTTGAGTGTCTGATTCTTGATTTTGGCTTAGGTCATGATCTCAGAGTTGTGAGACTGAGCCCCAGTGTGGACATGGAGCCTGCTTAAGATTCTCTCTTGGGGCACCTAGCTGGTATAGTTTTACTTAAGCGATGGACTCTTGGTTTCTGCTCAGGTCCCAATCTCAGGGCTGTAAAATCGAGCCCCGGATCAGGCTTCCATGCTCAGAGTGTAATCTGCCTGATACTCTCTCTGGCCCTTTCTGCTCCTTCTTTCTCTCTAAAATAAACAAATCTTAAAAAAAAAAAAAAAAAAAAACTCTCGCCCTCTGCTCCTCACCCCCCAAAAAAGAATGCCTAGGAAATGACACAGGAATGAGTTTTGGGGGGAGCCTGGGTGGCTCAGTCAGTTAAGCATTTGCCTTCAGCTCATGTCATGATCTCAGGGTCCTGGGATCGAGCCTCACTTCAGGCTCCTGCTCAATGGGGGGTCTGTTTCTCCCTCTCCCTCTGTCCCTCCACCTGCTTGTACTCACTCTCCCATTCTCTCTCTCAAATAAATAAAATCTAAAAAGAAAGAAAGAAAAAGAAAGAAGAAAGAAGAAAGAAAGAAAGAAAAGAAAAGAAAAGAAAAGAAAAGAAAAGAAAGAAAGAAAGAAAGAAAGAAAGAAAGAAAGAAAGAAAGAAAGGAAAGAAAGAAAGAAAGAGAAAGAAAGATAGATAGATAGATGTTTGGCAAATATATGCAAAAATAGAACATAACACTTGAAATTAACATTTCCTATATAGATAAGTTTTCTGAGAGGGAGTGTCATTATCATGTGTGCCTTTGTGGCAATCATAATACCTAGCAACTAACAATCAAAATTTTATGGATTAATTGATTAGAGGACTAATGTTATTGGTTATCTCCCTTTTCTATCTCCTTCCTAATGGAGGTTACCAGTAAGAGTCTAGAATTAAGTTTTTCATTTAATAGTTTTGCCTATTGTAGTATCTATTGGACCATACAACTGTTATAATAATATATCGAGGTAAAATCTTTGTTCTACAGAAGTTCACAAGAGAATGGAGGAACTAAATAATGTGTGCAGCTACAAAATATAAGGTATTATATGAAAAACTGCCTGAATCCCATGATTTAAAATATTTTTTTTTAAAGATTTTTATTTATTTATTCATGAGAGACACAGAGAGAGAGAGAGGCAGAGATACAGGCAGAGGGAAAAGCAGGCTCCATGCACAGAGCCCGACATGGGACTCAATCCTGGGACTCCAGGATCACGCCCTGGGCCGAAGGCAGGTGCTAAACTGCTGAGCCACCCAAGGATCCTTAAAATATTTTTATAACCATCAATTTAATCCTGTCTCTCTTTTTTTTTTTTAAGATTTTATTTATTCAAGGTGCCTGGGAGGCTCAGTAGACTGGGCGTCTGCTTCTGGTTCAGGTCATGATCCCGGGTCCTGGGACAGAGCCCTACATTGGGCTCCCCGTTCAGCTGAGAGCCTGCTTCTCCCTCTCCTTCTGCTGCTTCCTGCTGCTTGTGCTCTCTTGCTGTCTGTCAAATAAATAAAATCTTTCTTAAAAAAAAAAAAGGCTTTAAAAAAAAAAAGATTTTACTTGTTCATTTGAGAGAGAGTGAGTGAGAGAGCAGGAGTGGTGGGGAAGATACAGAGGGAGAGGGAGAAGCAGACTCCCTGCTGAGCAGAGAACCCAATGCGGGGGCTCGATCCCAGGACCCCAGGATCATGACCTCAGCCGAAGACAGACATTTAACTATGTGAGACACCCAGGCACCCCTAATCCTATCTTTCTTATAGAAATTTCAATGAGAAGAAGGAATCCTCCTATGACCTAATATGAGAAGTACATCATATCTCTTATACTACTGATTAGATAACCTATCAAGGTTGTCATACTTCATAAGGAGAAACTAGAGAGTTTTCCTGCTAAAATCAGAAACAAGGTACTGCTATTCAATATCATACTGAAAGTCCAAGCTAATACAGTAAGATAAAGAAATAAAAAGTATACGGACTGAGAAGGAGGAAGTAAAACTCTGTTCACAGATGATACAACTGTCTTCGGGGAAAATTCTAGACTCAAAAAACTCCTAGACTGGGCAGCCCGGGTGGCTCAGCGGTTTAGCGCCACCTTCAGCCCAGGGCGTGATCCTGGAGACCCAGGATCAAGTCCCACATCGGGCTCCCAGCATGGAGCCTGCTTCTCCCTCTGCCTGTGTCTCTGCCTCTCTCTCTCTGTGTCTCTCATGAATAAATAAATAAAATCTTAAAAAAAAAAAACAAAACCTCCTAGACAAATAAATGATTATAGCAAGGTTACAGGATACAAAGTTAATATACAGAAGTCAATTACTTTCTTATATACCAGCAATGAAAAGTTGGAATTGAGATTAAAAACACAGTAACATTTACATTAGCATCCCAAAAAATGAAATACTTAGGTATAAATCTAACAAAACATGTACAAGATCTATACAAGGAAAACTGAGAAAAGAAATCAAAGAAAGATCTAAATAAAGGGAGAGATATTCTGTATATATGCCTAAGAAGACTCAGTATTGACAAGATATTTGTTTTTCCCGATGTGATCTATAGATTCAACAAAATCCCAATCAAATCCCAGCCAGTTATTTTGTGGTCATTGACAAAATGTCTTTCACGTTGACATGGAAAAGCAAAGGACTGAGAATATCCAACATAATATTGGAGAAGAAGAAAAACAGAAGACTGACATTACCCAACTTTAAGATTTTCTATAAATCTATAGTAATCAAGACAGGGTAGCCCTGGTAAAAGAATAGCCAAATAAATTAATAGAATGGAATAGAAAGCCTCAAACTAGACCCACATAAATACCATCAAATAATCTTGACAAAGCAACAAAGGATAACATTAGAAAAAAAAAGTCTTTCAACAAATGGTGCTTGAACTAATTGACATCCACATGGAAAAAATTAATCTGGACACAGACCCTGCACTCTTCACAAAAATTAATTCAAAACGGAACACAGATCTAAATGAAAATACAAAACAATAAAACTCCTATAAGATAATGTAAGAGAAAATCTAGACGACCTTGAATTTGGAGATGATTTCTGACTACAACTTAAAACTTCTGCTTTGCAAAAGACACTTAAGAGACTAAAAAGACAGGGGATCCCTGGGTGGCGCAGCGGTTTGGCGCCTGCCTTTGGCCCAGGGCGCGATCCTGGAGACCCGGGATCGAGTCCCACGTCGGGCTCCCGGTGCATGGAGCCTGCTTCTCCCTCTGCCTATGTCTCTGCCTCTCTTCTCTCTCTCTCTCTCTCTCTCTCTGTGTATCATAAATAAATAAAAAAAAATTAAAAAGAGACTAAAAAGACAAGCCACAGACTGGGAGGAAATATTTGCAAAATATGTATCTATTAAAGGACTGATATTCAAAATATACAATTTAATATTGTTAGAACTCAACAGTAAGGGGCACTTGGGTGATTCAAGTCAGTTAAGTGTCAGTCTCTTGATCTCAGCTCAGGTCCTGATCTTAGGGTCATGAGTTCAAGCCCTGCACTGGGCATGGAGCCTACTTTACAAAAACAAACAAACAAACAAACAAAACACCTCAACAAGAAGAGAACAAATGACTCCATTTTAAAATGGGCGAAAGATCTACACAGGCATCTCACCAAGAAGATATGCAGATGACAAATAAGTGTATGAAAATATGGTCAACATCACATGTCATTAGAGGGCTGCAAATTAAAACACAAAATAAGATACCACCATACACCTATTAGAATGGCTAAAATCCAGAAAATCAAATGCTGACAAGGATATGAAGCAACAGTAAAGCTCATTTATTGTCAGTGGAAATGCAAAGTGATATAGTCACTTTGGAAGAATTTGGCAGTTTCTTACAAAACCGAACATTCTCTTATATGATCCAACAAATACACTCCTTGGTATTTACCTACATGAATTGAAAACTATATCCACACAAAAATCAGCACATAAAAAAAAATCAGCACATAAATGTTTATAGTGGCTTTACTCATAATTGCCAAAAAGGAAGCAATCAAGATAGCCTTCAGTAGGTGAATGGATAAATAGACTATGGTACGTCTAGACAATGAAATGTCATTCAGCACTAAAAAGAAATGAGCTATCAAGCCATGGAGAGGCATGGAGGAAGCCAAAATGCTTATTACTAAATGAAAGAAGCTAATCAATCCCAGGCTACCTGCTGTGTGATTGTAACTACGCCATTCTGGAAAAGGTAAAATTATAGAGACAAAAAAAGATCAGTGGTTGCCAGTGGCTCAAAGGAAAGGAGCCAGAGATACATAGGTAGAGCAAAGGATATGTTCAGGGTAACAAAAATATTCTATATGACATCATATTGGTGTATACATGTGATTATACATTTGTCAAACCCACAGAACATCTACAACAAAAAGAGTAAACCTTAAGGTAAACTGTGGATTTTAATTAATAATAATGGAACAATACAGTTCATTAATTACAGCAAATACACCAAAACAAGATACTGATTATGGGAAGAGGGGGCAGTAAGGGAGTATATGAGAACAAAATTTTTCTGTAAGCCTAAAAGTGACCTAAAAAAATAAAGGCAATTATTTTTGAAAAAATACCTTGAGTATTTTCATCACATCTTTCTCATTGAAACTGAGGGGTGAGGACCTGGGGAGGAGAGTCTTTCTCTGCCTTGATAGAAGCAGAACTTCACATCTTTTATACTAGTGCTTGATAATCTATTGAATGGGATGAGCACTGAGTGTTATGCTATATGTTGGCAAATTGAACTCCAATTTTAAAAAAATATATATGTTAAAAAAAAAAGATAATCTATTGAGATTCTCAATTGGTAACCAAATATACCACACTCGTATTACTTAAGCAAATATAAGGCTGCATAATTCAACAGTAGTGAATACAACCAACTAGCCTGAAAATGAACCATGAAAAGGCCTTCAAGAAATTACTTCCAATATTATTGGCAAACAGAAAATATCTCCCCAAATGGCCACTGAAAAGAGTAAAAGAAAGGAAAAAGCAGTTAAGAGGTAAAATTGCAGCTAATCATAAAAAACAGTACAAAACTCATCTATCTTCTCATTAATTATCTCCTAGTAAATAGAAGAAGCTTCTCTGAATAGGAGAAAGGTAAAAGAAATAGTTAAAGTCCATTGATTTTAAGATGGAGTCTGTGTTGGGCACAGAACAGAAATTTAATAAGTATGTACTACCCTAAAATATATTTGTGTGTGTGTGTGTGTGTATACATATATATGGATCCCTGGGTGGCTCAGCAGTTTAGCGCCTACCTTTGGCCCAGGGTGTGATCCTGGAGACCCGGGACCAAGTCCCGCATCTGGCTCCCTGCATGGAGCCTGCTTCTCCCTCTGACTGTGTCTCTGCCTCTCTCTCTCTCTGGTCTCTCATGAATAAATAAAGAAAATATTTTATATACATATATATATGTATATATGTGTATGTGTGTATATATATATATATATACACACATACACATATACAACCTTGACTTTGCAGAAGGTGTACAATCCATGTATAAGGTATAATGTGCAGCCACTACAAATAAAATTTCCAGGAGACATAAGAAAACCATTCCTCAAATTCCCATTCAAAATCTCTCTAAAAACTAGCCACATTATGAACTTTACATCTAAGGGTACATTTTGTTAGCTGCTATAGATTTTTAAAAACAAAACAACAAAACCTCTACACAGGTAACATCTGAAGAAAGTTCATAAATGGTTTTATAAGTTCACAAAAAGTAGTATCTGGCACATAAAAGGCAAAATGTTTCTATCTAAAAAAAAAAAAATCAAAGAAGCATTACCTAGGAAAGGTGTGTCACATTATTTTCTTAAAAAGTAACTCATTAAGAAGGTCTCTATAAAAACATATTTTACAAATATGTGGGATGTGTTTATTTCTCTACTGAAACAAGAACTAACTTGAGAGAAGAGCATATTAACACGTTCTGAAAAGAGAGGTAATTAACATATTGGAAGCTAACATTCTTGGCACCTGAGACCTACAGCAAGAATGTCTGTCCTCTAGCCATGAGTCATGAACTAGGCTGCCTCTATTATGAAGCGATCTTTCAGTAAAAGGAGCAGCAGGGAAGAAGACAACAGATGAATAATGACTTGGACAACTTCCCGGGAAGAAATCATCATGAAGCTAGGTCTGAGGAAGCTAGACCGTCGATACTATATGTTATATGTTAATGCTTTCTTTCCTTAATCACCCCTACTGTTAACAGCAGCGTGAAATTTAGTCTTTAGTTCTACCTAAGGCTTTCCATTTTGTGTAGATTTTGATAACACTGCATAAAATTACACAGCGTGGCCTCAAATTTTGTGAAATACTTAATGCATCGTTTTAAATTATTTTGTGATGACATCTGTGAAGAGTTCTCACCTGCCACGTACCCACCCCGGCACACACACACAATGACACCAGAAGGCAACACTCTGCTTTACCTTCTGCTGAAAAGTCTGCTACCTCCAACGCTTGAGGTCCATACACGAAGCCCTCCTGGAATCTACGGACACAGCAGAGGCAAAAGGCAGAGAAGTTTATGTAGATTTAAAGTTAGGCTGCCCAAAACATTAAATGCCAAATGCCTATCACAAGTCTACATATCTGCCAAGGAAATCAGATTTTAGATTTGGCAAGTGAGCACATCCACAATATATGATTAATATTCAGAGTTCATTATATATTACTTAGTTACGTGAAAAGAACAAAATTGAGTCTTAATGAGTATATACTCTCACCAAAAGAAGTGATTGAAACTATCTGAAATATTAAAAGAGCAACAAATTATGAATTCATATATAGTCAAAATAGCAATTTAATGTTTAAAATTACGTTATGAGAGGTGGGGCGCCTGGCTGGCTCAGTTGCTGGAGCATAGGACTCTTGATCTCAGGGTTGTAAGTTGTGATCTCAGGTGTAGAAACTTACTTAAAAATTAATTAATTAAAAATTAAATTATGTGACGAGCTAATCCACACACACACACATAAGGAATATAAAAGAAATTAAGCAGAAAAATATTCTTCACAAAATGGAGTGTGATAGACCCTACACCTCAAGGTAAATTATTTCCTATGACGTCAGATGGGGAATATACAACAATTAGAAACAGACCTGGAAGAGGACAAGGTAGAGGAAAAAGGGGAAAGTAGAAACAAAAAGATATTCTGATGCCAAGGCTGACAGTAATTTTGAAATGAGCCAGGTTGATACATAATGCAGGCAGTAAAGGGGAAATCTACCTTGTTCCAATATTATAAAATAAATATAAGCATGAAACATGAAAAGCTCTTCAGGAAACATCCATGTAAAAACTTAAGGATTTCATCAGGTAAAATATTTAGAACTCAGATTTTCATCTCATTCTTTTCCAACAATAGGGATAAAAGACAAAATGCAGACTATGAGAACAGGAATCAGATAAATTCTACTGGCTATTAAATTTAAAAGAGGGGCACATGCTATCTTTTCGTGATATTTAGAAATCCTTAAAAATGTCAATGAGTAAGTCGAAAAGAAGAAACATAGGAAGAAACATAGTATCACAAAACACTGTCCCTAAACTCAGGTGGCTTGAGTTCAAGTTCCAATCATTCAGTTGCTTTGCAACATCAGGTAGGCCACTTCATCTCTCGGTACAACCAGGGTTGTTCAATGAGTTGTTCACCATCTCACAGATTTATACTGAAGAGCAAGAGAAATAAGATATTAAAAACCACAGCTATAGGGACGCCTGGGTGGCTTAGTGGTTGAGCATCTGCCTTTGGCTCAGGGCGTGATCCCAGGGTCCTGGGATCGAGTCCCACATTGGGCTCCCTGCAGGGAGGCTGCTTCTTCCTCTGCCTGTGTATCTGCCTCTCTCTGTGTCTCTCATGAATAAATAAATAAATTTAAAAAAAAATCACAGCTATATTTTGTAAAAAATTCAAATCAGTGCACTTGACTTAAATTAACAATTTAATAAAAGTTGTCGTGTAGAGGCAATATAGAGTGTGAGGTCCAAGTAATTTGGGGAACTAGATGGGGAAGGAAGGCCAAAAGCAAAAAGGTTGAACTGGCCAAAAGAGCCTAGAGTAGCAGTCGGGGCGAAATGGCAGCCAGAAAGGTCACAGTCCCCAAGAGAGGGCTGTATCATAGTATTAATTTAGCACTTTGCCCAGCACTGCCTCAGATTCATCTTCTCTTAAACCCCCCAAAAAATCTTAGACTGCACCAGCCTCTAATGTGCTGTTTGTGACAGTCTAACTGACAAGATCTGAGACACACTAAGTACCTACATGCTGCATATATTTCTAAAAACCAAACAGGTAAAATCCCACCTGATAAAACAATAATGGCAGCAAAGTCTTCTCTGGAATGTATGATGTGCCGGGCACGATTCTAAGAGCTCCACAGGTATTAAGTCATTTTGGTCTTCACAACTTTGACGTATTATCCTCACTTTACAAATAAAGAAACTGAGACACAAGACCTTAAGAAATTTGCTTAAACATAGCCAGAAGCAGCCGATGTGCAATTCAAACAGACTACTTCAAGAACCACATTCTTAGCCACTGTATCATCCAGTCTGTGGAATTAAAACCATACAAACCAGGCACTTTTCTCTATGGAATAAACCACACAATTATAAATGTTCAATTTATTCATAAATGTTCAATTGAATCCAATGGAGCCAATCATGCCAAATAGATTTCTCAGCATTTGCAACATTTTTCTGGAAAATTAAAATTCATATGATTGTTGTACAAAATATGTTTTACAAAAATGGGAAATGCTTACAAGCCCAGTCATGAGTAATTATATATATGGTCATACATATCCAAATAACATTAAAATGATATTTGTGTTAGAGTAGCAAGATTGAGTGATTTTGCCCCAATTTTTATAATTGCTGCTATGTGGGGCACCTGGCTGGGTCAGTCAGTAGAGCATGCAACTCTTGATCTCAGAGTTGTGAGTTCAAGCTCCAGATTGGGCGTGGAGCATACTTAAAAATAAATAAATAGGAATGATTGGGTGCCTCAGTCGGTTAAGCATCTGATTCTTAATTCCACTCAGGTTGTGATCTCAGGGTCCTGAGATTGAGCCCTGCATTGGATTCCCTGCTCAGTTGGGAGTCTGTTTGTCTCCCTCTGTTCCTCCTCCTGTTCTTTTTCTCTCCCTCTCTAAAATAAATAAATAAATCTTTTTAAATAAATAAATAAATAAAATTGCTGCCATGCTATTATTTAACTCGCTCTTAAACATTTTATAAGCTTAAAAAATCAACATAATGAGATAGTACCACATGCCCATTAAGATGGCTACTATCAATTTTTTTTAAAGGAGGAAAATAAGGTGAGGATGTGGAGAAATTGGGACTCCTGTGTACTGTTGGTGAAAATGTAAAATGGTGCAGTTGCAATAGAAAACGGCATGGCAGTTCCCCAAAAAAATTAAAAATAGAATTACCATATTATCCAGCAATTCCACTTCCAAGTATATAGCCAAAAGGATTCAAAGCAGGGATTCTCAAAGAGACATTTATATGCCATGTTCATAGCAGCATTATTCATAAGAGCCAAAAAGTGAAAGTCACCCAAGTCTCCATTGATGGATGAATGGATAAACAAACTGTGTATACTTGGGGCTGTAATCTCCAGTGATGGAGGTACCCACTTCACTGGACAAATCATACAAGCCTAATGAAAGACTTGCAAACTTCTTGGAATGATCATTACCCTTATCACCCTCAATCATCAGGCAAGGTTGAAAGAACTAATAGGATCCTCAAACTTCAAACTTCTAAACTTGCCAAAACTACTGGATGCCCCTGACTGAGCTATTGCTTTTGATCTTGCTGATAGTTCCCAGTATCCCCTTTGGAAAACAAATTCATTCCACAAGAAAATCACCAGCAGACCAATGTCTACTGGCATACCACCTTCTGCTGATCCCTTGTTGCTTCAGGCTAGTATGAACAGCCACTGTAAGTCTCTAATGTCTTATGCTCAAGCCTATTATCAATAGGTGAAGCCATCTGAGATCCCAATTCAAAGGATCCTGTTGGTCACAGTCTAGAGCCTGGTGACTGGGTACTCCAGAAACATCATCAGGGGATGGCAGACCTTGAACCTCGTTGCAAGGGATCTTACCAAGGGCTCCTAACCATTGCCACAGCCGCAAAATTAACAGGCATCGAACCTCGGATACACATCTCACAGAAAGCTCCACCTGACACCTGCTGCTGTGCAGACACTAAAGACCTCCAAATCAATTTGACTAGGAAGATAAGTAGTTGACATCAAGTTAGGCTGTTTCCATCCTAGACGATGGATCAACACTTCATACTTTAACTAAACATGAAACTTATTCCTTTTTCTTTCCTTTCCTCTGGCATTGGTCTGAAAAGATAACACCCTCATCTTTACCACCCACGCCATTGTTAAGGGGGTAACTTCTAGAAAGCAGAACCACCTTTTATTTCAGGCTAGGAGAAACTCTAACTGTGCCACTAACTTTTTATAAGAAAAATGAGACTTCTCACTGGTAGGCTCCCCTGAATTTACACTGCTGATTTAAAAAGGACCTAGCAGGAGTTGGTCATAATTCAAGATCCACTCCTTTGATAGGTCCCTAATTCCCTGGTTAGGAATAAATGTAATGAGGCCATGATCAAGAACTTCTCCTTAATTCTTAAAATTATTGCAAAATCTGCTGCTAAAGCAATAGCTGCCCAAAAAAGATCCTTAGACTTTCTAGCCAAAGTTGGTCTTGGTAATAGGATAGCTCTTGATTACCTTTTAGCTGACCAAGGAGGTGTTTGTCTTAGAGCCAACACCACCAGCTTTACCAAGAGTAACATTTTTGGGGAAGTTGAAACTTAACTATTGAGATCACTGAGCAGGCCACTTGTCTAAAAAGAGGTGACTCCTTCAGTGGGTCTTTCTTTGACCTATATGATTTTGACTTGTTTGGGTCTTGGGGACCATGGCTCCAAAATGCACTCCAAACATTGGAAATTATCTTGTTTACAGAACCATAATAATCTCCCTGGCAAATTATAATCTCACAAAAGCTTTAAATTAAATGACTGTGGCCACTAACCACCAAGGAAATGATCTCCTCAGAAAACGAACAGAGAGAATGAGTGACTTAAAAACTGCAAACCTTAACATGTTACTTGTGAGTATCACAGAGATTAAGCAGAGAAACAGCAACAACTGTGGGAACTTTCCAGAGCAGTAACTGAAAGTGGTGCTAATGCCTTAAATTTTGAGCATATTTCACAGTCAAACCAAGAGTCTGCTCCCAGGGGGTAACTGCCAAAAAAGAAAATCACAGGGTGGGCACTGGGTGGCTCAGTAGGTTCAGCAGCCAAAGCTTGATTTCAGCTCAGGCCATGATCTCAGGGTCCTGATACTGAGCCCTACATCAGGCTGCATGCTCAGCGTGGAGTCTGCTTGAGGATTCATGCCCCCTGCCCACTACCCCTACCCCACATATGCGTGTGCTTTCTCTCTCTCGCTTGCTCTCCCTCTCAAATAAATAAATACATCTTATTTAAAAAAAAAAAAAAAGAAAGAAAAGAAAAAGAAATTCACAGCCCCAAATGGCATCACTTAGTTTAAAGCTCCAAATCAGTAAATCAGGGCTTAATACCAGATCTAACCTCCAAAGCCTTTTTTTTTTTTTTTTTTTTTTAAGATTTATTTATTTGGATGAGAGAGAGAGAGAGAGAGAGAGAACAAGGGCAGGAACAGAGGGAGAGGAACAAGCAAACTTCACAATGAGCACAGAGCCCAACACAGGACTCAATCCCAGGACCCTGAGATCGTGACCTGAGCCAAAGTCAGACACTTAATAACTGAGCCACCCAAGCGCTCCTCGACCTCCAGTGTCTTAACTGATCAATTGGAAATTTTCTGAACAGCACCAATGAAGTAATGTGTGTCATGGGCCTTCTCTATCCCCCAAAGGAGGATGAGGTAGTCTGTATAATAGGACTCCCAGCCCACTCCCTTAAGGGCATGTGATTTTGCCTGAAACTGTCCTTTCTTCTCTTTTGCTTAGAACTTTCTTGCCACACCCTCTTTCCTATAAAAACCTTCCATTTTGTTCTACTCCTTAGCACACCTCTCTACTTGCTAGATGGGATGCTCCCTGACTCATGAATCATTTAATAAGGCAAATTAGATCTTCAATTTTTTTTCTGACACATACTACAACATAGATTAACCTTAAGGATATTATGCTAGATGAAATAAGTAAGTCACAAAAGGGCAAAATCCATGTTATCCTACTTCTATAGAGAAACCTGGAGTAATAGCAAATTCATAAAGATAAGAAAGTAGGATGGTGGGTGCCAGACACTGGGAGAAGGGGAGAAAAGAGCAGTTATTCTTTAAAGGTATAGGGCTTCAGTTTTGCAAGATGAAAAAAGTTCTGTGGATGGATGGTAGTGATGGCATACAAAAATATGAATGTACCTAATGCCACTTTACACTTAAAAATTATTACAGTGAGGGTACCTAGGTGGTACAGTCAGTTAAGCATCAGACTCTTGGTTTCAGCTCAGGCTGTGATCTCAGGGCCATGAGGCTGAACTCCACGTTGGGCTCCATGCTCAGTACAGAATCTTAAGAAGATTCTCTCTCCATCTGGGGCACCTGGGTGGCTCAGTGGTTTAGCAACCTGCCTTCAGCCCTGGGTGTGATCCTGGAGTCCCGGGATCGAGTCCCACATCGGGCTGCCTCCACAGAGCCCGCTTCTCCCCCTGCCTGTGTCTCTGCCCCTCTCTCTGTGTCTCCCGTGAATAAATAAATAAATAAAATCTTAAAAAAAAAAATTCTTTCTCCATCTCCCTCTGCCTCTCCACCTGAGGCAAAGAATCTCAAGCAGACTCCCCACTGAGTGCAGAGCCCCACAAGGGGCTCAATCTCATGACTCTGAGATCATGACCTGAGCTGAAACCAAGAGTCAGTCACTTAACCAACTGCACCACCCAGGCACCCCTACCCCATTTTTTAAAAAGTAATATGTGCTAAGTGTATACAATCTAAAGAGAAGTATAAAGAAGAAAAATAAAATTATTTCATCTCCCAGAAAAAAAATATACTGTAAATCCCCTTTTAATGTATATTTACCCAGTGAAAAAGACATGCTATATAGTCTTTTTAAATGTAATTCCTATTGATGCCATTCTTTTCTGTGTTAATTCTCTTTAGCACCAAGATATTTAGTTTTATGAAAAGCTTAGTTGGAATTTTTTAACTCAAGGATTTAAATATTAAAGCATAATTTTTGTTTCCAGAACTTGAACAGTGTGGTATCAAAATAATGGCTTCAATCCTCTAGGTTTCCCAGCAGAGTAGCGTCTCTACTTAGTTATCAAACATTTATATTCTTGCATTTCAAGGCTATCGACTTTACCAAATCTCTTCTGCAAGAGACTATGAGTATTACTACATAGCTGTTGTACTAAATTGGTCTCCCCACCTCCATTCTCACTCCTCTTTGTGCCTGACACTGCTGGCGGCCTATATACCCATTCTCTCTTTTCTCCTCAGTAACAGACCCTGGTTTTATTCTGGACAGCATGTCCCCAGGCAAAAGTGCACCCTTTCCAGTCTTCCAGGCTGCTACAACTGGTCAATGAGCTGGAAGTGGATGTCAAGGATGTGACTTCTGGAAAAGCTACTTAAAGGGAACTGACTTGGCTGGGAGTGCGTCTGTTACTGAGACATGATGGATGACATCAGGATTTCAAGCCAGTTGATAACACCGTACGTTAATTTTCTTAACTATAAAATATCATTTCTCTTCCAAAACCAAGTATCTTGAGTGGATAAGTAAACTTATATAAGTAAACAACTTTTGAGGAGTTCAAGAGAAAAAAAGCAACAGAGAAAATTTTCTCTTTGCAAGACATCCCTCTCACAAATACTGAGGACTACTTATGTGCCAAGCATTATAGTAGGCAGTTAAAACACAGAATAATGAGGTCTTTGAAAGAGTGCATTTATCCCCATCTCCTTGCAATGAGAAAGCTTAAAGGAGATGGCCTTTAGACTTTTTTTCTTAGTTTTTAAAGGAAAAATGAAACTTTCAAAAGATTTTAGTTTTCCATTTTTTTATGAACTCATTTTTTTAAGTAAAAGTGAAAGAGCCAGTGCCTTTTAGTGCCCACTATGCAGCAACGTACCAGATTCCAAACATACGTAATTTCAACTAAGCCTCATAAAAGTTCTGTGAGATAGTTCTTCACCTCATTTTAAAGGCTAAGTAGCACATGATCTGTGAAAGTTAAATAGCTAGGATCTGAACTCAGAAAAGTCTGCCTCTGACAACTATTGTGTATCACATGCTAGCTCTTAAATTCTTACATATAAACATAAAATATAGGAGCCAAGAGAAAGTTATCAATAAATAACTCACCAGTTAACTAAGCTTTCATATGCTTCATCTCTATTTATAATATTTTGGTTGGGTACAAGGAAGCCACTTTTTAAATGATGAGAAAATTAACTTTAAGGAACACAATTGGGTGCGGTGGGTGAGAGGGTAGTTTGTTGGCTGGCTCAGTCAGTAGAGCATGCAACTCCTGATCTCAGGGTTGTGAGTTCAAGCCCCAAGTTGGGCATGGAACCTACTTTTTAAAAATAATAAAAAATAAAGAGTACAACTGATAGAACCAGAATTCAAACTTTCTGAAATAAGCTTTAAAGCATAAATAAAAGCAAGCAAAATATGTATTTCTCCTTAATTCCTCCCAGTGCAACTATAAGAAAACATTGCATGAGGCCAAGTCTCTCCTAAATTCTATGTATCTGTTATAGAATTCCAATCCATGACTCTAAGGAAAGCCTGCCAATTCTCACACATATACTATTTAGAATAATAGCTCAGGTGAGTAACTACATTCACTTAAGGGTTGGTAAAAACAGTAGTAATAATAGAGACCAAGCAAGAAAGTAACTCTAGAAGAAAATTTGACGCTATGTTGTAATTCAATAACCGTTACCCAGATCTCCTCAAACCTCAAAAATAATGTATTACTATGACAGTACTTGTATATCCAGGCAACAGTCCATAAGAGGTTCATGAAAGGATATACAAGTAAATAAGAAGTGCACTAAAATGATGACATTGAAGTTAGAATAAAAAATGTCCCAACAGTGAGGACTGTGTTCAATGCAAAGATGAATAACCACCAAAAAAGGGGGTGCAATTTCCTTCTATGTGACTATTTTAAAATTCAGAAAATTTTATCTGCATGAAAGTTCCTGTTTAATCGAATCTGAAAAAGCAAGAGAGATTAGATAGATTAGCATTAGTGACCTAAGTCTTTCTCACCCAGGAATGAAATGCCTTCGTTCCATAACCGTCCCATGAACCAGCCAATCTTTTAGCTAACTGGATTCTGAGGATCCTTCACTGTGTCCCAGAATTCAGGGTCTATGTTAACACTGCATTATGTGAAGATAACAATGAGCCAAAGTTTCACACCATGACCTCTACAGCCTTGTTTCCAATGGTGATAAAATATAGCAGAATCTGGTAAAAGCAAGATCCTACGCAGAGACCTAAACAGCCCTTAATTCAGAGTCAAGAAACCTCTGCCAATAACTGGCCCAAGTGACCCCCTCACCCCACACCAAACCCAGTTCCTCAGAACAAAAATTTAAAGATTACTACAAGAACTCTGTGAAATGTAAAAGCTATTTTACAGTTACACACCAAAACAGAAGCAACTTCTCAAAGAACACTGATACCCTTAACTAATTCAAGAGAACAACAATTAGTTAAGAGAAAAGGGAATGTACAATAGCTCTTTTCTATCAAAATAGAACTGCGTTCTTACTTTTACCCCAACCCCACCCCACCTTCTAGCCATCCTGAATTACTTGCTGTTGTGTTTCTTTTTATCATAATTTTATACATTTTGCTTCTTCTCTGTAGAATTGCAGAGATGTAACAATAATTTTGAGCCTGTTTCTAATAGTCAAACTGCCTCCCTCTGGTAGTTACCTTTGAGTCAGTAATCTAAAAGAATAAATAAACTCTTATTTATCTCATTTTGCACATGCTATTCCTAACTGTAGCCTACAGTCCCACAGCTATACCAACACACTAAATTATTTCCTTCTAATCAAGGAAACTGAGGTTTTTAAAAGGATAAAATATGATGATGCTTTGCTTCCACAGCCTAAGAGATGGTATGAGCAGAAGACAATGCAGAGTGCTAAATCTGGGAAGGGATGGAGAAGTAGAGAAAAATAAAGCAAGGACCCTGGATAAACTTGTAGCATAATTTTTCACAGACTACAAGAGCTTTATCTGAAGCATTATCTTCTTATCAAGTAAAAGCATAATAAAGTTAAATTTGAAAACAATGGGAATATCCATATTACTTTCCCTCCTTCTTTTAGCATGATAATTCAAAAGTTGGCCACTTTTTTAAAAGCACATAATTAGGTGGCACCTGGGGGGCTCAGTGGTTGAGCATCTGCCTTCGGCTCAGGGCGTGATCCCGGGGTCCTGAAATCAAATCCCGTATCAGGACCCTGCAGGAAACCTGCTTCTCCTTCTGCCTGTGTCTCTGTCTCTCTCTGTGTGTCTCTCATGAATAAATAAATAAAATCTTAAAAAAAAAAAAGCACATAATTGGCTTTACCTTCCTTCAGTTTCTTCTACCACATAACAAGGACCATCAATCAAATGGAAATTAGCGACTGTAAACTCTTCATTTGTTTACAAATTACACATAATTCTCTTTCAAATCAAATAAAATACAGAAAACCCAGACTTTTAAAAATATAAACCGAACACATTAAAAAAAAACCAAAATATTCCCTTCATTGGATTATGTAATTAGGTCAAATAAAAACAGCAAACAGCACTACCCAATACAGATTTCTACCTGAAGAATAAGAGAGGGAAAGAGGAACAGGGATAAAAGCAGTTCAATTGGTTACAAAGGTTGAAGAGCAAATCTAAGCATTTTCACAATTTTTGTGCTAGATTATGTAGCCTTGGTTCTATTAAAAAAGAAGAAAATTATAATGTTCTTAACCGTAATAATGGTATTACGGTTATGCAGGAGAATGCACTTATTTTTAGGAGATGCATATTAAAATATGGGGTAAAGTGCCATGATGATTGCAATTTAACCCTGTAGTTAAACACACTTAGAGAAAGTAAATATAGCAATCTGTTAGCTGTTTGATCTGGGGATGGCAAACTACAGCCCCAGCCAAATCCAGCTGTGCCTATTCTTATAAAGTTCTGTTGAACCTGCCATATCCACTCATTGACCTGTTGTCGATGGCTGCTTACTCACTACCACTACAGAATTGAGAACTTGTGACAGAGATTGTATGGCCTCCAAAATCTAAAACATTTACTAGGCCTTTATAGAAATACAGGAAATATCTGACCCTTTACAGAAAAAAATTTTGCTAACTCCTGGTCTAGACAGTGGATATATAGGTGATCATAATTAATTGGACTATGTCTTTAAACTTTCCTGTACATTTGAAATTTTTTATAATCAAAAGTTAGAAATACATACAATTTTATACATGAATCTTTTGATTTCTCAACAATACAGATGAATGCAGAAACAGAACAGAGCTTGGACACAATCATAATACTGATATGATACTGCAGAGAGTTATTATGCAGGTTTTAGTGCAAAAGGAACAACTTATTAAAACAGCAATTTGGTGATATCGATTTTCAAACACAGCTACCCTAGTAGGGATTTATCCTATAGACATACAAAAGGGTGAAAAAATGAATAGTAATAGCAGTGCTTGTTATCTGCCGGACTCTGTGGCAAGCTCTTCACGTCATGCAGTTCTCACGACAACCCTGCGAGGTAAGCACTACCATTATCCCCACTTTAGAGGTGAGGAAACTAAGACATAATTAATCTGCCCAAGTCAAACAGCTAAAAAGAGGTATAGATGGGATTATGAATCCTGATAATAAAATTCCAAGCCCAATCTCAATTTCCATACACATTGCCTATTGAAAAAAGTACAAGGGAAATGAATGTGAAATACTTCAAAGATGAAAACCAACAGCCAATTCACAAATGAAGACACTCAACATCCCTGGTTATAAAATAGTAATAATGATGATGATGATTATGATGATGATGATGATAGTGGGGTACCTGGGTAGCTCAGTTGATTAAGCATCTGCTTTCGGCTCAGGTCATGGTACCAGGGTCCTGGGATTTAGTCCCAAGTTAGGCTCCCTGCTCAGCAGGGAGTCTGCTTCTCTCTCTACACACCCCACTCACTCGCTTTCTCACCCTCTCTCTCAAATAAAATCTTTAAAGATAAAGAAATAAAATGAACTCTTTAAAAAAAAAGATTAAAATTATATATGTAAAATGATCTTACTTTTGTAAATTGTTTTTGTAAAAGCAAATATGTGTTTGGATACACAGCACAAATGGACGAAAAGACACCAGAAAGGAAATGCACCAAAATATTAAGTAATTATCACTTGATAGTGGGATTTTGAGTGTTTCTTACTTTCTCACTTAGAGCTTTCCTTACTATCTAATTACTTTTGCAGAAAAACCATAATCAATTTTAAATATTTGCTTTTTACAGCTCAATAATCATTTTCTTATTAATAACATCTATAACCACTTCCTTGTTTATAATATGCAGTGTACACTTAATTAAGAAATTCAGAAGTGGGACACCTGGGTGGCTCAACGGTTGAGCTTCCATCTTCAGCTCAAGGCATGATCCCACGGTCCTGGTATCAAGTCCTGCATCAGGTTCCCCATGGGGAGCCTGCTTCTCCCTCTGCCTATGTCTCTGCCTCTGTGTGTATCTCATGAATAAATAAATAAAATCTAAAAACAAATAAAAAAAAATTTCAGAAGAAAAAAAAAGAAATTCAGAACAATCTGTTCCTAAGGACTTCATGACACCCTAGAAATAAAAAGATACTAAAGAACCAATGATCATCAAAATTTCATGTTAAAAAATTCATGGTAACAGGATTAACACATAATACTTACAGTATAAAACCATCATCTTCTTTAATCCTCACAACTCATAAGGAAAAGACACCATTCCCACCTTACAGATTTTTATTTTCAGACCCTAATCCTTTCTAGTTCCTCCCAAGGTATAAAAAAAACTTTTTATATACTTTTAGAATTCATCCAGCCCAAACAAGAACTAAAATCTCCTCCCAATCTCTCAGTTTATTACTTTTTTTTACCTCTATTCTATGTATTTACCACTCATCTTACTAAACTACAAATCACTTTTCTGTCTGGCTCACTCTTTGGCCTTCCAAATTCAGTTATCACGGGATTTCCCCATACTGGGAAGGTTTCCCAAGCACCCACACACTCTTGGGTCAGTTCGTTGTTCCTCCTAGCTACCCCAACAGCATTCTATGCATACCTATATACAATAATTCATAGCCCTGTACTGTAATCTATTTTATTTTTTCTCTAGATTATAAGGAAAAGAACTATGTCTTGTATTCTTACATTACTAATTCCTACATAGGGTTATTCAGTCAGTGTCAAATAAATGAGTGAATGGTACTACTAGTTATGCCATATATGTCTAATTCAGGCAAATACCCTAAAAGTCTTAAAAGGCTGGAGCCTTGTCACATGTCCCCTTTACTGAAGAAAAGAAAACACTCCCACACCTAAATGTAAGAGCTGAAACTACAAAACTTGTAGAAGAGAACTATGGAGTAAATCTTTGCAACTTTAGATCAAGCAGCAATTTCCTACTGTAAGAAACAACAACAAAAGACATAAATTGGACTCATCAAAAATTAAAAACTTTTATGCTTCAAAGGATACCACCAAGAAAGTGAAAAGGTGATCCACAAAATGAGAGAAAATATTTACAAATCATAAGTCACCTAAGAGCGCAGTATCCAGAATATATAAAGAACTCTTACAACCCAACAACAATAACAAAAAAGAATAAAACGAAAACTCAATGAAAATATGGGCAAAGGACTTGAATACACATTTCTCCAAAGAACATACACAAATGGCCAAAATGCACAGAAGAAGATGTTCAACATTTTAGTTATTAGGAAAATACAAATCAAAATCACAATGAAGTGCTTGCTTCAGCAACACATATACTAAAATTGGAACAATACAGAGATTAGCATGGCCCCTGCACAAGAATGACATGCAAATTTATAAAGCATTCCATACTTTAAAAAAAAAAAAAAAAAACACCATAAGGAAATGTGAGTTCACACCAAGATAGCTAAAATCAAAAAGACAGACAAGGGGCACCAGAGTGGCTCAGTTGGTTAAGCATCCAACCCTTGATTTCAGCTCAGATCATGATCTCAGGGTCCTAAGACTGAGCCCCACATGGAGCTTTGTGCTCAGTGGGGAGTCTGCTGGAGATTTTCTCTTCCTCTCCCTCTACCCCTTGCCCACTCACACTCTTTTATGCTCAATGTCTGCCATTCTCTCTCTCTCTCTAATAATAATAAATGTTTTTTTTAAAAATGAAAAAACAAGGGTAGCTGGCTGGCTCAGGCAGAAGAGCAGGCAACTCTTGATCTCAGGGTATGAATTTGAGCCCCACATTGGGTATAGAGGTTACTTTAATTAATAAATTTTAAAAAGGGGGAAGAGGCAACTGGGTGGCTCAGTCAGTTAAGCATCCAACTCCTGGCTTCAGCTCAGGTCATGATCTTAAGGTCGTGAGATCTAGCCCCACATCATGCTCTGTGCTCAGTGCAGAGTGTGCTTGAGTCTCTCTCTCTCCTTCTGCCCCTCCTCACTCTCTAAATAAATAAATCTTTTTGAATTAAATGAAAAATAAAAATAGATAAAATAAATGATGTGCAGTTGACCTTGAACACAAGCTTGAACGACATAAGTCCATTTATATACAGATTTGTTTCAATGAATAGCTGTATAGTACTGAAAATGTATTTTCTTTATGGTATTCTTTAATAATATCTTTTCTCTACCTTACTTTATTATAAGAATATTGTATATAAGACATACAAAATATGTGCTAATCAACCGTTTATGTTATGAGTACACCTACCGGTCAATAGTAGGCTATTAGTGGTTAATCTTGGAGGAATCAAAAGTTTTATGCGGATTTTCAACTGCATGAGGGTTTCAACTGCATAAATAGCACTGTTCAAGGGTCAACTATATTCATACATCATACAGCATGAACTTTGAAAATACTATGGTAAGTGCAAGAAGCCAGATACAAACCACATTTAGTAGGGTTTCATTTATACAAAACGTCCAGAATAGACAAACCCATAGAGACAGAAAGTAGAATAGTGTTGCCAGGAGCTGGGAGAATGGAGAAATAGGGAGAGACTGCTAATGGGTACAGGGTTTCTTTTGGAATGATGAAATATTCTAAAATTAGATAGTGGTAATGGTTACACAACTCTGTGAATATACTAAAACCACTAAATTGTTCCAAAAAAAAGCTTCTGCCAAGGTAGGCCTAAAAAATATTCCATGGATGAAAATGACAGTACTTATAAATCAATCAGTATCGTAGAAAGTTTATAGAAATTACATCTCAAAAAATGATAATTGTCTTCATCAGTCTCTTCATTAAAGATTACAGATGTTCCATAGGCAAACAGTTCTTATTATCTTTATATTACACTTCTTAGATAAGAATGTTGGGGTAGGAATTAGAAAACAACAGAAATATACCAGACACTGAAACATACCATGTGATCTTAAGGGAGGCATTAATATTTCTGGACTTCTTTTAAGGCAAGTGGTTTGAACAAGATCTAAGACTCCATGAAGTTCTAAAAGCTTATGTTGTGTTTTTATTGCTACCTATAAGTACATCCAGGAAGAAATTTTTTTCTTAAGGTTTTATTTATTTCGAGAGAGAACACACACACACCCACACACACACATACACCCACACATGAGAGCAGTAGGGGAGGAGAGGTAGAGGGAAAGAATCCCAAGCAGAGTCCATGCAGAGTGTGGAGCCAAAGCAGGATCCCACAACCCAGGGATCATGACCTGAGCTGAAAGTTCAAGTGTCAGTCACTCAACCAACTGAGCCACCCAAGTGACCCAGGAAGAAATATTTTAAGCTTTTGATTAAATTATGTAAGTTCTCAAAACCTCTACTTTATTCAGATCAATATGGTAACACTAAGGAAATATCAGTTCACTTTAAAGCTTCCTGATGGTGATCTCCAACATTTTAAAGTCAAATAGTTAAGCACATTTTGATTTATGTATTCTCTTTTTGCTTTTTCCACTTTAGAAATTCCCTCTCAGGGGATCCCTGGGTGGCGCAGCGGTTTGGCGCCTGCCTTTGGCCCAGGGCGCGATCCTGGAGACCCGGGATCGAATCCCACGTCGGGCTCCCGGTGCATGGAGCCTGCTTCTCCCTCTGCCTGTGTCTCTGCCTCTCTCTCTCTCCCTCTCTGTGACTAACATAAATTAAATTAAATAAATAAATAAATAAATAAATAAATAAATAAATAAGAAATTCCCTCTCAGAAAACCCAAATTTTAACTAAATATCCATTGATCACAGTGCTGTTTGTAACAATAAAATGTTATAAACAACATAACCACCAGTCAACAAAATAAGTCAGTAAACAAACAATGGTACACCCATACAATAGAGTATGGTCCCTAAAAATAAAGACAGTGATTTTTCTGGGGAAGGAAGATGAGAAAGCAGACTCTTATCCATACCCTCAAGGATAACTGCATTTAATTAACAATATTATTGGTGGAAGGTTGTATATGTGAATGGTACAGATATTCTTTACAAGAAAACCACTGCTGGGGTGCCCGGGTGGCTCAGTCTTAACTGCCTTCAGCTCAGGTCATGATCCCAGGGTCCTGGGATTGAGCTTCAAGTCAGGCTCCCTGCTGAGCAGCTTCTCCCTTTCCCTCTGCTGCTCCCCCTGCTTGTTCTCTCTCTCTCTCTCTCATTAATTAATTAATTATTTTTAAAATTTTTTTTAATTAAAAAAAACACTGCTGGAAAAGAACATTAAATGAAATGGGAAAATATCCATTATATATATATATTTTTTTAAATGGAAAATTCAGGTTACCAAAACTTGTATAGAATACAAACACATTCTTAAGAAAATAAAAGCATATATTGCCTAGGAAAATGTATACCATACCATTCATAGTGTTCACCTATGAATTATTTTACTTATTTTTGCTTATCTAAATTTTTTTCAGCTTTTAGACATAATTGACATGTAACACTGTATAGGTTTAAAATATGCAATGTGATGATTTCTGTACATATTGGGAAATGATTGCCATGGTAAAGTTAGTTAACACATCTATCATCTCATAGTTACAACTCGTGTGTGTGTGTGTGTGTGTGTGTGCTTATCTTCCTAATTTTTCTTAAACATTCTATTTCTAATAAAAAAAAAATTTTAATGTGGGGCACCTGAATGGCTCAGTCAGTTGAGCATCTGACTCTTGATTTCAGCTCAGGCCATGACCTCAGGGTTGTGGGATCAAGCCCTACATCAAGCTCAACACTCAGCATGGAGTCGGCTTGCCCTCTCCCTCTACCCCTCCTACTAGTGCTCTCTCTTTCAAATAAATAAAATCTTTAAAAAATAATAAAAATAAAAAATGTTAATTTAATATAAAATAAGGTTCTCCTCTTTCATCTGTTTTATTCTGAAGGCTTAAGGTATAATAGCCCATCACAGAACCCATTTTTCTTTCCCAGGATAGTTTCTTATAACAATTCATTGTAAATGGAGAAAAAATTCTAGCTTCCTACTGAACCTAACAAGATTAATCCTTATTCTCAAAACTAAGGTGACTATAATTTTTACTTAGTGCCTACCCTTATTTGCTAATTTAATCTTCAGGGAAATTTATCATGGAAACCCCCTTAATATATTTGGAAAATACAAAACCAATACTTTGCTGGGGAATTTTTTGTACATTATGATTTAATTACTCTTCCAACAACAGCATGAGATAGTAATTTATCATCCTACAAATTATAATAGGTGGGGAATTTAAGGTTCAGAGCTATTACTAAAATCCCAAAGCTAAAGAGTACTAGCTCAGATTTGAAGGGTTCCAGGTCCAAGGCTTCCTAACACGACAGTTGTGCTTTTCATTTATACGTATATTTATTGAGAATCAGCAGTAAAAACCTCTCCGGAGAAAGAACATTCAAGTAGTTCTTTAAGAAGGAATAAGCTTTATTTAAATCATTTGTACCCAAAAGTACTTTGTTTATTCAAATGCTTTTGTAATGGAAAATGTTTTTCTGATAAAAGTATTGAATTTATAACCCCAATAAAGAAAACAAAGAAGCTTAGTTAGTTGGCCTAGAGCAACCATCACATGTAAAGTTTAATATGACTATATTCTGTTCTCTTTTATACCAAATTTCTCTACTGTGTGTACCTACCATATGTATAAAAAGATAAGCATTCCCATAATGTCCTATGGCTCTACTTAAAAGCCCATCTTTATCCACCTAAATTTTAAGCCTTTTATGGACTTGAGGGTCTACAAAATTTGTTTTGGTTAATTATGGAAAATCTTATATAATATGGGAGACAGTGATGGTTCACAAATTGTATTTATTATTAAGCACATGAGTAATAGCTAAGCTTTGTTAAAAACAAGATTAACAGGCCCAAAATGGAATCACTTAAGCTAAGTCACGTATCACCCAACCTAGCTCTATCTCATTAGTTTAGGCTCTCCCAGAAATGGAAACTTAAGCAAATCAAGAATCTCCTTATCAGCACTAGTTGGAGATAATGTGCCTGATAGACCCCTGCCATGCCCTAACGGAAAGTAGCCTGGCCAAAACCAATCCGCTCTTTCGTCTACTGTAACTTTCTTGTTCCCTCTCCATTCAACCTTTAAGTCTTTCATTTTGTACAGCTCCCTAGACCTCCTTTCTACCCACTGGACTAGATGCAGCCCCATTCGTGAGTGGTTGAATAGAGCCTATAGGATCTTCAAAATTTATTTAGTTGAATTTTGTTTTCTTAACAGCTTAAAATTCATTCAAATGTTTCTTTCTCTTTCACCACCTCAAAGGGAACTCTGTTCCACAATGTGTCACAGATTATTATTAACTAGGTTCCCAAAAGCCATTCACAGTCTGCTTTTCCTTTGCCTTCCTCTATGCCAGAGAAGGCACTTGCTTACCACTTAGTTGGCACAGCCCTTTTTGACTTTCAGCCTTTACCTCTTCCTCTGCTTCCTGCCTCAAACCTGGAATCAATACCTGAAGATGCAATAATCATCTGACCATGTATACAAAAACCACAAAACAGAGGGAAGGAGGTGGATCTCTGGTAATATTTCTTGTCTAGCTATACCAGCACAGCACTCTCCAACTCTGGACTTTTTGATACAAGAGGAAAATAAACCCCTTACTTGTTTAAGTCCATTATTGATTGGTTTTTCTGTTACATGAAATTACAATGACACAAAAACACACCGTAGCATGTGTTCTTTCCAGAATTTAAAGGACAGCTAGATCTGCTCCTCTTTCCAGTAGTTGTTTTTTTAATGCTTTTAACAATTTATTTATTTATTTTTTAAGATTTTATTCAATCATTCAGTAAAGAGAGAGAGGGAGGTCACAAGCCGGGGGAGCAACAGAGGGAGAGAGAGAAGCTGAGCAGGGAGCCCAAAGTGGGGCTCAACCACAGGACCTGGGGATCATGACCTGAGCCAAAGGCAGGGACTTAACGAACTGAGCCACCAGGCACCCCACTTTTGACAGGCGCTCCACTTTTGACAATTTCTATATGTAAAACACAACATGTAATTTTCTTCAACACACAAGTAGGAAAAATGTGGATGCTAAGATTACATAAATACACAGTTTTCCGATGAAAAAAATGCTTCTTTTTCATAAGCCAAAAACACTTATTAACTATAAACTGGGCGAACACTATGACACAGATAGAATTATCTCAACTATGAGCTACAATACCTAAGAAGCTGATGAGAGCTGTAAACTATAAAGCTCACCAGACTTTTATCTGAGCTTCAGGAAAAGTACAGAGAAAATAGCTTTAATTCCTATCAGGCTAAGACAGAAATAATTACACCTGTCAAATTGTGATAAAGGACATTCAAAGCATGAAAGTATTTGAGCTGGGTGGGATGGTGAAGTAGAAGGACTCTAAGCTCCCCTAGTCTCACAGATACAACTAGATAACACTGACATCAGTTTAAACAGCCCAGAAAACAGAACAACTAAAGTTAGGGAGTTTGGCAGAACAAACTCCACAACTAAAGTTAAGGAAGAGGCCACATCAAAGAACATAAGAAGGACAAAGACAGTCTGGGAGCAAACAAACCTTGGTCATCTTTGGTGAGAAGGGAGCTGGTGGGCATGGAGAAGGGCAAAAAACAGACTTTCACACTAATGACGATGACAAATCCCCGTATTTGCCTCTGAAAGCAAGAGGGGCCAAAATTTATTAGTTCTTACAACCAGAAGAACTTAAAGCCTGGAATTTTAAAATCTGTGGACTCCACTTGTCAGAGCCTGAAGGATATTAGGAAGCAGAGTCTCCACCCATAAAGAGCAAACAACTCATGCAGATAAAGTATAGAACCGGCAATTTGAAAACTTTCAGGGGCAGACAGGAGACACAGTGATTTTCTCATCTCATAACATGGCCTGGAGAGATAGGGATCACAGGGAGTCCCCTACAGGGACAAAGGAGCTGGCAGGTGTCATTACTCTCCCTCACCCCCTAGCATAAAAAGCCAGGCGTGGGAACCAGCATAATAAATTCACTGCTTTACTTGCTTACACCAAGTGCTGGTCCCCTACACTTTAGCAGATCCACCCTTTTCAGACAGGCTCCCCTTACTCCTAGTGCTGTGGGCCCCTTCCCCAGAAAACCAGCACAAATTCTGCCAACACCATCCTCCTGACCACCGCCCATTGTGGGACCTCAGTTCTGGTGGGGGCAGGTATCCTCTTACCAGTACACTACCACATACCTTGTTAAAACGTGCCCCACTCATGCTGGGGCAAACACTGCCCTCAATAAACAAAGAGAGTCTCTGCAGACAACTGAACTGAAGGAAAAAGAGTCCAAGACTCAAGAGCAAAGCACATGCAACACATATAGGACACACTCCCTGAAGCACCAGGCCCTGGGGAACAGGGGACAATGCACTACAGGGTACTATAGGACCTCTTCTTCATAAGGCTATTATTGTTAAAAGCAAGAAAAGTAGGTAACTTTCCTAACACGGAGAAACAGGCACAGAAAGTCAGACAAAATGAGGAGACAGAAAAATATGTCCCAAATGAAAGAACCAAACCAAACCACAAGAGACTAAAGTAACAGATGTAGTAATATGTCTGATAGAAAATTTAAAGTAACAATCATACACACTGGACCTGTGTGTGTAGAGTGGAGGACATCAGTAAGATCCTTTTACAGAGATAAAAAAGAACCAATCACAGAGAAGAACACAATAAATGAATTTAAAAATGCACTTGAGGGAATAGCAGGCTAGATGAACCAGAGGAACAAATTAACAACCTGGAAGACAGAGTAATGGAAAGTAAACACGCTGAACAAAGGACAAGAAAGAAAATTATGCAAATTAATAACAGTCTTAAGGAACTCAGTGACTCCATCAAACATAACATTTGCATTATTGGAATCTCAGAAGAAAAGGAAAAGGGGGCAGAAAATTTATTTGAAGAAATAATAGCTCAAAACTTCCCTAAGAAAGAAACGATATCCATCCAGATGTAGGGGGCACAGAGATCACCCAAAAATTCAACCCAAGGAAGTCCACACCAAGACATATGGTAATTAAAATGGCAAAAAAAAATAAAAAAATAAAAAAATAAAAGCAATAGAGAAAAAATTTTTAAAGCAGAAAGAGAAAGGGGTGCCTGGGTGGCACAGTAGCTTGAGCATCTGACTCTTGCTTTTGGGTAGGGTAGTAATCTTAGATCATGAGATCAAGGCCCACATTGGGCTCTGTGTTCATCTCCTTGGGACTCCCTCTGCCTCTCCCCCCCATGCTCGTGCTCTCTCTCTCTCTCTTTCTCTGTCTCTCAAATACATAAATAAATCTTTAAAAAAAAAACAGCAAGAGGTAAGAAGACAGTTACATAAAAGGGAAACCACATAAAGCAATCAGCAGATTTTTCAGCAGGAACTTTGTAGGCCCAAAGAGAATGGCATGATACATTCAAAGTCCTAAAAGAGAAAAATCTGCAGCCAAGAATACTATCCACCAAGGATATCATTCAGAATAGAAAGAGAGATAAAGAGTTTCTCAAACAAACAAAAGCTAAAGAAAAATTCATGACCACTAAACCAGCCCTACAAGAAACATTAAAAAGGGACTCTGAGTGGAAAGGAACGACCATAAATAAGAGTATGAAGAGTAAAAAACAGAAAAGCAGTAAAAATAAATATTTCTATAAAAATTAGTGGAAGAATTCATAAAATAAAAGGACATATGGGACACTTGGCTGGCTTAGTCAGTAGAGCATACAACTCTTGATCTTGGGATCATGAACTCAAGCTCCATGCTAGGCACAGAGCTTATTTAAAAAAACAAAAGAAGTATATAAAATACAACACCATATACCTAAATCATGATGGGGAGAAGAGTAAAGAATGGGTTTAAATTTAAGCAAACAACGGGATCCCTGGGTGGCGCAGCGGTTTGGCGCCTGCCTTTGGCCCAGGGCGCGATCCTGGAGATCCGGGATCGAATCCCACGTCAGGCTCCCGGTGCATGGAGCCTGCTTCTCCCTCTGCCTGTGTCTCTGCCTCTCTCTCTCACTGTGTGCCTATCATGAATAAATAAAAATTAAAAAAAAAAAAATTTAAGCAAACATCAACTTAATATAGACTGCTATATGCAGAAGATGTTATATACAAATCTAATGGTAAACATAAATCAAAAACCAACAATAGATATGCAAAGAATAAAAAGAAAGGAATTCAAGTCTATCACTAAGGAAAGCCAACAAACATGAAAGGGAGCAAGAGAAGAAAGAACTGGAGAAATTCTATAGAAACAACCACAAAACGGTAATAAAATGGCAACACATATCTATCAATAACTACTTTGAATGTAAATGGACTAAACACTCCAATCAAAAGACACAGGGTGAGGGAATGGATAAAGCAGCAAGCCTCATTTATATGCTGCCTACAAGAGACTCATTTCAGACTGAAAGACACCAGCAGATTCAAAGTAAGGAGACAAGAAACATTTATCATGCAAGTGGATAACAAAAGAAAGCCAGGATTTCAAAATTAATATCCAACAAAATAGACTGTAACAAAAGACAAAGAAAGACACTATATAATACAAGAGGATATAACAACTATAAAAATCTATGCACCCAAAATGAGTGCAACCAAATATATATAAAACTGTTAATAACGAACATAAAGGAAATAATCCATAATAATACAATAATAGCAGGGGATGTTAACACTCCATTTACATTGATTAACAAGTCATCCAAACAGAAAATCAACAAGGAAACAATGGCTTTGCACATGTGCTGCCAAAGCAAGTACAAGGAAACAGTGGCTCTGAATGACACACTGCACCAGATGGATTTAACAGACATACTCAGAACATTCCATCCTAAAACAGCAAAATACACATTCTTTTCAAGTGCACATGGAACATTCTCCGGAATAGATCATATATTAGGCCACCAAACAAGTCTCAACGAATTTTTAAAAATCAAAGTCATATCATGCATCTTTTCTGACCATAATGCTATGACACTAGAAATCAACCACAAGAAAAAAATCTGGAAAGAGTACAGATACATGGAAGGTAAATAACATGCTACTAAACAATGAATGGGTCAACCAAGAAATCAAACAAGAAACCAAAAATTATATGGAAATAAAAATGAAAACACAACAGTCTAAACTCTTTGGAATACAGCAAGTGGTTCTAAGAGAATAGTTTACAGCAACACAGACCTACCCCAAAAATCAAGAAAAATCAAATAATCAATCTAACCTTCACTTAAAGGAGCTACAAAAATAAGAACAAATAATCTTTAACAAAAGAGGGATTGTATAATGGAAAAAGACATTCTCTTCAACAAATAGTGTTGGGAAAATCGAAGAGCAATGCAAAAGAATGAAACTGAACCATTCTTCTACCATACACAAAAATAAACTCCAAATGGATTAAAGATTTAAATGTGTAATATAAAACCATAAAAATCCCCAAAAAGAGCACAGGTAGTAATTTCTCTGACATTAGTCACAGCAACATTTTTCTGTCTCCTAAGGTAAGGAAAATAAAAGCAAAAATAAATACTGGGACAATATCAAAATAAAAATTTTCTACACAGCAAAGGAAACAACAAAACTAAAAGACAACCTACTGAATAGAAGAAGATATTTGCAAATGACATATCTAATAAAAAAGGCTTAGTATCCAAAATATATAAAGAACTGATATAACTCAATACCCAAAAAAACAAATACTCCAATTAAGAAATGGACAGAAGACATGAAGAGACATTTTTTTTTTAAGATTTTATTTATTCATGAGAGACACACAGAGAGAGAGGCAGAGACACAGGCAGAGGGAGAAGCAGGCTCCCTGCGGGGAGCCCGATGTGAGACTCTATCCCAGGATCACGCCCTGAGCCGAAAGCAGACGCTTAACCACTGAGCCACCCAGGCATCCCTGAGGAGACATTTCTACAAAGACACATAGATGGCCAAGAGACATCCAAAAAAATTTTCAACATTTTCAATTTTCACTCATCAGCAGGGAAATGCAAATCAAAACTACAATGAGGTAACACCTCACACCTGGCAGTTGACTAAAAACAAAAACACAAGTAACAAGTGTTGGGGAGGATATGGGGAATAAGGAACCCTCTTCCACTGCTAATGGAAAGGAAAACTGGTGAAGCCACTATGTAAGACAGTATGGAGGTTCCTCAAAAAATTAAAAGTAGAGCCGCCCTACAATCCAGTATTCACAATACTGTGTACTTAACCAAAAAATACAAAAACACTAACTCAAAGGGATACATGCAACCCTATGTTTATTGCAGCATTATTTACAACAGCCAAACTACGGAAGCAACTCAAGCATCCATCAAAAAATAAATGGGTTAAGAAGATGTGGCATGCATTCATACACACACACAATAGAGTATCATTCAGCCATAAAAAGAATAAACTCTTGCCATATGCAAAAGCATGGATAAAGCTAGGGAGTATAATGCTAAGCAAAATAAGTCAATCAGAGAAAGACAAATACCATATGATCTTACTCATATGTGGAATTTAAGACAAAACAAATGAGCAAAGAAAAGAGAGAGACAAACTAAGAAACAGACTGTTTTTTAAAGTTTTAATTTTAATTCCAGTTAGTTAACATATAGTGTTATATTATATTAGTTTCAGGTGTACAATGAGGTGATCCAACAATACCATAAATCAGCCAGTGCTCATCACAGGACAAGTGTACTTCTTAAGCCCCATTACCTATTGAAACAGATTTTTTTTTTTTTTTCAAACACACAAGGGTTTATTTACAAGCTCGAGCTTGGGTCCAAGTATACCCGACACAGCGGAGCAGGGACTTGGACCTGAAACAGATTCTTAACTACAGAGAACAACTGATGGTTACCAGAGGGGAGGTAGGTGTAAGGATGGAGGTAATCGAGGATGGAGATTTAAGAGTACACTTATCATGATGAAAAAATAAATAAAATGATTTAAAATGATTTAAAGAAAAAAGAACACTCAAAGTTACTGAGGATAAGAGGGGCACATATATACTATCTGTGGTGGTGAATGAAACTACATATGAAAAGCATTTAAGAAATATACATATTAAGAGCCTTAAAAACTAATATGCTTTGACATAGAAAATTTCTTTATAAGACAATTGTAAGAAAGAATCAGATATATGGACCAAAATTCATATACAAAACATCTATTCATGTTATTTGTATTATCAAAATACTGGAAAGAACTTAAATGTTCAATAATTAGAAAGGGTTAACTAAAGAATTGCAAATCCACATGACAGAAGAACATAGACATCCATTATAAAATGGGTTTTCAAAAGAAATGTAATAATATGGATAAACATTCTTCATATCTTATGTAAGAGGATCCCAAACTTATACAATCTTATTATCTTACTGACTTGTTCATGACATCTCTAGGTCAAAAGAGATATCTAGTAATTCCAGTATGGAGGTTCCTCAAAAAGGTAAAACTGGAACCACCAAATGATCCAGCAATTCCACTTCTTGGTATACAGCCAAAGGAAATGAATCACTATCTCAAAAAGATATCTATACGTCCCATGTTCATTGCAACATTATTTACAAAAGCCAAGACATGCAAACAACCTAAGTGTCCATTGGTAGATAAAAGGATAGAGAAAATGTGGCATCTGAGTAAAATGGAATATTATTCAACAATCAAAAAGAAAATCCTGCCATGTGTGACAATAAAAATAGAACCTGAGGGTATTATGCCAAGTAAAATAAGTCAGAGAAAGGCAAATACGTTATTATTTCTCTTATATGTGGAATCTTTAAAAACTAAAATAGAAACAGAGAACATATTGGTGATTACAGGAATGGAGAGGCAGAGTAGAAAGTACAAAGTACTCAAAATGTACAAATTTCCAGTTATAGGAAAAATAAGCTGTAGGGATATAATGGACAGCATGATGACTATAGTCAACAATACTGTATTGTATGTTTCAAAGCTGCTAAGAGAGTAAATCTTAAAAGTTTTCAACACAAGAAAAAAATTTGTAACTATGAAGTAGTGGATGTTAACTAAACTTATTATGATAATCATTTCACAATGTATACATATATCAAATTATTATGCAGCACACCTTATATTAATATAATGTTATATGTCAATCCAAGCTCAATAAAACCGGGAGTGGGGAGAGAGAAACCCAGAAGGAGATATCCATTCTATACCCACTAGAAAGGCTATAATAAAACAAACCAACAAAAACAGAACACCACAAGTGTTGGTGATGATGTAGAGAAATTAGAACTCTTATACACTGTACATGGGAATAGAAAATGGCACAGCTACTGTAGAAAACATTTGGCAGTTCCTTAAAAAGTTAAATATAGAATTACCATATGACCCAGAAATTACACTCCAAGAGAACTGAAAACATGTTAAGAAAAAAAAAAAAAAACCTGTCCACAAATGTTCATAACAGCATCACTCACAATAGCCAAAAAGTGGAAACAACCCAAATTTCTGAGTGGATGAATGGATAAAGAAAACGTGGTACATCCATATAGTAGTGTATCATTCTATTAAAAAGTACTAAAAGCCATAAAAAGTACTGAAGTACTGATAATTCCCCACAATATAGATGAACTTTGAACATATTATGCTAAGGGCCTGGGTGGCTCAGTCAGTTAAGCGTCCAACTCTTGATTTCAATTCAGGTCATGATCTCAGGGTTGTGGGATAGAGCCCTGTGTCTTGTGACTGGCCACAGGCTAAGCAGGGAGGCTGCTGGAGATTCTCTCCCCCTGCCCCTCCCCCTGCTCGTGCAACACGCGCTCTCTCTCAAATAATAGATAAATATTTTTTAAAAAAGAAAAAGAAAATACTAGGCTAAGTGAAAGAAGCCAGCCACAAGAAGCCACATAGTCTATGATTCTATTTACATGTAATATCCACAATAGGCAAATCCATATAGGAAAGCAGATAGTGTTTGCCGGAATCCAGGGGAGGGAAAATAGGCTCATGAACTGCTTAACAGGTATGGATTTTCTTTTGCTGTAACAAAAATGTTCTAGAACTATCTTAGTCCTTTAATAAGAAACTAAGTAGTGGTAATGGTTCCACCATGCTACAAATGTACCAAAACTCACTGAAATGTTTAACTTTGAAATGGGGAACTTTGTTTTGTCAATTTTACTTTTAATTAAAAATAATGACACATAATTAACCAATTGAAAACACCAGGAGGGAGGTAGGAGAAACTGGAGGAAGGTGGTTAAAAGGTACAAACTTCCAGTTATAATAACCTACAACACTATGCCCATAGCTAACACCACTATATGATATACAAGAAAGTTCTTAAGAGAATAGATACTAAGAGCTCTCATCACAAGGAGAAATTTTTATTTTATCTTTATGAGATGATAGAATTAACTAATTCTATTGTGGTAAATCATTTCACAATACATGTAAATCAAACAAGTATACAATCATACCTTATGCTATACACTTTTTTTTTTATTACTTAAGTAATCTCTATATCCAATGTGGGGCTCAAACTCATGACCCCAAGATCAAAAGTTGTTTTTTTTTTCATGATATACAGAGAGAGAGGCAGAGACACAGGCAAAGGGAGAAGCAGGCTCCTCACAGAGAGCCTGATGGGGGTTGGGGGGCTCAATCCCAGGACCCCAGGATCACAACCTGAGCCAAAGGCAGACGCTCAACCAATGAGACACCCAGGTGCCCCCTAAGATCAACAGTTGAATTCTCTCCCAACTGAGCCAGCCAGGTGCCCCTATGCTACACCCCTCAAACTTATACAGTAATGTATGTAAATTATGTCTCAATTGAAGGGGGTAGGAAAGACCAGAAGAATATGCCAAAATATTACCAATGTTTATCTCTGAGTGGTCGGGGTTTTGAGTGGTCTTATTATGTGATTTATATTTTCTTCTTTATGTTTCTATAATTCCTAGCTTTCCTTTAATGAGTACATATTGGGTTTTTGTTAACACGTTGATTTTTATAAGATAATAAAAGCTGTTTTATTTTTTTAAGATATTTGCCTCTTTTACGCCTGGCTGGCTCAGTCAGTAGAGCATGCAACTCTTGATCTTGGGGTCACGAGTTCAAGCCCTCATTGAGTGTAGGGTTTACTTTAAAAATAAATAATAAATAATAAAATTTTAATAAAAAATAAGGGGCAACTGGCTGGCTCAGTCAGTGGAATATGCAATTCTTGATCTCAGGGTTGTGAGTTTGAACCCCACATTGAGCATGGAGCCTACTTAAAAAGAATAAATAAATTTTTTAAAAATCAAAAATTAAAAATAAAGATATTTTGCCTTTTTCTCGTAAGTTATACGTACTTTACAGTTTAAACGTTTTATCATTTTTAAATAGGTAATATAAATGTAGTAAAATAAATATGAACAGGTATTTTTCAAATAATACAAGAGCATATACTTTTTTTCAAAAAATCTTCTCAACCCAACTTTCCTTCCTGTAGACTATCACAATTACCAATTTGTTGTGATACTTCCAATCTCAGTTTTTGCAGTCTGAGATTACATCTCATTTATCCTGCATACTCATTACCTATGGCACAATACTTGGCTCATGGAAAGGAATCAAATGAAAAATAGTAAACAATGGATAAATGAATGGATAGCCAGTAAAATGAAGACAGATGAAAAGAGCGACGCCTGAGTGGCTCAGCAGTTGAGCATCTGCCTTAGGCTCAGGATGTGATCCTGGGGTCAGGTATCCTGGGGTCCAGGGATGGAGTCCCACATCCGGCTCCCTACAGGGAGCCTGCTTCCCCCTCTGCCTATGTCTCTGCCTCTCTCTGTGGGTCTCTCATGAATAAATAAATAAAATCTTTAAAAAAAAAAAAAAAGACAGATGAAAAGAGATAATAGAAGACAGGCAGAGAGAGGATGATGTATGAAAATTTGGATAGAGATAGGTTGATGATTGAATAGGTGAATAGACGAATGTTGTTGAGAACTTACTATTAAAGTAACAATAAAACCAACATAATTTATATATATGTGAAAACAAAAATATTTCCATTATCTTGGTCTAGCAGATTATAAGAAAAATATTAACGAGGAAAAGCTAAAAACAGCACATGGTACATACATAAATTACTTAAGAAACACCATAAATGAGCTAAGTATTAATAAGGAATTTATTTATTTATTAAACCAATGCCCTATTAAACTCGGGCAGTCAGGCTCACACTGAATAAAAGAATAGCGACCCCCCACCAAAGACCAAATTGGTAATCCAAAAGATTGGATAAAGGAAACCTTTCAGAATGTAGAGAGAAAAATGAGTTGCAATTTTTGAAAATGGATTTAAGAGACATAGAAGGTAGAGCCTAAAAGGTCAACATTTGTTAATACGCACATCTGAAGAAGAGAACAAGAAAGGCAACAGAGGGAGAAGAAAAAATAATCAAATAAATAACAGGAAATAAAAATTGCCCTAAATCAAAGATAAAAGAAAAAGTCCACTAAAAGATCCATATGAAACAGGCAAGATTGGAAAAGGGGAGTGAAAGAGTAGGGGATAGGCAGGAGGAGTGCAACTAGACTAAATATCACTTTTTACCTTTTAAGTTCAAATTACATGCATTGGTTATGTATTCAAAAAATAAATACTTTGTTAAAGACACAGAAACAAAGGCATATAATTTTTTTAAAAAACTATATTTTCTAGACAGACTTTGGTGAAATTTTAGAATGCCGAGATAAAGTGAAAAATCCTAAGAGATTCCAGAAAGGAAAATGCAAGCTTCCAATAAAGAAACTCCCGTGAGCAACAAGAAATACCAGAAGAAATGAAGCAATAGTTTTGGGTTCTGAGACAAAAATTGTTCTTAATATAGAATTCCATATTCAGCCAAACTATTAATCAAGTATGAGTACAAAACACATTATCAGACACACAAGAACTCAGAATATGTACACATCCTATATGAAAAAGCTTCTCAAAAGGATGTACTCAACTGAACCAAAACAAAAAGTCCAAGAAAAATCACATGAAATGTAAAGAAACATTATTAGCTAAGCAAGAGCCAGAATATTTGAAGAAAGGGCAAAACAACTTAAGAATAAGACCCATTAGGCCTGAATACCTGAAAGATTGTTTTAAGCACCACTTATTTTATGCCCAAGATTACTTTTCCTTCTCCACGGGTCTCAATATACTAATTCACCCCACAATAAATATTTCATAATCATAGTATTTTAAGGCTGTTAAAAGGTTTTCAGTGTTCCCTTCGTAGAATCAACTTATAGACAAAAAGCAGGCTGCATAAAAATTATACTTTAAATATTGGCAGATAGAGAAAAAAAGAAGAAATATATTACTTTCCTTAATATTCGTATCAGGAAGACCACAAATAATATCTAAACTAACAAATCAAGAAAAAGAAGTTTATGATCTAAATAAAGTCATAAAAGCATTCCCCCCCAAAAAAAATTTAAAATACCAAAGGTAATAAATTTGAACACTGAGATGGGAAAGGGGAAAACAAGCGGTAGTGCAATTTCACAAAATTGCTCAGCTTTTCTGGTGGAAAATCAACAACAACAACAACAAAAAAAAAAACACCGAAATTTGATAAACCAAGAAACAGAATTATAGAGGCACCTGGGTGGCTCAGTAGGTTAAGCACCTGACGTTCAGATCAGGTCATGATCTCAGAGTCCTGGGATGGAGCTCAGCAGAGTATCTGTTTGTCCCTCTCCCGCTGCCCCTCCCTTCACTCATGCTTGCAAATACATAGTCTCTCAAATAAACAAATAAATATTTTTTAAAGAAACAGTTATATGCTTATTATTTAAAGTTATAATGGTGAGCACTAGCAAAACTTAGAAACAGCTAACACTGGCTACCTCTGAGAAATGAGGGAAGCTTGAGAGTGGACAATAAGAAGGAAGGCTTTTACTTTTCATTTTACATACAGTTGTACTGTTGGGGTTTTTTTAATCATGTACAATATTATTTGATAAATTTTAATTGCATAAAAATAAAAATAATTCCATTTTGACACAAATATACTATAAGGATCAAAAGATTACTGAGAAATTAGTTAAGCTACACAAGGTCAAATTACATATAATTTTCCAGAAAAAAAAAAAGGAAAATTTTTAATTTGCACCTAAACCCAAGACAATAGGATTCACTCAGTGTTTAAGTCACTCTTAAAATGCAATTATAATAATCACACTGCAAAAGGGAAAGAGAAAAAGGAAACTAACTTTTGTAAAAAGCAACATGCTTCGCTCAGACCACTTGGTACTTCCATAGATGAGCTTATTTAACAATCTTAAGAAAAACTATAACTGGGACTCCTGGATGGCTCAGCAGTTGAGCATCTGCCTTTGGCTCAGGTTGTGATCTCGGAGTCCCAGGATCGAGTCCCACATTGGGCTCCCCATGGGGAGCTTGCTTCTCCCTCTGCCTGTGTCTCTGCCTCTATTTCTCATGAATAAATAAATTAAATATTTTTTTAAAAAGATAAATTATAACTTTCCTACAGAAAGACACAACTAACCTGTAAGGCACACTAACCACCTATAAGGCAAAAGTTTTACCTTATTTTTCCAGCAGCCTTGGATTCACCTTTCTGTCCAAATGTAAGTATTTACGAAAGTTTGCCATGACACGATTTTGGTCTGTGGTCACAGTACAAAACAAAATTAAATCCATTTCCTAATCATGTTCTGCTTGGTAACTGAGATCATCAACCACAAAATCTCACTGAAGTAAAATTTTTAGATAGAACACACAACAAGTTTAAAGCCTCTATGAGGATGTGTTTTTCCTTTAGAAAGACTCATTATATTAGAAATTTAAGATATTTTATAAGGATACTAATTACTTGAGGACTTTATAGGTTTTTACTTCTCTTTGATCCATCATTTACTTTTGGATAAGAATTCAAACCCTCAATAAAAAAACTGCTGCACACTTGTATCCTGAATTACATCCTGTCTCCTCTCTTGAGGCTCTCTTTTATCCTGCACAATGCATGCTCAAAAGGGCTATTACAGGAAGTGTTGAACTATCAGCTATTTATAAATGGACAAAATCTTCAAATAGCTTTGCCGGCTACCTCTTCATGGTTCTAGACCTTAAACGCTACCTATTTTTAAAGAAACAGTCATGTTAATAATTCAAAATATTAAAATGCTCTCTAGGGAAAAAAATATCTTGTCCCTTTGTTTTGAGATCCAAAAGCAGCACTATTATACAATCCCGACATCACAAGATAACAAACAAGCTGATCTTTAAAAAACACATTAACCAAATAGTCTTACTCTTATAATTTGCCACCAAGAAATTTTCAAATTGTAATATATTGCCTTCAAGTCTTCTATACTAATGTCTACATTTCACTATGCTACGTGAGCATTTTGCAAAACAAGCACAGTTTAACATCACATGTTAATTTTTTTCCCAGCATATTCAGTCCAAATATATAGTACACAAAAGTAAAAATCCTTAATTCATCAATATTGACATCCATTACATTGAAAAAAAAAGCAAAACAAAACAAAACAAACTTTCCATAGATCTACTTTTTTCCGCACATAGAACTCGGAGACTTGCCTTTTCCATGCTACTAAAACAGTAACCTCTACTTCCTATGGCAAAATAATAATTTAGAACTCATTTATATTTATGAATAATTATTCTTAGAGCCTTAAACATTTCTTTTCCTTATTCTCAGCATCCTTGTCTATAGTCTTTAGAGATTTATATCTCATGTATCATCATGTTAGCAAATCATTTCAAGCCAGTACTTCCAAAGGGAAATAGCTTACAGAAAAGTAAATTAGCTACAGTAATACACACAAAAACTGTACTTACTAGGACATTCATTGCAGTATTAGTACTAGCAAAAGATTGGCAACAGCCTAAAAGTCCAAACTAAGAGGGACAGTTAAGTAATTTATGTCAATACAATGGAGTACAATGAAACTATTAACAATAACTAGGCATCTCTGCCTATCTTATATAAAGACTTTCAAATTATATTTGTTTAAAAATATAGAGAGAAATGTAAACTATTTATCATCAAACACAACACACCCCAAGAAAATCTCTCTAAAATGGAAAACCAAGTATGGCTGCCTGTAGAAAGGAGAAAGGGTGGGGAAAGGGAAGGCTTACGTATTTCATTATGTCTTTTTATGCACATGCACTTACAAATTACTGAACACATACTTTTTTTAACAAAGTATTTTTCAAAAACAAATATTCTCGATTGCATTCAAATTGAGTTTTTCAGTGGAAGTATTGGCTTGCATTATCAAACTGTTTCAGCCTCAAAATCCCTTCTCTACCTTGAAAGACATGAGCTTTCCTATTTCATTTGTCCACACTGTCATATACCCCATTGTTACTAAATGGTCACATCAGGGGCACCTGGCTGGCTCAGTCAGTGAAGCACGCAACTCTTGATCTTGGGGTCATGAAGCCCAAGATCTTGAGCCCCGTATTGGGTGTAGAGATTACTTAAATTAAAAAAAAAAAAAAAGTCACTTCATAGATTTGAAAATTATGTGTTGCTGCGCCATGCATTCCAAATATTCTAAGCCTTCCCAGTCCAGTATCATAGCGACTAGCCAGCTTTTCAGTCATAGTAATCACATTCCTTAAGCCACATGTGGCTAGTGGCTACTATACTGTAGAGCATAGATGCAGTTCCATCAGTTCATGAAGTTCTATTAGACATCACTGCTCTAAACTAAGGGTTGGTAAACTAAGCAGGGAACGCTACAGCCTGCAGACCAAAGCCAGCTCACCATCTGTTTTTGTAAATAAAGTTCTATTGGGACATAATCATTCTAATTTATATTCATTTATACATTGTGGATACTGTGGCACTACAACAGCAGATTCAAGTAATTATAGCATATATGGTATGGCCCACAAAGCCCCAAATATTTAGTATCTGCCTCTTTGTGGAAAAAAGGTTGTCGGCCACTGCTCTACACAATCAAATTTCATTGAAAAGAGCATTTCTTTCCCTTGGGCTCCAAAAATAAAGTTCTGAAGGCTTGCACTGCATTAATGAAGAACCAACTAAACATAAACCAGTGATTTACTAGTGCCAATTAAACGTAAACCCAAAATATCAATAAATTTCCTAAAGTATGCTTGAATGCTGGCATTTTCTAAGCATCTCTATAAAATAGCTAGCAAAAGCACAGAAGAGACACCTGGGTGGCTCAGTCAGTTTTGCTTCCAAATCTTGATGTGGGCTCAGGTCATGATCTCAGGGTTGTAAGATTGAGCCCTGCAGCTTATTACTTAAAAGCAATATTACACACCTAACAACAAGAGGGCAAAATCACAGCTAATGAGTTTCCTTGGTGAATAAGAGAAGGCTTCTAGAAGAACAACTATTTGAATTGGGTATTAAGTATGAGCAGGAGTTTACCAAGTTTATGGGAGTGAGAAAAGGGAGGGAGGAATGGCAGAGCAACACCATTCTACTTTGAATGCAGGGAAGGAGAAAAAAAAAAAAAGACATGAAAAGGACTTACCAAGTCCAGTGCTACAGAAACATGGCTTGAACACTCTGGAAAATAGGACGGAGTTGATGGCAAGTATAAATAAAGTCTGTAAAGACTAAAAGACTTTAGGATCCGAATGCAAATAGCTTTACGTGCCAAAGTAAGGAATGAAGATCAGATGTGATCCATAGAGAAATCCACAGTTTTCCAAGATGGGACATGATTGATTTTGTTTTATAGAAAAGTGACCCTGGGCAACTTGGATCTTGGACTATGGTGAGGAAAGACTAACAGCAGAGACCAGCTTGGCTACTGTGCAGATCAGAGATGGCGGACCAAAGTAAGGACAGTGAGAATGAAGAGAGAAGCCAGATGAAAAGGACTATAGGCCTGCACTCCTGCTTTTTTTAAATGTCCATGTGATATTTTCCCTTTTCTGTATTTGTTGGTATAGATATATCCTTTGCATGGAAAAAGTTTATACAGTAAGATTGTCAAAAATGGAGGCAATGTTGCCTTTTTTGTTCTGCCTCCTATGGTATTAAGAAGGAAAACATCAGAAAATGTCACGACTCAGTCACGAGATCTGGATTACTGTCTTGTAATTTGCTGTGAGGCTTGTCTTTGCTATGAGACTCTGGTCATGACAGCTCTGGTTTTCTCATTTGTAAAAAAGAAATGAGACTAAATGATCCAAAATTCTCGATAGCATTCTAAAATGCTACAATCATACTTCTTTAATCTTCATAGATCTGCCAAGAAGAAGAATGCAAATACAATTGCCTAGCTACAAGCCAAATGTGAAAAATCCATCAAAACCAGGCTGATATGACCATGCTTATTATTTACCTATATGCATCCACATGTACCTAACTACATTTGTGAAGGATTTCATGACCTACATGAAGATATGCAATCACCAATTACTCATCTGTAACTTAAGATACATTAAGATGTATAGTCACAACTACTCATCTGAAACCCTAAGGCAAAAGTGAAACTCTGTTGTCAGCCATTTCACTTTCAATTACCATGTATCTTTCAAAAACATTTCCAAAAAGGAGCATTATTTTAATGGAGTGGTTCAAAGACTCAATGAATGTTTGCAAAGTTGAATAGTAGTAATGTTGGATACAACAGTTTTCAGACCTAACATTATCCTATGGAATCATTTGTTTGGACCTCTTGTTGACAAAAGAACTTTTTAATAATGTTCCTTTATCAATCAAAACAAAGTTTTTCAAATTTAAGAAATATCGCCTTGAGATTTGTAACCATAAACCATTGTGTGATGTTAATGCTAAAAGAAAAACTATTACAAATTCTTGCTCTTTCTAAAAAGTCTAGAAGTATTCTGAACTTGTTTCTCAAGAATAACTTTTAAGCCTAATTTTAATTAAAAAGGATGGTTGGATCAAAAGATTCTCTTTCTCCAAAACAAAAAGAACAAGTAATATTATTATTAAAAGTGAAAAACCCAAATGTAATCTTTCATTTCCACTCTGTTATAAACTTATGTGGTACAACTGACATAGCCTAAGGTAAAATCATATTTTGATGGAAATATTCTAAGGTTTTTTAAGGTGTAGACTAGTATAAACTACAATCAGAGACTTTTCTAGTGATGTTTTGGGTTACATTACTTCTTCCAGTGTTTCTCTGAAAGATCTGAATGATTTTTTGGTTACATAATACTATGTTATATACAGAATAATTTCTCTTTAATGAACCATGTCATTTTTTTTCTTGTTCCATAAGATAGCCTTATACATTTTTTCTGAATTAACCAAAATAAATTCTGTCAAGAGCTAACCTGTAATGGACCATGATCAGAGTGTAAAATCCTTTACTATGCAAATCTGCATCACAGCTTAGAACCATCACTAAAAACTTTGTTCTTTCAAATCGCTTGTATCACGGAACATAAAACTAATCCTACCAACCCACAAGAGATGTGTTTACTGTAAAACCTCAAATCTCAACTAGACCTTTGACCCAAGAAAACCTACCTTTATAATGACTTTTCTTATAACCAATACAGTGATATCAACTAATGCTTTCAGATCCTAAAAGTTTCTTTAAAAAGCGTATTTTGAAGATACACAAACTGATCTTATTCTATTCGAGAAACTTTATTAATTCTGCTCAAACAAATTTCACTCAAGAAGAAAAGTGTAGTCGAATCAAGAACTTTATTAGAGGGGAAAAATATTAAAAAAAAAAAAAAGAACAATGAGAAGCAGGAATTAAATTTAGCTGTTTTTTGGTTGTGGCCCATGCTATCAAAAAATACAATTCAAAAGCAGAATCCTCAATTTTTCTCACAAGTTACCTACTGAAAGGAAGCTATTTTTAACAACAAAAATGAAAATACATCTTAGAAATTCCAGATCAAGTGTATCACAACGTAAGCACGAGGAGTATGAAAAACACACAAGGTGGGATTTGTTTTGTAATGCCAGTGTCCAACCAGGAAAACTAGATGTGCTCTTCCCCAAGTATATCTGCTAAGATTCCTTACAGGGACACCAGGAGAACAAGCAGAGCTAATATTCCAGAAGCAAAATACAAGTTAATTATAGTGCCTCACAGTCCAAGATATTAATTCAAGGACGACACCTGGCAAGTAACTGCAAGAACCATGAGTTAAGCTACAACTGAACGCCATGGGGCTCGTCCAGTTCAGAAGGCAAAAGCTAAACGCGGCTCACAATCCTCTCTCCGCACGTGTGCAGCACCTCGTGAGGCCACGACGCTCTAGGGCGAAACGGCGTGTAGGGTCGGGCTCCGCGGGCTCCCCGGGCACCGGCGCGCGGCCCCGCCTGCTCCGCCCTGGCCCCCCCACACCAGCTGCAGCGATGGCAACAGGCAGGTGCGCAGGACGCGACGCAGCGCCGCCAGTCCCACTAACGTCGCCGCGGCCGATCCTCCCTTCACTCAGGGATGTCCCGTTACGAGCCTACAAACTCTCTCCCCCGAGTGGTTTCTGACAGCCTTGGGAACCTAGGCGGGAGGGCTCGAGAGACGTCCCCGGGCTCCCGGCTCCGGGGGAGGAGGATCCCCGCCAGGGTGGGCGGAGGGGAGGCCAAGGGTTCACCCCGACCCTCCTCGCCGCGGGGAGCTGGTGCCTCCGGCCCTGCAGCCCGCGCACGGCTACCCTACAGGACCAAGGACAGGCGCTGTCAATACTTTCTCCAGCTCGCCTTCTCCTAAGACGGCGATCCATGGACGCTTCTAAGAGGTGTTACCACGGGTCGCCCTCAACTCCCCGGGAGAACAAGAGATCCAGGCCCGCCTTCCGTCCTGGCCCATCCAGGTGCTCGGGAGCCCCCAGCGCGCAGTCATTCGGCCAGGGGGGCGCAGGGGAGGACCTCAGGATGCCCCAGATTGGGGTGTGGAGGACCTCAGGATGCCCCAGGTGCGGGTCTGGAGGACCTCAGGATGCCCCCAGGTCGGGGTGCGGAGGACCTCAAGATGCCCCAGGTCGGGGTGCGGAGGACCTCAGGATGCCCCAGGTCCGGGTGGGGAGGACCTCAGGATGCCCCAGGTCCGGGTGGGGAGGACCTCAGGATGCCCCAGGTCGGGGTGCGGAGGACCTCAGGATGCCCCAGGTCGGGGTGCGGAGGACCTCAGGATGCCCCAGGTCCGGGTGGGGAGGACCTCAGGATGCCCCAGGTCGGGGTGCGGAGGACCTCAGGATGCCCAAGGTCGCGGGGGGTGGGGGGTGGGGGGACGAGTTAGGGAACTAGGCGAAGTTCCGCCGGTAAAGCGCGGCGGGTCTCCCGGGAGGTCCCACCTTGGAGGGGAGGCGCGGAATTCACAAGGTGCAAAGGCGGAATCGGCGGGGGGAGGATGGATCCCGAAGTCGGCGGGTGTAGACAGGGGCTGCGCCCAGAGCCGGGAGGCTGCCCGGGCCCCCAGCGCTCGGCCGCGCCGCCGGCTCCCCGGCTGGGTTTCAAACCGCCGCCCCCGGGGAGGCGCTCAGCCGATTGGAAGTTCCGCCACGACCGTCACCGGCCCAGGGCCGGAGCGGCAACTCCTCGACGAAGCTCTCCCGGCGCCCCGCGTGCCCCCCGCCCGCCCCCGAGAGCAGACCCCGCCAACTCCACCTCCGCGGAGGTGCCCCCTCGAGTCCCCGCCGCCAGCCCGGGGCGCGCGGGGGGCGCCCTCGGGGACGGGACCGCCGCCCCCCGACCGGGCTGCGCCGCGGGAGTCCGCGGGGCGCGACGGGGCCGCGCGGGGCGGAGGGTGCAGGGTGGAGGGTGGGGGGGCAGCGCCCGCGCCCCCCAGTCCGCGCCGGGACGCGCGGCCCCGCGCCCCCCGCCGCCTCGCCCCCCGGGAGCGGCCCGCCCCGGCTCCGACCCAGCCGCCCCGCGCGGTCGCGGGCAGGGCGAGGACCCGGGCGAGCCCGCTCCCCCCGCCCCTGCTCTTACCCATCTTTCCGCCTCGCCTTGTAGACGTGCCCGTAGGTGCCGCGTCCCACTTTGCACCCTTCGTACTCAAACAAATCCTCCACCCGCTCCCGCTCCGCCGCCAGCTTCGCCTTGAAATCATAATCCATTGTCTGCTTTCCCCATAGAGGCACCGGGACGCGGGGGCCGCCGCCGCTCAGTCCCTCCTCCTCCTCCTCCCCCCGCGCCCGCCGCTCCACTTCTCCAACAGCCGCCTCTCGGGCGCGCGCGCGCCGCCCGCCGCCCCGCGGTCCGCCTTCAGCAAGGGACTCCTCGGCGGCCGCGGCAGCCACCTCCTCCTCCACCACCACCTCCTCCTCCTCCTCCTCGGCGGCGGCGGCGGCGGCGGCTCCCGCAGGCAGCCCCAGTCCCGCCTCCCCCCTTCATTTCCTTGTTTTGGAACCTGGTGGGCCGCGCCGCGGCTTCCTCGAGCTCATTAACGAACCATCCCGCCCACCCCGAGGTCGCGGGGGCTCCTGGGAAATGTAGTTCCGGAGGGCCCCAACAGCAACCGAGTTTCGCCAGCAGAAGAAATACAACACCCAGGCTGCTTTGGGCCGCCACAGCCCCGCCCCGCGAGGCGGGCACGCCTGCGCACTGCGGCCGCCCCTCCCCCTCAGGTAGCGCCGGACTGCCAGTTCCTGTGAAGGTGGGAAGCTTCAAGTTGCCGAATTCTTTCTGCGAGTCTGTGGGGGAGCGGGTGGAAAAAAGGCCCTTGTTGTGGTGTAGAGGAAGGTACTCCACTATCACTGCCCCCGGGCGAGAGGGAGAGTGGAAAGTACGTAACAAGTGCTCGGCTCAGGAGTTTGCGCCGGCGGTTAGAGAGGCGAGGACTGTGGTTAGAGCAGTTGTGCTGCAAGACGGTTTGTTTTTCGTGGCGATTGGTCCGCTCGTTGCCCCGCCCCCCTCCGCCGCTCATTGGCTGAGACTAGAGAATGACGTCCTCGTCGGTGCGTGGGTATCCCCGGGCTTTGGCTCCTTTCCCGCTCTTGATTGGTAATTGGGTGTGCTCGGTTGTTCTGATAGGTCCATCTTTTTTCTTTACGATGCAAAAACCGTATTTCAAAAGCTGAACCCTCAGCGGTTTCCTAGGGCTGGCGTCGGTCTGCGGAGAACTTCTGAGGCCCGGCAGCCAATCATCCTTTTCCTGGCGCTCGAGTCATGGTCTCCTCCCACCATATGCGGTTCCCACAGCCAAGCTTTGGGCCATCTGTCTAAGGACAATTCAAGTGCCAGGAGGATGCATCGTCTTAAAAGCAGGCATCAGGTTTGCATTGTAAAAGATGTTTGTTTTTTTTTTTTTTTAAGGTCTGTGCATAATGGTGACGTTCTCCAAGGATGTCTGAGAAAGTGTCCTTAATCAAGGTGAATATGGATTCATTTAATTCCTGCGTCCTTAGGATGCTTGGGATACGATTTTATGCGTGATTGGTGCTAGGATAAGAATAATATACCACATTTAGTGGGAGCACAAAGGAAGAATTGGTCCCCTTTATCTAAAGTGGTAAGGAAAGTTAGTAGTGACACCTCCCCCCCCCCCCCCCCCGCCCACCTGCTAGGTTTGGGAAGAAACCTGGAAAACTTGGGAGTGGGGGATGGAGATCATTGATTTACTACAAGAGTAAATTTCTTAAGGAACTTTCTCAGATCTTGAAGTCAATCAAACGTATCTGAAAATCTTAGTTTCTCTTATGTCCAGGAACCAGGGTGAGTGCTGGAGATACCAGATGAAAACTGGTCTTTTTCCATCAGGGGAGCTAAAACCTATTGGAGAAATAAACACGCAAGCAAATTAAAAATAAATGGTGTGGGTACAAAGAGCAATGATAGACTAGGAAGACTTCTGGGGGGTCAGGCCAGGCTTCACAGGGAGGTCAGTTTGAGCCAAAATTTAAAGAACCTTATGTGAAGGGCAAGTAGGCAAGTAGCAGGAAATTACTTAAGGAAGGATGGCAAATACCGTGTATCGTGATAGAGCATGACATATTCTGAGAAATGCAACTAGCTTGAATGTTAGAGATTAAAGCAGGGAAAGGGGATATCTAAAAAGAGATTGGACAGATAAGCAGATCAAATTATGAAGAGCAGCATGTGTATATATATATATATATGTCAAATAGAGGTTTCAGATTTCATCATTTTATAGTAATAGGAAGCCATTTAAAACTTTTGAGCTAAGGCAAAAAAAAAAAAAAAAAAAAAAAAAACACTTTTGAGCTAAGGAGCATTATAATCAGTATCGTATATTGAAAACCTCCTCCTGACAAGTGTTCAGGATAGATTGGAGGATGGTGAGAATAGTAAAGAAGCTCTTGCCTTGGGGTTCCTGGCTGTCTCCCCAAGTTGGTAAAGCACACGACTATTGATTTCAGGGTCTTGAGTTCAAGCCCCATGTTCAGTGTGGAACCTATTTTTTAAAAAGGAAGAAGAAGCTATTGCCTTAATACTTATAAAATACAGGGATCTAAAGCATAGAGTGGCAGTGCCGATCATGAGAAAACGACAGATACCAGAATTATTTATGAATCAAATTCAACAGAACCTAGTGATTAATTGAATGTGGGTTTAAGGGAGAGAGAATAATCCAAAATGACTTGCAGGGTTTTGACTTTAATGATAAGGTAAATACAGGAATAAGAGCAATTTTTAAGAGAAAAATGATGAGTTTGGCTGGAGTACATTGAATTTGAAGTGCTTGGGGGGCATCAAGATAGAAATAATAAGTAAATTGAATTTAAATAAAACATTTTTTTAAAAGTACGAGTAAGCAGATGAATATTTTTAAAATCTTTTTTTTAAAAGATTTTATTTATTTATTAGAGACAGAGAGAGAGAGAGAGAGGCAGAGACACAGGCAGAGGGAGAAGCAGGCTCCATGCAGGGAGCCCGACGTGGGACTCAATCCTGGGTCCCCAGGATCACACCCTGGGCATGAAGGTGGCACCAAACCGCTAAGCCACCGGGGCTGCCCAGCAGATGAATATTTTTACCTGCCAACAAGAAGTCTGGCCTAAATGTTTAGATTTGAAAATATATTGAGTTTTGCATTCATTTTATCCTCAAAACATCCCTATCAGATTTGTTGATTTATTATTCTTATTTTACATATGAACAAACAGACAGCTAGCAAATTGTAGAGCTAGGGCTTAATGAGTATGTACTTGGGAATAAATGGAAAGTGGGAAAATGTGTAAGTAAAAAATCAAATATAGATTATAAAAAGGCTAACTGAAAAAAAATCAAAAAGGTTGACCACACCATGTTACTAAGAATATGAGGAAATAGTCTTCTACATTGCTAGTAGAAGTACACATTCACAAAATATATACATTAGATTTTTTTTTACATTAGATTTTGATCAATCAAAATTACAAAGTAGTTTCAAAAAAAAAATTACACAGTAGTACCACTCTCTGTGGTAAATGCTATGATGTACCTGCCAAAATGACTAAAGTATGGCACATCCATCAGTGGATTATTATGCAGCCCCAAAAATAATATGAAGGCTATAAAATATTCCTCTCAGATCTTTTCCCTGCAGGGAAGCTCCATCTGCTAAGCCCTGAATCTACCACTGTATTTGCAGTGAGGCCACACTCCCCATGGACTGCTCCCTACCGATGACTGAGAATAGCAGGATATTCAGACAGGTCCATTCCTGCAGGATGCAGGATTCTTCTGATGTGTGACTTTGTATTAAGGAATCCCCAGGTTTAAGCCTGTCTGAAACTTTCTTAGAACTATGTTGCAGTCTGAGTCACTGCCTACCCCAACCCTCCTAATTCCCCTCCCTTCATGGGGCTCAGATCAGCATCACTATCTGATTTGTCTCCAGCTCCCTCCTTTTTCTCCCTCACAGGCATTTCCTCCAGTAAGTCTCTTGCATGTCTAATCCCATCTTGGCATCTGCTTTTGAGAACACTTTAACAATGAGGAAATTGTTTAGGCACTGATATAAAAAGACCTCCAAAGATACTTTTTTAACAAAAAAAAAAAAAAAAACAAGAATCAGAGGAGTATCCATAGTACGCTAAACTTTTCCTACAAAGGGAAAAATGCGTATTTGTTTATACATGCACAGACTGATCTCTAAAGACAACAGGAAACCATTTGCTCAGGGAAGGTAAATGGCTTGAGAATCCAGGGTAGGAGGGAGAATCTGTACTGTATGCCTTTTTGAATTTTGATTCATGAAATGTTGCCCTTTCAAAAGGTGAATAAATAAAATTTAAATGAAAAAAAAGTAGAAGTGCCTGGATGGCCCAGTCGATTAAGTGGCCAACTCTTGATTTTGGCTGAGGTCATGCTCCCTGGGTTGTGAGATCAGCCCCACCTAGAGCCCCATCTTGGATTCCCTGCTTGACAGGGAGTTGGCTTGAGATTCTCTCTCCCTCTGCCCCTCCCCCCCGACTTGTGCATACTCTCTGGATCAAAAAAAATCTTAAAAAAAAAAAAAGGTAGGAGTTTGGTTAAGAAAGGAAAAAGATACAATTGAACCTACCATAGTCAAGAGAAGTTCAGAGTTTGGTTTTGTTATTAGTTTGTATTTTAATAGGAGGGAGAGGCTTTTCATATTCTGAGGGGAAAGAACTGGTGAAGGAAGAAAAGGTGAAAACGTAGGCAATATTGGGGTTAAAATATGGACCTGCTAGGGGATAAAATCCAAACAGAGATAGTTTCCACGGAAAGGGAGAAATCTTCAGAATATGACTGGGGACAGTAAGCCTGAGCCCACATGAAGGAAAGAGAATCGAAGAACTGAGAGACCCCTAACATTATAATAAAAGCAATAACTTCTATGTGACATGGGAAACATGATCAGATGCAGAGGGGGAAAAAAGCAGTGGGGCTTGAGCAGGGGTCTTGAAGAAGGAATGATGGTTTTGGCATGTTTTTTTGGCAAGTAAGCAGGGTGACAATGAAAGCTAACATTTACTGAATTCTAGGCATTTTGTATACATTAGCTAATATGATCCTTAAAACCATTCTAGAAGATACCTCGAAAATATGTATTATCTCCAGTTTACAGATAAAAAAAAAAACACCCGAGGCTCTAGGAAGATAAATTATGGTTAGTGATAGGATTTAACCCCAGGTTTCTATGACACTAGAGGACAATGTCAAGTATTAACTGGGCCATTTATCAAGATCAAATGATCCTACTGAGATACTCCATTCTCTTTCTCTTAAACTCTACTTTGTATATGATAAAATTGCTACCTCTAATTTCTCTTTATTTTTGGTCGATATCAGTCATCTGTTTCTGCTTTCTCAGTGCATGGAAGAGTCATGGGGCTCATTAAATAAGAGAATGCGGCATTGCCACAGCTATTGAGATGTTCATTGTCTCGGTATGTTAAAGAGGCCTTCCTTCCCTTTGCTCTTCCTCTTAAACAGCAACAGTTCTCTGGCCAATCAGATTTCAGAGTATTAATGGCCATGTAAAGACCTGTAACTCTTCTGGGAGGTATATACAGACTATTTAAACATTGAAAGTCTAAGAACAAAGCTCCATTTAATAAGGATGGTCTAAGCTAAAAAGTCAGTGAGGTGTCTGGTGTCTTTAGTACACAGTGTCAGGGAAGCTGAGGAAGAGGAATGGGAGACAATGGGTTAAGAATCAGACCTCTTGGGATCCCTGGGTGGCGCAGCGGGTTGGCGCCTGCCTTTGGCCTAGGGCACGATCCTGGAGACCCAGGATCGATTCCCACATCAGGCTCCCGGTACATGGAGCCTGCTTCTCTCTGCCTGTGTCTCTGCCTCTCTTTCTCTCTCTGTGACTATCATAAATAAATAAAAATCAAAAAAAATATTTAAAAAAAAAAAAAAAAAAAAAAAAAGAATCAGACCTCTTGGAGTGCCTCGGTGACTCAGTCAGTTGAACATCCAACAGACCTCTTGGAGTGCCTGGGTGACTCAGTCAGTTGAACATCCGACTCTTGATTTTTGGCTCAGGTCATGATCTCAGGGTCATGAGATCGAGCCCTGGATCAGGTTCTGCATTCAGTGTAGAATCTGTTTGAGATTCTCTTATCTCCCTCCGTTTGCCCCTACCCCTGCTTGCATGCATGGGCCAAATAAATAAACAAACAAATGAAAAAAAGAAGAATCAGAACTTTTCCTGCTAGATGAGGGTGTAGACCAAACCAAGGGAGGCATGCCCACCTTCTGCTGACAGGGCGTGGGAAGAGCTGTATGCCACTATCAGTTTAAGGCTTCTGTTAAAAATTGCCACAGACTGGGTTGCTTAAAAAACAATTTATCCTCTCACAGTTCTAGAATACAGAAAGCAAGGGATAGTGGGGTTGGTTCCTTCTGGGAGAATCTGCTGCATACCTCCCTCTAGTTTCTGGTGGTTGTCAGTAGTCCTTAGCTTTCCTTGGCTTGACAACTCCAATCTCTGCCTCTGTCTTCACGTGGCTATCTTCCATCTGTGTCTGTGTCCAAATTCCTCTCTTCCTGAAAGGACATTAGTCATATTAGATTTAGGCCCCACCCTAATCCTCACTGTACAAATTACAATCTCATTGTAACTTATATGTGGAGGCCGAGAAAAATTAAGGCCATCCCACCTAAAGTTTAGCATTAGCACAAGTACAGCCATCTTAGGCCCCTGTGAATAAGAGCTGAATTTTATGGGGAAAACTACAGAATGTCCTCAATGTCCTCGGCAGGTAATCCCATATCAGAAAGACAACAGAGCCCACACCCGTGGTAGAAAAGTCCCATCTTAGAACAGAGCTCAATGCCCTTAAAAGCCCCATATCAAAATGTAAACAGAACTTGAGAAATTCTTCCATCCCTTCTGAAAATCCCCTAGACCAGCCTATAAAAAACCCAGCTATAACCCACTTTGGGGTCCAAGTCCCTGCTCTGCTGTGTCGGGTATACTTGGACCCAAGCTCCAGCTTGTAAATAAACCCTTGTGTGTTTGCATCAGTGTCAGCTCCTTGGTGGTTTCTCGGATTCGCAATCTTGGGCACAACATTATACATTTATAAAGATCTTATTTCTGGGGACACCTGGGTGGCTCAGCGGTTGAGCATCTGCCTTCTGCCCAAAAGGTAATCCCGGAGTCCTGGGATCAAGTCCCACATCGGGCTCCATGCATGGAGCCTGCTTCTCCCTCTGCCTGTGTTTCTGCCTCTCTCTCTCTATGTCTTTCATGAATAAATAAAAACATTTATTAAAAAAATAATTAAATACTAAAATTAAAAATTATTATTAAATATTTAATATATTTTTTAAAAATCTTATTTCCGAATAAGATCATATTCTTAAGTTCCAGGTAGGCGTGAATTTGGGGGGAACACTATTCAACCAGGAACCATGCTCAGTTTTAACTGTCACTAAATGAGGGGCCATCCTGAAAAAAGGAAGAAAATTTTTCTTCACCTACACAACATTCAGTGGGAATGAGAGGGAATTTTTGGCATCCCCAGACTGGGCTTGTTTAGGGTTTTTTGTTTTTTGGGGTTTTTTTTTAGATTTTAGTAATTCATAAGAGAGGCAGAGACTTAGGCAGAGGGTGAACGAGGCTCCCTGCGGGGAGCGTGATACAGAACTCAATCCCAGGACTCCAGGATCACAGCCTGAGCTGAAGGCAGTTGCTCAACTACTGAGATATCCAGATGCCCCCCAGACTGGGCTTTCTTTTTTATATTTTTCTTTTCATAAAGGAGAGTCTACCTACAAGAATATATTTTTTTTTAAGATTTTATTTATTCACGAAAGACACATAGAAAGAGGCAGAGACATGAGCAGAGGGAGAAGCAGGCTCCATGCAGGGAGCCTGAGGTGGGACTTGATCCGGGACTCCAGGATCACACCCTGGGCCGAAGGCAGAGGCTAAACCGATGAACCACCCAGGTGTCCCTAGAATATTATTAAAAACTCCCTTTCCATCTTTTAGCTGTGTTTCTCTGCCTTAATGAAAAAACATGTCATGGTAAATGAATCTGATCTGTAAAAGTAGCCTTGTATGGGTGCCCAGCTAGCTTAGTTGGTAAAGTGTGCGACTCCTGATCTCAGGAATTCAGAGTCATGAGTTCAAGCCCCATGTTGGGCATGAAGCCTACTTTAAAAAAAAAAAAAAATAGCCTTGTAAACAGATTAAAGTCTTCTTGTTCTTTTTATTGTCACTTTTTAGTAGATCAAGTATGGGAAAATATAGGATACTTCAAATATACAATTAACTACAGTGTGCCACAAAATAACAATGAAGTAGGTCTATTGAGCTGATGCTTATTTCAAAGAGAGCCGAGAACACTTTTTTTTTTAATTCAAAAAAGAAAAAATTCCAAGTAGGAGGAAGACTTCATAGTACCTTATTTGTCTTTTTGGTTTATTGTGTTTTCAGGAAAACAAAGAGGAAAGGAAATAGAAAGTCCACAAATAAGACTTTGCCAGCTGTCCTTTCATTCTTTAAACTTCTTAGCCCCAAGACAGCATAAATTGTTCTTTGACATCTGAATGTAGTCTGCCCTCGCATCTAAACAAATAATAATAATAATAATAATAATAATCACACAGAAATTAATAAGGCCTAAATCATATGCCAAAAAGGAATTTGAAACATTTGGTCTAAAAAACTGAGTTCATTTGACAAGTAGAGAACCACAGTGAAAGAAAAAACTGATGGTCAGCTATTTGTTCAAGTCAGAAGGAAAGGTAGGTGTGCCCCACTTTCGATGGATTAGTCACCAGGAGAACTGAGCTGTAAATCTTGCAAATCAGGTTCAATGCATATGTGATAGAAGGAGTGAGCAAAATCATGACTATTTTTAAATGGTTATACCCTTAATCATGACCAGTTATAAGCTATGTGAAAGTCAAATTTGAATATGGAGATAAACTCTCTCTTACCATAGTCTACTCTAAGTCAGGGAAGTTTATTGAAGAGATTTATCAAGATGTTTCCTCATGGTTCAAAGCTCAACTCAGGGTCATCTTTAAGAATTCTTGCCTGGCTCCTCAGACTAGATTGGGTGCCCTTCTACATGTTGGTAACACCTGTGAGACCTTTACATGTAAGCATGTCACGTTTACCTATCTTTCTTCCCAGACAGGCTGTGAGTTCCTCGGTGAGCAAAGATTAGATTGGTTGCTTTCCAAACTATATGTTTATTTTTTGGCTGAATATAGAATTCCAAGTTGAAAATGAATTTTCCTCAAATCCCCGAAGCATACCCCCACTAATTTCTAAAGTCAGTGGTTCACCTGTATTAGAAATCTGTTTTGCACCCTATTTTTAAGACTTATGTATTTGAGGGCAGCCCTGGGGGCTCAGCAGTTTAGTGCTGCCTTGAGCCCAGGGCCTGATCCTGGATCTCTCTCTCTCTCTCTCTCTCTCTCTCATGAATAAATAAATAAATAATCTAAAAAAAAAAAAAGACTCAAGAGCTTTGTTACACATATCTTAAAAAAAAAAAAAAGACATGTATTTGAGAGAGTGAGAGCATGCACATTAGCATGGCGGGAGCCAGGGAGGGCAGTGCAGAGGGAGGGAGGAGGGGCAGAGGGAGAGGAAGACAGTCTTCAAGCAGACACACCACTGAGCATGGAGCCACACACTGCTGATCCCATTACCATAAGATCATGACCTAAGCTGAAATCAAGAGTTGGACACTCAACCTACTAAGCCACCCAGGTGTCCCCCCCAACCAAAAAATATTTTATTTTTAAGTAATCTCTACAACCAACTTAGGGCCTGAACTTAAAACCCTGAGCTCAAGAGTTGCATGCTCTACTGACTGAGCCAGCCAGGTGCTAGGATCTATTCTTTAATCTTGGAAATAGAATCTTTTAAGATGTGTCTGGGTGTGAGTATTCTGAATTCATTTTGCTCTTTTATTTTCCTTTCTCCTCTTCACTGCTGTTACATCACCACTCCTTTATGCACCCTTTTGAGGACTCTCATTGATTCTCATGTTGGACTTAAGATTTTTTTTAACTAATCTGTACATCCAACATGGGGCTCAAACTCATATCCCTACGATCAAGAGTTGTGAGCTCTTCTGATTGAGCCAGCCAGATGCTCATCTTAGGTTGATTCTTAATGCCTCTTAATCAGTTCTTTATTTCTCTGTCCTCTGAGGAGCTAACACTTATACTAGGGGCCTTAGCACTTCCCCTCTCTAAGAGAACAGCACTCCTGTTTTTGGCTTAGTGATAAATGTCTAATGCCTTCGGTCAGACAGTATTTTGCCCATAAGGGCAAATAAGGGATTTGCCCTTCCCAGATAAGGGAAGGTCAGCTGTTCTATATGCAGTTCTTCAAATAACATCCCATCTCTAAAATCTATTGCTGCATTTCCTTGTATGCCAATTCTAGCAGCCCCAACACTTAGAGATTTGTGGCAAACAACCTGCATCTCTCCAACCTCATTGGGGCCTGCAGCTTCCTCATTCTTTGTGTCAGAATAGTCTCATAGAAATGTTTTTAGGGGCACCTGGGTGGCTTAGTCGGTTAAGAGTCTGCCTTTACCTCAGCTCATAATCCTGGGGTCCTGGGATGGAGTCCCATGTCAGGCTCCCTGCTCAGCAAGGAATCTGCTTCTCCCTCTCCCTCTGCCTGCTGCTCCCTCTGCTTGTGCTCCCGCTCTCTCAAATAAATAAAATCTTTCTTAAAAAAAAAAAAAAAAAAGGTTTTAGGGACACCTGGCTTGCTCAGGCAGTGGAGCATGCAACTCTTGATCTCAGGGCTGTAAGTTTGAGCCCTATGGTGGGTTTAGAGATTACTTAAAAATAAATTTTTTAAAAAAAAATAAATATGTTAAAAGCTCATTCTCAGCTCTCTCCACTACTACTTTATTCACTCTTTGTGCTTCTGAATCTCTATTTCAGTGATGTCTCAAGAGGGGTAGGAAGTGGGGGAAGAAAAGAGGGACAGGAAGGAAACACATTCACCACCCCCATCTTTAACTAGAAGCAAGCGTCATAGTACAAGGGCAAAGGCTATGTCTATTTTATTTACCAATAAGTAACCAATGCCTAGCAGTTTATAGTATTCTATATCCACTTAATAATTTCTTAAATAAAAATGTTCAGGTGTCCAAAGAGTTTATCCTCCTTTTATATGATTATCTACAGTAGCCAAGTGAACATGACAAGAGAATTGAATGTAGCACTCAGCTTTTTGTTTGTTTTTTGTGTTTCTAATAGACTTTTTCATGAGAGACAGAGACACAGAGGGAGAAGCAGGCTCCATGCAGGGAGCCCGACATGGGACTCATCCTGGGTCTCCAGGATCACACCCTGGGCTGAAGGCGGCGCTAAACCGCTGGGCCACCCAGGCTGCCCTAGACTTTGTTTTTTAAAGCAGTTCTAGATTCACAGCAAAATTGAAAAGAAGGAACAGAGATTTCCCATGTACTTTCTGTCCCTACAAATGTGTGGCCTTCTCCATTATCACGGGATATAAAACTAGTTTTAAGGATGCAAATATATCTAGAGAAATTAAAGATGATTTTATCAACAATGAAAAATAAAGAGTGCTTCAGGTAGCCCAATTTTATTTTATTTAATGATTTATTTATTTATTTTAGAGGGGGGAGGGACAGAGGGAGAGAATCTCTAAGCAGATTCCCCACTGAACATGGAGCTGGCTGTGGGGCTTGATCCCACCACCCATGAGATCATGACCTGAGCCAAACTAAAAGTCTGGCACTCAACTGCTGAGCTACCCAGGTGTCCCTTTTCTTAAGATTTTATTTATTTATTTGAAAGAGAGAGAGCACCAGCAGGGAGGAGGAGCAGAGGAAAAGGGAGAAGCAAGCTCACTGCTGAGCAGGGAACCCAACGTGGGGCTCAAACCCAGGAAGGACCCTGCGATCATGACCTAAGCCAAAAGCAGATGCTTAACTGACTAAGCAACCTAGGCACAAGTGGTAGTTTAGTTTATTAAAGATAATTACAATGTAAAATCTGAAACCAGTAGCACTGAGGTTTTCATATTCTATTATCTAAAAAACCAACATTGGTCTACCTTGAACTTGAATGTATCTTTTTCTCACATTAATTTGTGACCTCACACATTAGTCATTTTGAAAATGTTTCCCAGAGTTTTCCAGATCTGACAAATGTTGATACCTTCTATGATCATAAATATCATAATTTATTAATATCTCCATGGATCTCATCAGGAAACTCTTTAAGAATTGGGAAGATACCAAGCTCATAGTGTCAGGTAAGTTTTTCAGAATACTAATTTTTGCTTGAAAACTGAACTATTATCATTGATAACAAGTATCAGCTCTTTTCCTTGAAGTAACAATGTCACTTTGTTCATTTCCTTTTTTGTCTTTAAAGATTTTTTTTTTTAATTTTTAAGTAATCTCCACACCCATTGTGGAGCTTGAACCTACAACTCTGAGATCAAGAGTCACATGTTCTACAGACAACCAGCCAGGTGCCCTCACTTCATTCATTTCTAAGAAAATTCCAAATACCCAAGTCTGAATAATCATATTTTTTCAGGCAGCTGTTCTTTGAAGTAGAAATAATAGTCTGTGGTGGCTACTTTAGCTCACAGTTCCAGTCATTACACAAGTGTTTTTCTCAAGATAATCATTGTCTTCAATATTCAGCAGAAGTGCTTTCTCAAAGTACTTGTCACGCAAAATTATTAAAAAGATACGTACTCTAGAGTCAAGATTTAATAAACCTAATAATTGTTATGTTTCATCAAGGACGTTTCTATACAGACTGGCATTTTCTTTATTGAGTATGGCGGTGAAGAATACAATGACTATTAGTACAGTTCGGTGCCACTATCTCATACTTGTTGAAACACCAGCAATTTTAACCACCATTGATTGCTTTTGCACCATTATTAAAACATCCACACAGCAAAAAAAAATAAAAAGTAAATAAAGTTTTAATGTTACTATGAAAATACTTTTAACCTGGACACCTGGGTGGCTCAGTGGTTTAGTGCCGCCTTCAGCCCAGCACGTGATCCTGGAGTCCCGGGATCGAGTCCCACGTCGGGCTCTCTGTATGGAGCCTGCTTCTCTCTCTCCCTGTTTCTTTGCCTCTCTCTCTGTGTCTCATAAATAAATAAATAAAATCTTTTTAAAAAGAAAAAAAAATACTTTTAACCATGTAGACTCCCAGAAAGGGCATTAGGATTGCTTAGGAATCCATGGACCATAAGAACTTCTTGGTAAACAGCTAGTGCTCTACTTCGTAAGTTCCCTAGGCTGCCGTAACAAAATATCACATAGTAATTGGCTTAACCAACAGAAATTTATTCTCCCACAGATCTGGAGGCTAAAAGTCTACAATCGAGATATCAGTAGAGCCATGTTCCCACAGATGTTTCTTCTATCTTCTGGTGGCCCCAGGCCTTCCTTGACTTATGGCAGCATAACTCCAATCTCTCTGTCCACCTGCACATGCGTGGCCTTCTCTGTGTATTTCTGTGTGCTCTCCTCATTTTATAAAGACATGAGTCATTGGATTTAGGGCCCACTCTAATCTAACATGAATTTGTAGGGGAGGAAAAAGTTTTCCTTGACCCTCTTAGGGTCCCTAGCTGGGTCTATAACTTTTACGTGACCCAGGAGAACTCCATAAGGAAATAAAGATATAGAAACATACCTGAGATTTTTATGCTAGATTTGTGAAGAGCAGACAGTTGTAAAGGTATCATAAGTTAAAAAGAATAAATGTAGGGACGCCTGAGTGGCTCAGTGGTTGAACATCTGCCTTTGGCTCAGGGCATGATCCTGGGATCCGGGATCAAGTCCCACATCTGGCTCCTTGCAGGAAGCCTGCTTCTCCCTCTGCTGGGGTCTACGCCTCTCTCTGGGTCTCTCATGAATAAATAAATAAAACCTTTAAAAGAGAGAGAGAGAGAGAGAGAATCAATGTAGTAAAGTGGGGGAAACTCAGCAAAGCCTGTCTGTTCACATTCTTCTTAGGGTCCCTTTGTTTTCCTTCAGAGATAAGGATACTCCTTTCCTCTGGGTGCAGGGAGGCCACCTCTCACATGAGTGTTTTATGATCTGTTTCAGGGGATGGGAGGAGGTGGTCAGGATGACTTGACTGATTCTAAGGTTTTCTCAAACTATTTCAACTTAAAATAGTCAGTATGCTAGGGTGCCATATTTTGGGGTAATGTGTCCTGAATCCTATCAACCTCACCTTAACTAATTACATCTGCAAAGACCCTGTTTTCAAATAAGGTCACATTCTGAGATTCTGGGTGGACATGACTTAAGGAGGACAGTACTCGACTACTTGACTACTATACCCATCAGTATTCCCTGCAGGAAGGTACCCCCATCCTGGAGCTGCTATGAGTGTTGGCAGCTAAAAGTTCACAGCTGTCCTTTCTCTAGAACCAGAGAATTGCCCTTGACAAAGAGAACTATTTGATCTAAGAAAGTGGTTACCCCCTCCCAGAGACCACTCACAGTTGGTCTTCTTGCCTCAAGGCAATAATACCTTTGTGGTGCAAGTCATACAACAGAGGTCCCCTTGGGATAAGGCTGAATAAAGCTAGTCTCCAGCTGAGATGACAATCTGGCTTAACTCTTCCGCCTACACCATACTACTTCCCTGACTGCCTTTCTTTTGAGAGCATCAAGTAATTCTTTTTTTTTAAGATTTTACTTATTTATTCATGAGAGACACAGAGAGGCAGAGACACAGGCAGAGAGAGAAGCAGGCTCCTCTCAGGGAGCCTGATGCAGGACTTGATCCCTGGACCCTGGGGTCACGCCTTGAGTCTAAGGCAGACACTCAACCGCTGAGCCACCCAGGCATCCCTAAAATAATTTCTGAATTACTTTTCACCTCTCTGATTGGCAAATATATAATGATTGCTGCTTTTCACTAAAGATAGAGAAATTCCATAATGTTATACATCCTTAGTGGGAAGAAAAACTATTAATCCTTCTTGAATGCAGTTTGGCAGTTTGAATTTAAAAATTTAAATATATATCCCCTTTAGCCTAACAATTAAGAACTCTTAAGAAAGTAAGCCCAGGATGGGCCCTGGTGGCTCAGTCAGTAAGCCTCTGCCTGAGTCTCAGGTCATGATCCTGGGAGTACTAGGATGGAGCCCTGTGTCAGGCTCCTTACTCAGTGGGATGTCTGCTTCTCCCTCCTTTCTCTCCCTCTCCTTCTGCTCCTACCCCCAACTCATGCTCACATGCTCTCTCTCCCTCTCTTAAATAAATAAAATCTTTAAAAAGAAAGCCAGCCAGCCCAGGAAAGGGGGTAGGGGGGAAGTAATCCGAAGCAAGTGTGCAAAGATAGATGTAAAAGATGAACATGACAATGGTTTTTATGATAAAAACAGTTTAAATATTGGCTAAATAAGTAGTAGTATTGTATTACACGGTCTCCAAATTTTATGACTGCTTGAGTCATCAGCAACAACTGTACCTTCTTCAAAACATTTTTCTAGGATAGTGCTTCCCAAACATTAATGCACAGGGGCACCTAGGTTGCTCAGTTGGTTAAGCGTCTGACTCGATGTCCGTTTGGGTCATGATCTCAGGATTGTGGGACCTAGCCCTGCGTGGAGCTCTACACTCTGCACTTAGTGGTGAGTCTGCTTCTCTCCCTCTCCCCTCTGCCCCTCTGCACATGTTCTCTCTCTCAAATAAATAAACAAATCTCAAAAAAAAAAAAAATAGTGCTGGGACACGTGGGTGGTTCAGCGATTGAGCATCTGCCTTCAGCTCAGGACATGATCCTGGAGTTCAGGGATCAAGTCCTGCATCAGGCTCCTACATGGAGCCTGCCTGCTTCTCCCTCTGCCTCTCTCTCTATGTCTATCATGAATAAATAAATACATCTTTAAAAAAAAAAGTGTTGATGTACAAAGGAATCACTGGGAAATCTTGTTAAAATACAGATTCTGGGGATCCCTGGGTGGCGCAGCGGTTTGGCGCCTGCCTTTGGCCCAGGGCGCGATCCTGGAGAACCGGGATCGAATCCCACGTCGGGCTCCCGGTGCATGGAGCCTGCTTCTCCCTCTGCCTATGTCTCTGCCTCTCTCCCTCTCTGTGTGTGATTATCATAAATAAATAAAAATTTAAAAAAAATACAGATTCTGATTCAGTAGGGCTAGAAAGGGGCCTAAGAATTTGCATTTCTGACTGCACCCAGGTGGTGCTGATGCTGTTGATCATGGGCTACACTATGAGTAGCAGGTTTTCAGAGCCTGTTAACCCTGGAGTGATCCAAGTAATTACTGTATCAAAGCTATGAAATTGAGTATGTGCAATATTTTTAAAGTTGCCAACAAAATAACCAATTAATACAATTTTGCAGTGAGTATAATACAGCTTAGAGAATCCTGAGGCCTCGCTTCCTGTGTGTAGCAGGCTTACATGCTTCTCCACATACCCACCCAACCAGGTGGTACTTTAGCTAACTTGGGGGGAAATCCAGTTAACCAAAATACCTCATTTCCTAATCACGTCTGTTAAATTCTTTCAAACCTGCCATCCTTCTGGATGAATTCAGCATTCATACAGCTGGCTCATGGTACCCTAAGCTCCAATTATGATTACCTCCCTGCATTTCAGCTACCATGACAGTATAGAAGATTAGAGACACAATAACCCTCTAATATAAAATAATAATTCTCAATGAAATCAAAAAAATCTATTGAAGTACGAATCTAAAATATTAAAAAATTAAGGAATATTCAGAGACGAAAAACCAAGTGAAAGCAGGAATCTGGAGGAGTAAACAAGCACAAAAGGAAGATTTTATGGGGCTTGAGGGTATCTTCTGAACTCTAGTGAGCTCAGACCAGAGTTCTAATGGCTATGAAGGGTGTAGGGACAGGAGACAAACCCAAGATTCCAACTGAGGTAAGGAGTCTAATAGATCCTTAACCCAAATATACATACACAAGTTAAGAGCACAAAGGTTTACACTTTTATCAAAAAAAAAAAAAAAATCTTCCCTATACCAGAGGACAGGAAGAAAATTATATGTCTTGATCTTGAATCTAAACAGAAGGGGGGATAAAGCTACTCTAATAATTTGTGAAACACAAGCATAGATTCACGGCCCAATTCAAATGATCTATTGTTAGAAGACAATTCTTCATGAGTTGTTCAAGTTTCTGCACATCTTGTGAGCAGAGGCACTGACTGTCTTTGTTCCAGACTATCTTTTCAATGGTTTATGTAGTGAGAAGTCTTAGAAGATACTGATGGTGTCTCCCTCTAGACCAGAGGCAGATTTGCCTACAGCCTTGGAAGATAGCCATAAAGTCTACCTCTGGACAAAAAGGTAGGCATCCTTACTGCCCATTATAAAATATGCATGTTCTGTAAGTTCAGGGTTCTTATCCTGTAATGCAACCCACTGCATACATGTCACCTGGTCTGCTGTGTAGCCCTGTGGGAATTGGGCCTTAGGGAACCAACACAAATGCTGACACTCTGGCTACTGCTATTGCTTTGAGTAATAACCTGTACTTGATCTCTGACCCACGAGTAGTGTGTCTTCTGCCAAAATCCATGCATTTAAAATAAATCCATGTCATTATGGCAGGCTAACAGTAGCAGGGTAAAATCTCAAATCTTTCACACTTCTTAATATGTAGGTGGTACCACCAAACACCTTATGCCTAGGGGTGCCTAGCTGGCTGTCAGTAGAGCATATGACTTTTGATCTTAGGATCATGAGTTCAAGCGCCACATTGGCTGTAGAGCTCACTTTAAAAAAACAAAAACAGGGGGATCCCTGGGTGGCGCAGCGGTTTAGCGCCTGCCTTTGGCCCAGGGCGCGATCCTGGAGACCCGGGATCAAATCCCACATCGGGCTCCCAGTGCATGGAGCCTGCTTCTCCCTCTGCCTGTGTCTCTGCCTCTCTCTCTCTGTGTGTGACTATCATAAATAAATAAAAATTTAAAAAAAATAAAATAAAAAAAATAAAAAAATAAAAAAAAAACAAAAACAAAACAAAAAAAAAACGCTTTTTTGTGAAAATAAAAAAAGAAGGGATCCCTGGGTGGCTCAGCGGTTTAGTGCCTGCCTTTGACCCAGGGTGCGATCCTGGAGTCCCGGGATCGAGTCCTGCGTTGGGCTCCCTGCATGGAGCCTGCTTCTCCCTCTGCCTGTGTCTCTGCTTCTCTCTCTCTATGTCTATCATAAATAAATAAATAAATATTTTTAAAAAAGAGAAAAAGAACCTTATGCTGAAAATATATATAATTTAAGTTGGTCACACCACTAGACAGCTAATACAGGTCTCAACTTATGATGGATAATGTCTCAATATACCCACTGCAAATTGAAAATATTGTAAGTTGAAACTGCATTTCATACACCTACCTGCGACGCCTGGGTGGCTCAGCAGTTGAGCCTCTGCCTTCGGCTCAAGGCATGATCCTGAGGTCCCAGGATCAAGTCCCATGGAGTCTGCTTCTCCCTCTGCCTGTGTCTCTGCCTCTGTGTGTGTGTGTGTGTGTGTCTCTCATGAATAAATAAGTAAAATCTTTAAAAAAAAAAATACACCTACCTACCAAACATCATACTTTAGCCTAACCTAATCTAAACATGCTCAGAACCCTTACATTAGCCAATACTTGGGCAAAATCATCTAACAAAAAGCCTATTTTATAATGAAGGTTGAATATCTCATGTAATTTTTTGAATACTAAAAGTAAAAAACAGTGGTTGTATGGGTAAGAATATTTTCTTTTTTAAAAATTTAAAAAATTTTTATTTTTATTTAAAGTACAATCTACCCACCCCCAACATGGGGCTCAAACTCATGACCCTGAGATCAAAAGTGTCATTCTCTACTACCTGGACCAGCCAAGTGCCCCCAGAATAGTTTTAAGTGTATTGGTTGCTTACCTGTGTGGTCAGGTAGCTGAATGGGAGCTGCAATTCACTGCCATTGCCAGCATCACAAGAAAGTGTATACCACATAGAGCTAGCCAGGGACGAGACTAAAATTCAAAGTACAGTTTCTGCTGAATGCATATCACTTTCAATAAGCTGACAATGAAAATCAAAAGAATCCTAAGTCAAACCATCGCTAAGTAAGGGACCATCTGTATAAATATCTCTCTGGAAGAACTCAGACCTCAAACAGTTCCCATAGATAATGTACCAAGGAACCAGGAGCTTTTAGTGAAGTCATCAAACACACCAAATAAGGTACTATGAATTAGAATCTTTCACAAAAACTTTAAAGTCTTTTTTTTTTTTATAAATTTTTATTTATTTATGATAGTCACACACAGAGAGAGAGAGAGAGGCAGAGACACAGGCAGAGGGAGAAGCAGGCTCCATGCACTGGGAGCCCGACGTGGGATTCGATCCCAGGTCTCCAGGATCACGCCCTGGGCCAAAGGCAGGCGCCAAACCGCTGCGCCACCCAGGGATCCCTCACAAAAACTTTAGATACTAGAATTATCATTAGATACAGAGTACAAAATAGGTATGTTTAATAACCTTAAAGAAATAAAAGATTGAAAATTGGAATAAGAAACAAGAGGCTGTTAAAAAAAAAAAAAAAAGTCCAGTTTACCAAGGAACCAGCTAAGACGTCTAGAAAAGAAATATGTAATTGTTGAAGTTGACATTTAATGTATGGGTTAAATAGCAGTAGAATGGCTGCTGCGGGGCACCTGGGCGGCTCAGTTGGTTAAGTGTCCAACACCTGATTTAGGTTCAGGTTATGATCTCACGGTCATGGGATTGAGCCCCATTTCGGGCTCCAGCTTAGGGCAGAGTCTGCTTGAGATTCTCTCCCTCCTCTCCACCCCCCCCCCCCAGCTCGCTCGCTCTCTCTCTCAAATACATAAATCTTTTTTAAAAAAGAAAAATGCTGCTGCAAAAAGAATAGTACACTGGAAACTAGATCTGAAGAAATTACCCAAAATGTAGTAAAGAGCAAATATGAAAGCAAGATTAAAAGTGATGTAAGATAGAGTAAAAAAGTCTATGTATGTTGAGTTCCAGAAGAAAAGAGAAAGAATGAAGAGGCTATATTAAAAATTATAATGGCTAAAAAAATTCCAGAATTGATCAAAGAGACTGTACTAGTTTCCTATCACTATTGTCACAAATTACCACAATTTATCATTACCAACAACACAAATTTATCATCTTTCAGTTCTCTAGATGAAAAGTCCAACTCCGGTCACTAGGGTAAAATCAAGATGTTGGCAGGGCTACATTCCTTCCTGGAGTCTCTAGAAGAGAATCTGTTTCCTTGACCTTTTCCAGCTCTTAAATGTAGCCTGCATCCTTGGCTCATGGCCCTCTTCCTCTGTCTTCAAAACCAGCAACAGCAAGTCAAATTTGTCTCACATCACATCGTTTCTGACCTTCCTTCTGCCTCTCCCTTCCATATTTAATAAGTTTTGGATTATATTGGGCCCACTTAGATAATCCAAAATAATTTCCCTGTTCTAAAGTCATCCGATTAGGGACACCTGGGTGGCTCAGCAGTTGAGCGTCTGTCTTTGGCTGGGGGCGTGATCCCCGAGTCCCTGGATCGAGTCCCACATGAGGCTTCCTGCATAGAGCCTGCTTCTCTCTCTGTGTCTCTCATTAATAAATAAATAAATAAATAAATAAATAAATAAATAAATAATAAATAAATAAAATCTGTAAAAAAAATGGAGTCATCAGATTAACAATCTTAATTTCATCTGTAGCCTTAATTCCTCTTTGTCATGTAACAACATATTCAGGGGTTCTAAGGATTAGAACATGGACATCTTTGAGGGACCATTGTTCCACAAATCATAGACTCTACATGTCCTAGAATACCAATCAATTTTTTTAAGATTTTAAGTAATCTCTACACCCAATGTGGGACATGAATTCACAACCCCAAGATCAAGAGTCGCATGCTCTACCATCTGAGCTAGCCAGTGCCCCCCACCATCAATTGTAAGTAGAATAAAAAGAATGCCTATCTAGTCAAAATCTGTACCAAACATGTCATAATGAAACTTCAGAATGCCAACAACAAAGAGACAATAGGAAAACAGAGAGAGGAGAGATTTCCTGTAAGTGGTCAATAATTATAGTTGACCTAACAGCTAAAACTGAAGTCAGAAGATAGAAGCATCATATATATCTTCATTCTGTTGAGAAAAACTAATCGTCAACCTACACTTATTTAACCAAAAATTACACTTTTAAGAACAAGTGGCAAATTTACTAATTAAGTGTAAACTCAGAGACTTTTCCACTCAAAGACTGAGGATGTTCTGAAGGGCAAACTTCAGGCTGAAAGTAAGTACACATCAATCTGAAATTCAAAAAGGAATGATGAACAATGAACTGCAAAATATGCATTAGCCATACTTTTACTACAATATGTTGTGTAACAAACCACACCAAAAACTCAGTGGCTTACCAACAAGCATTTATCCTCATGCTCACTGGGTCTGCAGGCCCACTGTGGTTTAGCTTTTCTAAGTTGACTCAGCTCTGCAGCAAGTCTGAGGCTACAGATTGGGCTCAGTTTTGCTCCTGCCTCTTTCAGGGATCAAGTGCTGAAAGGGAAGTAACTATTACTTAACCAGCATGTATGTCTCCCACTAGATCATAAGTACCTTGGGAAATGGAAGGAGCATTCCTTTTTTCACTGTCAAATTATGTCATAAGGAAATACTGGTAGCTAGTACTTTACCTAATACCAAGTGGAAATTCAAAAAGGTTTTGCTAAAGAAATTCGTAAACCAACCATACTTGCCATTATGAATTATAATTACAAATTACATAAAAGAGCCCAGCAAGTGTTAGGTACTCAGTTTAGTATTATTAACCACATTAAAGGAGAGAGGGAGGGGTGCCTGGGTGGCTCAGTCAGTTAAGCGTCTGCCTTTAGCTCAGGTCATGATCCCAGGGTCCTGGGGTCCATCCCGCAATGGGCTCCCTGCTTAGCAGGAAGCCTGCTTCTCCCTTTATCTCTACCTGCTCCTCCTCTTGCTTGTGCACAGTTGCTCATGCTCTCTCTCTTTCTCTCTCTGTCAAATAAATAAAATCTTTAAAAATAAAGAAGAAAGAAAGAGGAATAAAGAGAGAGAATGAAGTTTGATCGATTTTTAAAGTGAATATATCTAGGCAGACCACCTCTCCTCTGCTATCCTGCCTAGTGCTCCTCTGTGGTGTATTTTACATCTATCTCCTTTTAAAAAAATAAAGTGAATATATCTACAATGAACTATACTTACCTATTAAGCCTATTAATTCATTCAGCCTCTGGATAACAAAATATAAGTCTTATATTTATAAAGTGTTATTGTTATGATGGCCTTTTGAAAATAGCTCTACAAAATACAAAGAGACTTTTTTTTAAATTCATAAGTTATTCATCTGCTTCTATATTTGAACCTCAGATGTTTTTTTAAAGTTTTATGAGGAGTTCTGAAATTGGATTTTATAAATTTACTTTGAAACATGACTGTTTATGCCTGAAGGGTTCTTTTTGAAATTAAAAACAGTTTGGAAATCTTATTTTGATTTTCTCTAAGCAAGAGGTTTTTTTTAATTTAATATTTGTATAATATCTAGATTAAAGCTACCTGATTTCTCACAGAATCACTGAATGTGAAGGTTTTCCCTCTCTACCCCATCCCCCCTCCATTCATCTTTCACAAACATTGCCCCCCAATAAATATCACACTCCTAATTCCTTTTTGACAGCTACTTCCTGGAAGACCCAGTCTTCACAGGCACTGACCATATTTTCCTTATACAGTAAACAGACTTTCAAGAAGGGAATTTGGGTATTGGGTTGCTCACCTAGTACAGTATAAATGAAGTGAAATTGGGATACTAATAATCCTTGCAGGACTGCTTCGTGGGTTTATGGGCCTCATGCTCAGAAGGGCATCATATTTTATCTTTTTATCTTTGAAATTGTGTTTTGTAAGTGAAGCTCAATAGGGCAATGAAGCATTCTTGTGAGCAACAGAAATACACTAGTAGGGAAGGAGGCAGCACATGCAGACAAGAGTTCAGACCCATGGATACAGCAGACAGCCTGAGTATTGAGCAGTTGACCTGGCAGCCCAGTGCTGCACCCACCTTTGCCTGGGCTGGGGGGTCTGGGCCCCGACTGGTGTTGATGATGGGCGGCATTAGCACAGATACTAATTTTCTGGCCTGAGTCCCCAGACAAGAGCTGCCAGCACTCTGGCAATAAACACTATCCACAAATTATTACAGAATGAAAGTGTGCATGTGGAATATGTAATAAAGCATTTCAGAGAGTTACCAAAATTCTTAAGTGAGCTTAAATTTCCAGAGGTTTGAAAATGACTTTGCAAAGCAAGTACTCACAATTTTTACAAATAATTTAAAGACTGTCACATTTAATGGAAAAGAACACTTCTCATATGAAGCTGTAGGTAAGCAAATTATCAAGGAGGAAGAGATTTTGAAAATTAATTTTTTCCTTTTAATTGAACACACAATAATAGAATGCATAAACAGCCATCTTGAATTATATACAAATCACAAAGCCACTTTCAATTTCTCATATGACCATTACAAATTATTGGAAATGTCAGAAGAAACGTTTAAATGCCATTGCATACATTTACATTTACAATTAAATACAGGCTTACTAGAAGCTGATATATATGTAGAATTAAATCTTTTTTTTTTAAGTTTTATTTTTGTAGTAATCACTATACCAGGGGTACCTGGCTGCTTCAGTCAGAAGACCCTGCAAATCTAAATCTCAGGGTTGTAGGTTCAAGCCCCATGTTGGGTGAAGAGATTACTTAAAAATGTAAATTAAAAACTTAAAAAAAAATCACTGTAGTCAATGTGAGGTTCATACCCTCAAACCCATCAACCTTGAGATCAAGAGGCACATGCACTTCTGACAGAACCAGCCATGTACACCTTAAATCTTTTTAGAAAAAATTATTGCATGTGAATCATTAGCTCTAGGTAAATTAAAATATACATTTCACGGGTGCCTGGCTGACTCAGTCGCTGGAGCATGTGGATTTGATCTTGAGGTTGTGAGTTCAAGCCCCTCACTGGGCATAGAGCCTACTAAAAATATATATATATACATATATAAATATATTTATAAATAATATATAACCTATGTTATATATTATATTTCAACATAAGTAATCAGAAAATCACCCCAATGTTGTCAAAGTCTATGAAATACTATTAATAGCTCCAGTAATAGTTGCATCAGCAGAAAGATCCTTCTTGAAATTTAAAATTATCAAAAATTGGGGACGCCTGGGTGGCTTAGCGTTTAGCGCCTGCCTTCGGCCCAGGGCGTGATCCTGGAGTCCCGGGATCGAGTCCCACATCAGGCTCCCTGCATGGAGCCTGCTTCTCCCTCTGCCTCTCTCTCTGTCTCTCATGAATAAATAAAATCATTTTTAAAAAGTAAATAAATAAAAACTAAAATTATCAAAAATTATTTGCAATCTGGCATTTGCCAAGACCAATTGATGTTACTTTCAATTATAATGATTAAAAATAAAGTTGCTAAAAGTATAAATTCTGATGACCTAACAAATGAATTTGCAGGCAAGCAAGCCAGGAAAATCATGATTAATCAAGATATCACATTAATAAAGTATTATTTATTTAAAATTATGACACCAAAAATACTTTTTTTTTTCATTTTTATTTATTTATGATAGTTACAGAGAGAGAGAGAGGCAGAGACACAGGCAGAGGGAGAAGCAGGCTCCATGCACCGGGAGCCCGATGTGGGATTCGATCCCGGGTCTCCAGGATCGCGCCCTGGGCCAAAGGCAGGCGCCAAACCGCTGCGCCACCCAGGGACCCCCCAAAAATACATTTTTGTAATGGGCAAATTTATGTTGTTATTCATGTATCATTGCCTCCATTTTTTTTTTCTTTTTAAGATTTTATTTATTTATTCATGAGAGACACAGAGAGAGCCAGCGACACAGGCAGAGGAAGAAGCAGGCTCCATGCAGGGAGCCCGACATGGGACTCGATCCCGGGACTCCAGGATCGCACCCTGGACTGAAGGCAGGCGCTAAACCACAGAGCCACCCAAGCTGCCCGCCTCCATATGTTTTATAAATAATAAAATACTTTTAAAGGATAAAGTTTTATATTTTAGTATGACACTTGTTTCTGTCTTTTTTGTTTATTGGTTTCCTGCTTTATATGTATTTTTGTGTTTTTTTAAGTTTTTTTTTTTTTTTTTAAGATTTTATTTATTCATGAGTGAGGCAGAGACATGGGCAGGTGGAGAAGCAGGCTCTGATGTGAGGAGCCTGATACGGGACTCGATCCCAGGACCCAGGGATCGTGACCTGAGCCAAAAGTAGATGCTCAACCACTGAGCCACCCAGGTGCCCCTATTTTTTTTTTAAAGATTTTATTTATTAGAGAGAGAGAGAGAGCATGAGCGGGGGAGGAGAGGGAAGGGAGAAGCAGACTCCCCACTGAACCTTCTAAGTAGGGCTGAACTAACAAACTATGAACTTTTGAGTAAATTTTTAATCTCTGTAAGGCTCAGAAAGGAATTCCTTAAGGAGAAATCCTTAATAAAAAAGCTAATACCACCTGCCTCACCAGGTTAATGGAAAGAATAAATGAAAGAATATTTATATGAAGCTAGATGTTAAAATGTAAGTAGTCATAGACATAAAGATCATTATCTCAATTTTATTCTATGTAAAACCTTATATTGAGTGTTTACTATGTGCTGTGTACCCTTCTAAGGGCTTTATGTCTATTAAAGCTTGAAATTAATTAACGCAAGGCATAATAAGATGCCCAACAACTAATTACTTACTGTGAAAACTCTACATTAATTATCTCATTAACTCTTCAAAGCAACTCTAGCAATTTACTACTAATACAATCTCCATTTTGCAGATCAGAAAGCTGAGGGATAGAGAGGTTAAATAACTTGTAGAAGATCACTTACCCAGGAAGTAGCAGAACTGGGATTTGAATACAACTACAATGCTAGTCATTTTGTGTGCAAAGTATGTGACCCGGGAATCCTGAAAGCTTTTTTCTGTATTTTGTGCTCAATTCTGTAATATTCCTGTTAACAAATAATTTATTTGGAAGTATTGGAAATATAAGCCAAACTTACTTATTGGATGATATCATAATACAAACGTAAATATATTCTACATTTTTATGCACAGCTAGCTATAAGTTAAAGTATGTTAGCTTGTTAGCTTCATTATTTCTGGTCAAAGACCACGTTTTTCCCAGTTTCTCTAATGGGAAAGCTTACCTAGGACAAAGTTAGTAACAGAAATTCCTGGGCCCCAATCAGGACTCAATGATACATGAATTCATGAGTTTTGCCCTTTAAAATAATGTAGTTTATTTTTATAATTTTAGGTGTTTTGTTTCTAAATGCTATAAGAAAAAAGGTTTTAAGTTGAGATTTTTTTTTTTAATTTTTTTTTTCATTTATTTATGATAGTCACACAGAGAGAGAGAGAGAGGCAGAGACATAGGCAGAGGGAGAAGCAGGCTCCATGCACTGGGAGCCTGATGTGGGATTCGATCCCAGGTCTCCAGGATCGCGCCCTGGGCCAAAGGCAGGCGCTAAACTGCTGCGCCACCCAGGGATTCCCTTAAGTTGAGATTTTTAAGCACCTTTCTGTGATTAATGCATTGTGGATGTGGGTGGATTTTATGCTCAATAAATGAGAAGCCAAACTACACTTAATAAACTTGTAACTCTCTAGTTCAACATTTTTAAGTGTTAGAGGCATTTTCATGTACCATACAAAATTTTTATCAAAAGAATACAACTAAAGCTCATGGGAAGTTGTAGAGCGTAGCAATTAATGGGGAGGGTTCTGGAGAAAAGAGTGTCTGGATTTGGTTCTGTAGTTCAATAGCTGTATGAGTTTGGCTAACTAACTGAACCACCTTCTTCTTCTTTTTTTTTTTTTTTTTTTTTTTAAGTTAACTCTATGCCTAATGCAGGGCTTGAACTCACTACCCCAAGATTGATAGTGGCGTGCTCTATTGACTGAGCCAACCAGTGCCCCCTCCCCACCCACTTTTTTTAAAAATTAAACTCAGTTTTGTTTATTTATTATTTATTTAAGATTTTATTTATTCATGAGAGAGAGAGAGAGAGAGAGGTAGAGACACAGGCAGAGGGAGAAGCAGGCTCCATGCGGGGAGCCCGACATGGGACTCGATCCCGGGTCTCTAGGATCAGGCCCTGGGTTGAAGGCGGCGCTAAACCGCTAAGCCACCCCGGCTGCCCTATTTATTACTTATTTATAAAGAACAGAAATTTATCATCTCAGTTCTGGAGGCTAGAAGTCTGGAATCAAAACATCAGTAGGGTTGGTTTCTCCTTAGGCTGTGAAGAAGAATCTGTTCCATGCCTTTTTCCTAACTTTTGATAATTTGCTGGCAATCTTAGGCTTGTAGAAGCACCACTCCAATCTCTGGCTTGGTCTTTACATAGTGTTCTCCTTGTATGTCTCTATCCACATATCCCTCTCTTTTTTTCAGTTAGGTATAGTTAATATGCAATATTATATTAGTTTTAGGTATACAACATAGTGATTCAACATTTATATACATTACAAAATGATCACCACAATAAGTCTAGTTATGATCTATCACTATATATAGTTCTTAGAATATTATCCACTATTTTCCTTATACTGCACTTTACATCCCTGTGACTTATTTCATAACTGGAAGTTTGTATTTCTTAATCCCTTTCATCTATTTGACCCATTTTTCTTGCCCCTTTGACAGCCATGAGTTTGTTCTCTGTATGAATCTATTTCTGTTTTGTTTTTTTTAGATTCCACAATACAAGTGAAATCATACAGTATTTCTTCTCAAAACCTAAGTGAAATAAAGCATGTAGTGTTTAACATGACTCCAGGTTGTATAAATTAAGCAGCCAATAAATATTAGCATTATTCATATATATTAGGCATATTAAATTTGCCAGGAAAAAAGAAAAGTTACACTAGACAAAGAATAGGGGCTGAATATGCAAAAATAAATAACAGTTATAGCTCACTTTAAAGAATAATACAATTTTTTTTTAGTTAGCTCTACACCCCCTTTTTAAAAAGATTTATTTATTTATTTGAGAGAGAGCACACAAGTGTGAAGGACAGAGGAGAAAGAAAATCCCATGCAGACTCCACACTCAACACAGAGCCTGATGGTTTGATCCCACAACCCTGAGATAGAGACTTCAGCTGAAACCAAGACTTGGATGCTCAACAGACTTTGCAACCCAGGTGCCCCTACACCCTTTTAAAAAAAAATCCTCTCTCCAACCAATGTTAGCTCAAACTCAGGACCCTGAGACCAAGAGTCATGTGTTCTTCCAAATGAGTGAGCCAGGCACCCCAATGTCCTTTTTTTTTTTTTTTTTTTTTACCTATTTGAGAGAGAGCATGTGCATGAGTATATGAGCAGGAGGGAGGGGCAGAGGGAGAAAGAGAAGCAGACCTCCCACCGAGCAGGAAGCCCAACACAGGGCTTGATCCCAGGACCCCAAGATCCTGACTTGAGCCAAAGGCAGATGCTTAGCCAACTAAGCAACCCAGGTGCCCCACCCCCCTTTTTTTTAAAGATTTATTTATTTGTGAAAGAGGGGTGTGGGTGGGCAGAGGAAAAGGGAGAGAGAGAATCTCCAGGAGATTCCCCACTGAGTGCAGAGCCTGATGCAGGGCAAGATCTCACAGTCTGAGCCAAAACCAAGAGTCGGATGCTGAACCAACAGAGCCACCCTGGCACCCCTTTAAAATGTGTATAAATTGGGGCACTTGGCTGACTCAGTCAGAAGAGCATGCAACTGTTGATCTTGGGGTCATGAGTTTGAGCCCCACATGGGGTATAGAGATTACTTAAGTAAATAAAATTTTAAATTGTGTATAAATTGATTAAAGTCAAACTGAGAGCTGCTGTTTAAAAGGGAATTCTGGTAAATTCTTCTTTAACATGATGGATTTTCTAATATGTATTATGTAGCTATTCGTATTTAGACTTTCTCCCCACCTCCCTTAACAGTTGGGAAATACTTGTTTTGTATCTCATAAGCATATCAAATAAAGGCTCAAATTCTAACCTTTTCTCAAAAATAAAATGTGACAATAATAAGTGATTCAAGGAATTGATGATTTGGATCTCTATACTCGTTCATTTTTATAACAAACTGCTTATGGAAACCTCACAATATCATTTAAGAGTCTCAATTTCAACAAGTAAGACCTGAGCCTGAGTGGCTCAGTCAGTTAAGCATCTGCCTTCAGCTCAGGTCATAATCGCAAGGTCCTGGGATCCAGCCCCACATTGGGGCTACCCAGGCTTAGTAGAGAGCCTGCTGCTCCCTCTCCCCACCCTCCACTTGTGCTCTATCTTCCTCCCTCTCTCTCTCTCTCTGTGTCTCAAATAAATAAAGTCCTTTAAAAAAAAAAAAAAAAAGACCTAACAAAATGTCACAATAGGTACTCAGAGAATAGTTGTTGAATGAATGAATGATTGAATTTAGTTAATTCATTCATGAGTACATAAAAATAATAGCTAAACCTAAAAGTGTTCTGGGAAAAAAACAAGACTACCAGAAAAGGTTGTAAGTATAAGTAACTATATCATTCTTCAACTACTTGACTTTTTGGACTAGCAGTTGAGGTTAGGAACTCTCTATTTTGCCTCTCTGTATCAACATAATATTGCAGCTCTTTTATCATATTGTGGAATGGTTATAAACCAGCACAAAGCTCAAGGTTGTGTCAGCTGATAGGCCCACTGCACAACTGTACCCAGTGTGTTACTTAGCAACATTTCCCTGCTCCCCTCTCTCATTTTCTTTTGGGAAGCCTGCTCAGGGGAGGTGGAACTTGGCAGGGGTGAAGGAAAAATCCAGTGACTGATACTTTATGTCCAGGAATTTTCAGACACTATGAATGACTTTGGGTTTTGAGTGGTAATTTTTGTTTTTTCTAGCTTTTTTTTTTTCTTTAAGTATTAGATGCTTTATAATAGACAGTTTACTCCAGGGACGCCTAAGTGGCTCAGTGGTTGAGCATCTGCCTTCGGCTCAGGTCGTGATCCGGGGTCCTGGGATCAAGTCCTGCATCAGGCTCCCCAAGGGAGCCTGCTTCTCCCTCTGCCTGTGTCTCTGCCTCTTTCTGTGTATCTGTAATGAATAAATATATAATTTTTTTTAAAGTTTACTCCACAATGGAACATGCAGAACAGAAACATGTTTGACTGGAATAGGGTTCTATAACTAGTGATGCCACACCTTAATTGCTAAAGACACTGCTGTGGAGAAACAGTTGACACTCCCCTTCTCACACGTTGGGTTACAGTTAAGCAATACACTACTTCACACCAGAGACTGAATTTAAACGGGCTATAACTAACTTTTATGTGGGTCAGCAAGGTGCATGAAAAGGAAAATAAACGAGTACAAAGGAGACGGGAATCACTTCTCTCCATATAATTCCTTGGTGGAAGTATAATGTGAATGGATAAAATAAATGCTCCTTCAGTGTAATTATAATTCTAAGTGGCTGAAGTATAGACATTAAACCAGCCTATTTGAACAAAACTGAGCTATAATTATAACTGTAATACTTTGTTCACATAATTGCTTTCTTTCTTTCTTTTTTTTTTAAAGATTTTATTTATTTATTCATGAGAGACACAGAGAGAGGCAGAGACACAGGCAGAGGGAGAAGCAGGCTCTCCATGCAGGGAGCCCGACGTGGGACTCGATACCAGGACCCCAAGGTCACGCCCTGTGCCTAAGGCGACGCTAAACCACTGAGCCACCCAGGCTGCCCTCATAATTGCTGTCTTTAAAAAAATTAAGCTTTAAAATACTCATCGGTGGGGATCCCTGGATGGCTCAGCGGTTTAGTGCCTGCCTTCCGCCCAGGGCGTGATCCTAGAGACCTAGGATCCAGTCCTGCATCAGGTTCCCTACAGGGAGCATGCTTCTCCCTCTGCCTGTGTCTCTGCCTCTCTCTGTGTGTGTCTCTCATGAATAAATAAACAAAATCTTAAAAAAAATACTCTTTGCAAAATTAATAAAAGTAATAATCAGATCAAGTGAAGTGATTACTACCTTAAATATTGTTTTTCTTAGGAATATTCTTAGGGAGGGGCACCTGGGTGGCTCAGTCCATTGAGTGCCAGACTCTTGGTTTCAGCTCAGGTCATGATCTCAGGATCCTGGGATTGAGCCCCACAGCAGGCTCTATGCTCAGTGCAGAGTCTGCTTATCCTTCTCCCTCCTCCTCTGTTCCTGCCCTCATTCTCATCCATTCTCTCCCTCCTCTCTCAAATAAATAAATAAAACATTTTTCAAAAAAGGAATATTCTTAGGGAAAACTAAGCTTTTAAGCAACAAAAAGGTTATATTCAATTTTTTTTAAAGATTTTATTTGTGAGAGTCAGAGACAGAGAGAGAGAGAGAGCGAGGCAGAGACACAAGGGTAGAGGGAGAAGCAGGCTCCATGCAGGGAGACCAATATGGGACTCAATCCCGGGACTCCAGGATCACACCCTGAGCCAAAGGCAGGCGCTAAACCGCTGAGCCACCCAGAGATCCCCAAGGTTATATCCTTTTAAGGCTAAGTGCAAGTAATACTAGATATAATATAGGTTATAGAATTATCAAAAGGAATGGAAAACTTTCACATTTCTTTTAGATATGAAACTAAATAAAAAGTACTATGACTTCGCTACTCAAAGTAAATAAAAATTAACTTGTCATATATAGTTAAATTTATAAGATATTCTATTTTTTTTTTTTTTAATTTTTATTTATTTATGATAGTCACAGAGAGAGAGAGAGAGGCAGAGACACAGGCAGAGGGAGAAGCAGGCTCCATGCACCGGGAGCCTGATGTGGGATTCGATCCTGGGTCTCCAGGATCGCGCCCTGGGCCAAAGGCAGGCGCCAAACCGCTGCGCCACCCAGGGATCCCTATAAGATATTCTAATTTTTAATTACCCAAGGGTAGAAGCAATTTATTTTCTTTCATCTGTGATGATAATGTTTTTCATTTTTGGTCCATCTTACTTTCATAAGGATTTAATGATTATAAACATTGACTTATGAATAACTGTATGGTTTTTATTATCTCAGAATTTGAAAGCCATTTAAAGAGGAATCTATTTTAAAAGTGCATACTTTAAAAATAATAAAAATTAAAATTAAAAAATTAAAAAATAAAAGTGCATACTTTAAAAAAAAAATGCATGGGATCCCTGGGTGGCTTAGCAGTTTAGCGCCTGCCTTAGACCCAGGGTGTGATCCTAGAGTCCTGGGATCGAGTCCCATGTCGGGCTCCCTGCATGGAGCCTGCTTCTCCTTCTGCCTGTGTCTCTGCCTCTCTCTCTCTCTCTCTCATGAATGAATAAATAAAATCTTTAAAAAAAAATGCATACTTTGTGACATGACAAGATACTAGAGTACTCATAATTATCTGACGTTCACCAATACAAAAAATTATTTACTCTTCTTAACAGTGTGAGCTCCCCTACTTCAATTTTTTGTAATTCTTATATTCTATGGAATGAATTTTGCTAGCTAAATTTATACTGAAGTATATAAATTTCTAGTGTCATGCATTTAATGTATGGTCCTTATCTTATTCTTTCACATAGTGCTAAGTACACAGGAGACACAACAAAATTTTCCTAAGTTGAAAACTACAATTGGGGGGATCCCTGGGTGGCTCAGTGGCTTAACGCTTGCCTTCGGCCCAGAGCGTGATCCTGGAGACCTGGGATCAAGTCCCACATCAGGCTCCCTGCGTGGAGCCTGCTTCTCCCTCTGCCTGTGTCTCTGCCTCTCTCTCTCTCTCTGTGTCTCTCATGAATAAATAAATAAAATCTTAAAAAAAAAAAACTACAATTGTGGATTTTGGTTTTCTTTTTTTAAAAGATTTATTTATTTATTTGAGACGGAGAGAATGAGAGCACAAGCAGGAGGGGCAGAGGGAAAGAGAATTTCAGGCAGACTCTGCTCTGAGCACATACTGACCTGAGGCTCCATCCCAAGACCCTGAGATCATGATGTGAGCCGAAACCAAAAGTCAGATGCTTAGCTGACTGAGCCACCCAGGTGCCCCTACAATTGTGGATTTTGAATAAGTATTACCAAACTGGTTCTGCAAAAAATGTGAAGATAAGGTATGTTTATGAATATCTGCCTGGGGAGGTTCTCTCCACATTCTCTGAGTATATGGCTAAAAATTCTCTATTTTGACAATTTCTCAGCAGAGACTTTCTCAAATAGAGATCTCAACATTGTATTTGTTAAAGTTTCAACAAGGGACCAAAAAAAAAAAAATCCACAAAAAAAATGTAACTTTACATATTTTAAAAACAAGAAAATAACTAAAGGGAACTATCTTGAAGTGCCTGGCTGGCTCAGTTGGTAGATAAATAAAGGAAAATATTTGACCGTCATGTGGAACAGTGTTTTCAACATCTGGTAGTGAGGACCCAGGAGTACTGTTGTCCAGCAAAGCATCATCAGTCCCATTAATTATGTCAGTGTACAAAGGAGAGCTTTGTTTTGTGTATAGACTTTTTTTTTTTAATTTTTTATTCATTTATGATAGTCACAGAGAGAGAGCGAGAGAGAGAGAGAGAGAGGCAGAGAGAGAAGCAGGCTCCATGCACCGGGAGCCTGATGTGGGATTCGATCCCGGATCTCCAGGATCGCGCCCTGGGCCAAAGGCAGGCGCCAAACCACTGCGCCACCCAGGGATCCCTAGACTTTAATTTACTGGATTAAAGTTACACTTTTATTTTTTAAAGATTTTATTTATTTATAGAAATATATAAGTTTATATATATTTCTATAAATATTTGTTTTAGAGTCTGCTTGAGATTCACTCCCTCTGCCTCTCCCCCCCCTTGCACATGTGTGAGTGTGCTCCCTCTCTCTCCTAAATAGATAAATCTTGGGCAGCCTGGGTGGCTCAGTGGTTTAGCACCGCCTTCAGCCCAGGACAAGATCCTGGAGACCCCAGATCGAGTCCCACGTCGGGCTCCCTGCATGGAGCCTGCTTCTCCCTCTGCCTGTGTCTCTGCCTCGCTCTCTCTCTCTCTCTGTCTCTCACGAATAAATAAATAAAATCTTTAAAAAAAATAAATCTTTTTAAAAATCCTAAAAAAAAAGTCCCAGAGGAGAAATCTCATGGTTCCCAACACAAATAGAGAAATGGTCAACTTGTCAGACTTTCTCCATCTTTCTCTAGAGCTGTATGATTTCTGCTTCTTTTGCCACATCCAGGTTATGGCATATCTCTGAAGACCAGATTTCTCCATTTATTTGCATGCATACAGGAAAAAAATGGCTTCCACTCCTGAGCCTACCTGACTTACAGTTCTACTTTCCTGCACAAAGTTACTGACTCAATGTCTTGGTCTCTCAGTTCAAATAATCAAGCAAAAGAACCTGACTGGTTTAGGTCTTCTCCCCTTGTCTTTTTTTTTTTTTTTTTTTTTTTATCTATTTATCTATTCATGAGATAGAGAGAGAGAGAGAGGCAGACACAGGCAGAGGGAGAAGCAGGCTCCATGCAGGGAGCCTGATGTGGGACTCGAATCCAGGACTCCAGGATCACACCCTGGGCTGAAGGCAGGCGTCAAACCGCTGAGCCACCCAGGGATCCCCTCCCCTTGTCTAATCAGCCACAGCTCAGGAGTCAAGGTCTAATGGAATTAGGGCTGCCCCTTCCGGGGACTGTGGGTTGGGCAGATTATCTGAGAAGGGGATGTGGGTGGGGATGAAACAATCAGTATCTCAAGTTACCAGATACTAGATAGGTTGAAGCTGGACTTCTCAGCTTTTTTAAGTCTCTTTCAACTTGGGAGTTCAGGCTATGGATGGCAGAACTGTAAAATCATATCAGTATATTCTTCTTATTACAAAACAAGGTAGGCTTTTGGTATGTGGTAGATATAGTTTAGTCTATTAAAAATGGGAAGGGAAAAAAATGGGAAGGGGGCACCTGGGTGGCTCAGTGGTTGGAGCATCAGCCTTTGGCTCAGGGTGTGATCCCCACAGGGAGCCTGCTTCTCCCTCTACCTATGTCTCTGCCTCTCTCGTGTGTCTCTTACAAATGAATAAATAAAATCTTTAAAAAATAAAATCAAGTAAATAAAATAATAAAAATGGGAAGGAGGACTGCCTGACTGACTCACAGCTCAGTTGGCAGAGCACGCAACTCTTGATTTCTGGGTTGTGAGTTCGAGCCCCGTGTTGGATGTGAAGATTACTTAAAAATAAGATCTTTTTTGTTTCTCTATGGATATTTTAAAAATCTTTATTTAGGGATCCCTGGGTGGCGCAGCGGTTTGGCGCGGGCCTTTGGCCCAGGGCGCGATCCTGGAGACCCGGGATCGAATCCCACGTCGGGCTCCCGGTGCATGGAGCCTGCTTCTCCCTCTGCCTATGTCTCTGCCTCTCTCTCTCTCTCTCTCTCTCTGTGTGTATCATAAATAAATAAAAATTTTTAAAAATTAAAAAAAAATCTTTATTTAAAGTGTTCTTAAATTTTACAAATATATGCCTTTGTGTGGGTCTTTTTTTTTTTTTTTTCATTCATTGTGTGGAGCACCAGGTGAGCACTTTCTTTTTTTTTTTTTTTAATTTAAATTCATTTTGGCCAGGTGAGAACTTTAAACCAAAGAATTCACTGTTTTGAATCTTTTTATTATATTGCATGATATTATTATTTTTTTTTTGCATGATATTATTTATTTGAGAATTACCCCCCTCTCTACTTTCTTTCTTATTATTTGGATAGGGGGATTCTTGGGCAACTAATTGTTCTATGTTTCATCTCTAGCTTGTCCTACTTTCTTAGAGATTTCTTAACTTTTTTTTAAGTCGGCTCCACACTGGGCTTGAACTCACAACCCTGAGATCAAGACCTGAGCTGAGATCAAGAGTCAGATACTTAACCCACTGAGGCGCCCAAGAGACCTAGAGATTTCTTCAAATTTATCTCCCACCTTTTTTTTTTTTTGTCAGCTATCCTATTTTTAATTTTCAAGTACTCTCTTTTGTTTTTTTTGAACATTCCTTATTTATGTAGGATTCTGTTTTTGTGCGTTTTGTTTTGTTTTGGTGGATAGAATAATTTCTCCTATCCTCATGATGTATAATTATGGCCTTTGTTCTTGGAAGTTTACTTCTACTGTCTACATTATTTCTGTTTTCTCTGGTTTCCTTTCTTTCCTATTTACTTTGATCTCTCTCTAAATATTGAAAGCTTTCTTCAAATATCTAATACTTGACTAAGTATTTAAGCACTACAAAACAGATTGTAAGCTCATGGCTTCTGAACTTGCGGGCATCACCATAGAAAGACGAAGTTGAGGGTGTGGTTTTGTTTTTTTTGTTTTTTTGTTTTTTGTTTTTTGAGAGAAAGTTACATGTGCAAGGTGCGGGGGAGAAGACAAAGAGAATCTTAAGCAGGCTCCATGCCCAGTGCTGGATTCCATGACCCTGAGATCATAACCTGAGTTAAAATCAAGAATCGGACACTCAACCAACTGAGCCACCCAGGCGGCCCAAGGCTTTTTCCTCTTGGAATGAGCCTCAAATGGGAGTTTGTAGAGTTCTTTGACTTAGAGGTATTTAGCTTCTGGGAATACAAGTCTCCAAACTCTGAGAAATTTTGATTTGCTTTCTGAAATTAGACATTTGACCTGAGAGAGGGAGAGAATAGGGCTAATGTTCCCTTAGAACTCAAAATTAAAAATTCAAAAGAACTTATTTCCCATAGTACTTGACTTAAAAATTTGCCATAAGCAATGGACACAAGAACTGAATTTCTGTAAATATTTTCCCTCAGTGAATCTGTGCTTTTTTTTTTTTAGATTTATTTATTCATGAAGGACACAGGCAGAGGGAGAAACAGGCTTCTTGTGGGGAGCCTGACGTGGGACTCGATTCAGGGTCTCCAGGATCATGACCTGAGTCGAAGGCAGATGCTCAACTGCTGAGCCACCCAGGGGTCCCGAATCTGAGCTCTTTTTTTCCAGTAATTTCTACACCCAATGTGGGGCTCAAATTTACAACTCACAATCAAGAGTTACATGTTCTACCATTGGAGCCAGCCAGGCACCCCAGGGCTTTTTTATTTCAATCTGACATATATATATATTTTTTAAGATAGAATGACTGCTGGGGGCGCCTGGGTGGCTCAGTTGGTTAAGTGTCTTGTCTTTGGCTCAGGTCATGATCTTAGAGTCCTGGGATGAGCCCCACATTGGACTCCCTGCTCAGCAAGGAGTCTGCTTCTCCCTTTTCCTCTCCCTCTGCCACTTTCTTATGTTTCCCCTCCTCTCAAATAAATTTTTAAAATCTAAAAGAAAACACAAAACTTCGTGCTTACCAATGGCATAGAAGGACTAGGGAAGAGGTTGGGGGGGCAGAGGTTGGGGCTTTAAGCCACAGGTACAGAAAGCTGTTAGAAGCTACAGTCCAGAGATAATACTTCTGTGAACTCTGGAACCAGTACCAGCTCTGCTCTGGACCCTGCATGTCACAAACATACCCTCAAAAAGCATTTGTTAAATAATATATGAGTTTACCTCTGTCACTTGAAATTCGGGGCACATTGTTGGCATACTGTGACTCATGAACTTAAATATCCACTCCTGGAAAGAACACCAATTAGACACCAGGGAAATACTTTTCTGTACATCTTGTCCTATGTTCACAGTGGCAACTAATACAAATGCCCTAAAGGTTTTCGGTTTAGGGACACCTGGGTGGCTCAGCGGCACAGGTTGTGATCCTGGAGACCCAGGATCAAGTCCCACCTCGGGCTCCCTGCATGGAGCCTGCTTCTCCCTCTGCCTGTGTCTCTACGTCTCTCTCTCTGTCTCTCATAATAAATAAGTAAAATCTTTAAAAAAAAAAAAAAGGCTTTTGGTTTATGGTATTGTTGACATAGAAGAAAGACCTTTGTAATATGGGGAGGATTTGAATAGAAGAGACAAAATAGGGATGCCTGGGTGGTTCAGTGGTTGGGCACCTGTCTTTGGCATAAGTCGTGATCCTGGGATCCAGGATTGAGTCCCGCATCAGGCTCCCTGTGAGAAGCCTGCTTCTCCGTCTGCCTATGTCTCTGCCTCTCTCTCTCAGTCTGTCTCTCTCATGAATAAGTAAGTGAGTTAATTAATTAATTAATTAATTAAATGTAATTTAAGATTAAATAAATCTTTAAAAAATTTAATTATTTAAGATTAAACAAATATTTAAAAAAAGAAGAGACAAAATAATTGTCAAATTCTTCCTCTTATTGTGAATGCAATAGCTTTGGGCCTCGTGAAGTATCTTTTGCTGGTGCCAAGTATCCATTTTCTTGCGTCTCTTAGCATACCAAAGATACTTACAAATTAGGGTGAAAATTCAAACAAATGAACATGATGGTTGAGAAACATTTTGCAATACTGAATTTTTTTTAAGTATTTATTTATTTATTCATGAGAGACACACAGAGAGAGGCAGAGACACAGGCAGAGGGAGAAGCAGGCTCCATGTGGGGACCCTGATGCGAGACTCAAGCCCAGGACCCTGGGATCACACCCTGAGCCAAAGGCAGACTCTCAACTGCTGAGCCACCCAGGCATCCTGATACTGAACACTTTTATATTATTCTTAAATTTATGTAGGGACACCTGGGTGGCTCAGTCAGTAGAGCATCCAACTCTGGATCTTAGGTGTTGATCTCAGGGTTGTGAGTTCAAGCCCTGTGTTGGGTGTGGAGCCTACTTAAAAAAAGGGAAAAAATTATATATAGTTAGGTACAGGCATAATATACATGAGGTGTGATATAAACTCTTTACATTAGTAGCAAAGTGAACATGCCACACAATTGTGAAGTTTAATTTTCATAAAAATAATGTTTCATAAATTGGTAAAAATCAAATTAAACTTACCTTTATAATGATAATTTTAGGAATTATCATTCATATATGTATTATCTTTCATTTTACCGTAATTATACATTTTGAAAAAATAGCTCTTTGAAGTATCTGAAAATAATTTTATTTTGTAAAAAAAGATGTGATTTGTGATATTTTTACATTTATATTTTATACACATTCAAAACACTTTTTTAAAAGATTTTATTATTTTTTTTTTATTTTATTTATTTATTCATGAGATACACACAAAAAGAGAGGCAGAGACACAGGCAGAGGAAGAAGCAGGCTCCATGCAGGGAGCCCGATGTGGGACTCGATCCTGGGACCCAGGATCACGCCCTGGGCCAAAGGCAGACGCTCAACCACTGAGCCACCCAGGTGTCCAACACTTAATTTTTTAATCCTTTAGATGACAGAATAGGTACAAGTTGGGATCATGTCAGAAAAAGAAAATACAAAAGTGTTGCTCAAAACAGTAACAATAAGTCTCCAGAAAAAATTTGAAAACCTTTGAAGAGTCTATCTGCTTAAATATTTAAAACTAAAAAGGTTTATGAACCACATGAAACTTGCAAACAGCACATTACGAATTCTTTACTTACTGAATTTTTAATTATTGATGGAAACAAGTAAGAAAATCATGTTAGCATATTTTGCCAGGACAGTGGCCAGTACATTGTTTATAAATGGCTTTGTCCATTTCCATTAAGGTCATTGTCAATCTTTTCTTATTTTTAACTTTATATCTGTGGTTAAATAGTTCATTCAGCCTAGGAAACACCATCACTAAATTTGTTCTATTCTGCAATTCTTATTCTCTCTTATTAGTTTCACTTTCTTATGTTACTGTCCTTCCCCTATGTCTGATAGATTGAAATACAGCACAAAACATTAAGGGGAATCATTCTAAAATAAAACTACATTTTCACTTTTGGTATGTCTTCTCTTATTCACATTAGTCACACCAAGAAGTCAAACAGCTTTTGGGACAGATTATATCTGGGCACTTTTGTTTCACAATTTAATGTAAAACACATAAGGTATTTCAGTGATGTTCCTTTCCTCAGTACCTTGGTTTTGTATTTTGTGGTGATAATGCCATGTCTTATCTTGTACCTGTTCTTCAGTTTCCAAACCACTGTTATCACTTATAATCCCAAGAAGCCCCGTAACAGCCTTGGGTGGTGGAAGTCACATTTACATTAGAGAAAACCATGTTTTCAACACCATGAGCGTGACAGATTTGTGACAGTGGTGTACTGGTAAATGTTTAACAACTGACTCTTAGAGGGTATGGAGAGCCCCAACTGTAGAGTTTACCAATTTCCTTGAAGTAAATGCTCCTACCGTGGCCAATTCAATCTACCTATGTCAATTGGCTCCTAAAAGTTCTGAGAACTTAACAAATGGCTTTTGCAAACAGGAAGAAACCAGCTCTAGCACATCACCTAGTTACTTGAAATTCAATTCAAGTTTATGAAAATGTACATGCACCTTGTTTTGAGATTGGGATATCAAAATAGAAGATATGGATGTGCCAATTTAGTTGGCATATTAAATCAACAATGAAGCTATTTAATGGTAAAATATGTGGTCTTAATTATAAATGTTTCTAGAGGGGCACCTGGGTGGCACAGTCAGTTGGGCCTGAGACTCTTGATTTCTGCTCATGTCATCATCTCAGGGTTGCGAGAACATGCCCTGCATTGGGCTCCACGCTCAGCGCAGATTTGGCTTGGGTTTCTCGCTCCCTCTCCCTGCTCAACCCCTTCTCCCTCAAATAAATAAATAGATCTTTAAAAAAAATGAATAAGGGCAGCCCAGGTGGCTCGGTAGTTTGGCCCCTGCCTTTGGCCCGGGGCAAAATCCTGGAAACCCAGGATCGAGTCCCGCATCCGGCTCCCTGCATGGAGCCTGCTTCTCCCTCTGCCTGTGTCTCTCATGAATAATTAAATAAAATCTTAAAAAAATATAAATAAAAATAAAAAAATTAATAAATGCTTCTGGAGTTCCCCAAAGGTGGTAAATGTGATGGTAGGTAGGTTCTAAACTGGCCCTCAGTGATCCCCAAGTCCCAGAATTTATACCCTGAATCTACTCCCCTTCAGGAGGGGTAGAACTGCTGACTTTATTCTAGTTTTCTTAACCAGTAGAATATGACAGTGGTGTAAACCCGAAGGGATGCCACTCCATAATTTAATTAGATTGTAATTTCTGGCTTACTAGCATACTCTGTTTCTGGGTTTTATGAAGCAAGACACTATGTTGTGAACTGACCTATGGCAAGGAACTGAGGCCATCAGTCCAATGGCTTATAGGAACTAAATTCCTCCAACAAACACAAGAACATGAAATAGCTCCTTTCCTAGACAAACCACCAGATGGGACCACAGCACAGGCCAGTATCTTGACTGTGGCCTTGTGAGAGACCCTGATACAGAGGACTCAACTAAGCCATGTGCAAACTCCTGACCCACACAAATAGTGAGGATGATAAATGTGTACTGTTCTAAGCAACTAAGTTTGGGTAATTTATCATGCACCAAGAGATAACTAATACAGTCAGTGTGTGCTGGAGTACTCTCCTAGAGAATGTTATATGTGGAATTATAGCTGAATTATAGCTAGTATTGGAAATTGAGTAAGATTTTTATAGTGTGAAGAATTGCCGGGGGCGGGGGGACTTTGAGGGAATGTTGGGAGATAAGGTTAGTTTGAAAGAGCAGGATCTATTAAGAGGGCACTTAAAAATTCATGTTTTCAACTAATCCTGATTGAATACATTATGCCAAATACTTTTTTGGGGCAATGCTATATAGTTTTAAGCAAAAACAAAATTTTACATAGCTTAAAATTTGAGGGAGACCGGACAATCAGCAAATGAGTAAATATAGGAACAATAAGGATTATGCAGAGAATTAAAAGCAGAATGGTGTGTTGGGGAGTGTCTACTTGGCTACTATAGATTAGAAAGTAAGGAAAAGTGTGCCAGGTCTAGAGAATGGTCCCCACATCCATTCTCTCCATGCTTCCTCTTAAGTAACAGGATTGGCCAAGTTTTGACCAGGCAACTGGCTACCCAAGTAGGAACCATACTTTCCAGCCTTCTTTGCAGCTAGGTGTGAACATGTGACTAAGTGAGCAGAACTGATACTGTAATTTCCAGGTCTTATTTTCATAAGAAAATTGGTTTTTGTTTTTTTGTTTTGTTTTGTTTTTGCACTTTCTTTCTTTCCTCTTTTTCCAGGCTGGTATGTAGAGAGATGTGGATGAGCTTTAATCATGTGAATGAAGATTGCAACCTGTGGTAAGAACTGACTAGAAGGAACCAGGGCTCCTGAATGATCTCCCAAAGCAGAGCTACCCACTCACTCACCCTTGACCACTTCCCTGCCTCTGGATGTTGTGTGAGAGAAATAAACTTTAAACCTTTTTTTTTTTTTTTTTTGAGTATTACATTTGGTTCTCTTTGTTATCTTAGTTAGCCTACACCCTACTACTACAGGTGACTTCTCAGAGGCGGGGACATTTAAGCTAAGAGTTTAGTGAAAAGAATGAAAAAGCTATACAAGGTGGAGAGAGAGCACTTGAGACCAATGGAAAGGACCTAAAAGGGACGCCTGAGGGGCTCAGTGGTTGAGCTTCTGCCTTTGGTTCAGGGTGTGATCCTGGAGACCAGGGATCCTGGAGACCTGGGATCAAGTCCCAAGTCGGGCTCCCTGCATGGAGCCTGCTTCTCCCTCTGCCTGTGTCTCTGCCTTTCACTCTCTGTCTCTCATGAATAAATAAATAAAACCTTAAAAGAAAAAAAAAAAAAAAAAGAAAGAAAAGAAAAGGACCTAAAACGAGAAAGGCCAGTATGGCTAGGGCGTAGGGAGTAAATGAACAGTAGAGATGGGCTTGGAAAAGAATTACTTGAAGACCAGATCATGTAGGGGTTTAAGAAGACTAAGGTAAGGAATTTTGATTTTAAGTATAAGGGGAAACCACTGGAGGATTTATAAATATTAAGAGAAGTGTCATAATTGGATTTATATTTTTAAAAAATTACTCAGGCTTGCTCTGTGTTAAATCATCTGAGGGAGCCAAAGATATGTTTTGGACACATTAAGTTCAGCAAAATACTTGAATGAGATTAACTGAACAACTTAGTACAAGGGACTTGAGCCTCAAGATGGTAATGATGCTTAAGAAAAATGAAAAATTTCACAAAGGACCAATTCAATTGGTAGACACTCAATTATCCTCTATCAAATTAACAAAGACTTACCTTGCCAAGATTCTTGGCACTTTTATATTAACTTAAATTGCATTGGGAAAAAAGCATAATAGTAATAGAAAAGCAACTAATTATAAGCAATTATAAGCCAAATTATGTTTACACCACAATTAGTGTTTGAGGTGGTTTAGTAGAGAGATTCTTCATTTCAATAAGCAACCATCAAATAATTGAATAGCTTGTAAAACACATAAATACTTCTTTTATCTTTATTCCAAGTATAACCACCACATTCTCTTTGAATCATTATTATCATAAAATAAGCAACATTCATCTTTTGTCCCAATTCCCAGTTTGAGTTGGATGCTTTTAAAAACATGGTAAGAGTAGTCTATATACCTACCGCACCACACATAGCTTCTTTCAACAGGTTTCATGGAGAAATGTGAACAAATTCACGTTCTTGTAAGACAAATCCTACCCTGGAGGGAATCTAGAGTGCAAACTCAAACCACATCTTTTTCATTAGGTTTTTCACGCTTAAAACATTATCTCATTTCACTTTCCGTTAAAAGAAGTCTTTCTCTAAGGACAATAGGGGGAAAAGTCTTTTGTGTTATGACAATGGTAATTTTTAGGACAGGCTGGGTGTTTTTGGTTTTTTTTTCTCCCATATTCCCGAGTAAAAGTCATGACTTGGTCACAATTTTGCCACCTCGGGTTAAACCCTTACGACTTGCCAACCATTTTACAGTTTATGTTGATTACTGAAGTATTAAGTGTATGGTTGCTTCTTTCTTTCAATTCATACTTCTTTAAATCACTGCTAGTGATAGGTCAGATGCCTGTTCCATGAATTTCCATGTAAATTTTTCTGAAGCACGTGGGATGATATCACTGTACATTGGGGGGGAGGGGGTGGTGCTTTCAACTAGTTCATCAGTTTGAGAACATTGAAAGAAAAATATCAATTTCAGGCCATATTTAATAAGCCGGTTTCTAGAAAGAGTCTTGCAAAATAAATTCCCACCGACCGACCCAAGGGAGCCCGGGATCGCCAGGGCTGCACAGCAGCTGCTGCGCCGCTCGGCCAGCTCGGGGCTGGGCGAGCCACATGGTCGGAGGTGGGGAGAGCCCGAGCCCTCCCGGGCTGGCCGCCACGTTGCTTTTTCCCTTTTTTTTTTTTTTTTTTTTTTTTAAAAAAAACAGGGAGACAACGCTTCTGGGCTATTGTGTAAACGGGTCGGGAGCTGCGTTCTGGAAGCACATCGGCTAAGGCACGAGCAGCAGAATTCAGCCGCCTCCAAACGCGACCCCCGGCAGCACGCGCGCCACGGGCGAACGTGGAGTTGCAAATGCGCGGCTCCCTTCGCCGCGGGGGGAACGCACTTCAGACAGCGGCCGGGGGCTCAGCAGCCGCGGGGAGCTGCACGGGAGCAGGAGCACCCCGCCACCCAGCAGCGGCCACCGCCCCCGCCGAGCCCCGCCGGCCCTCCCGGAGGACCCACCCATGTTCCCTGCAAACCGGTTGTTTAGGGCAGCGCGGCGCAGCCTCCCCTCACCCCCCTTCGCCCTCTCCCCACCCATTCCGCATCGACCCCAGGCTCCTAATCCCCAACCGGACCCCACAGCGCCGTCTCCCGCCCAGGGGCCGGCGCGAGCCCGAACCGCAGCGCGGCGGGCAGCTCCCCGCGCTCGGGGGCAGGCGGGCCGCCAGCCAGCCGCAACTCCGTAGCTGCTGATTGACAGGCGGCGGCAGCAATGAGCCTCGGGGGCGGGACGTTGCGTCACTTCCTGGCCTTTCGGGGGAGACGGGGTATATAAAGGCGGCGCTCACGCAGCGCCCTCGCTTCCACAGTATGGCCGGCGACATTAGCTAGCGCTCGCTCTACTCTCTCTAACGGGGAAACAGCGGACTACAAGAAAACTGAACTGTATCTGCCTCTATTTCCAACAGACTCACGTTCAACTTTCGCTCACACACACACACACACAAAAAAGAAAAAGCCGGGAAAATTTTATTAATCCTTTTTTTTTAAAAAAAAAGTTAATATAAAATTATAGCAAAAAAAAAAGGAACCTGAACTTTAGTAACAGCTGGAACAATCCGCAGCGGCGGCGGCGGCGGCGGGAGAAGAAATTTAATTTTAGTTGATTTTCTGTGGTTGTTGGTTGTTCGCTAGTCTCACGGTGATGGAAGCTGCACATTTTTTCGAAGGGACCGAGAAGCTGCTGGAGGTGTGGTTCTCCAGGCAGCAGCCCGACGCCAACCAAGGATCTGGAGACCTTCGCACCATCCCCAGGTGGGTGCGCGGGGGCTGGCGCGGCCTCGGAGGCGGGCAGGTGGGGGCGCGCAGGTCGGCGGGCGGGGCCGGGCGGGGTGGCCGTGCGGGGCCCGGGGAGTGGGGGGGCCGCGTCCACCCGGGGCCGGGGCTGGGGCCGGGGCCGGGGCCGGCTCCTCCCGCCGCCGTTGCTGGGCCCGGCGCGGCCCGGGGGGGAGGGGAGGGAGGGGGGAGGCAGGCCGGCGCGCCGCGTGCTCAGGTAACGTCCCCCGCGGCGTGCAGGGCGGCCCGGGGCCCCGGCAGGTGTGGCGCCCCGGCCGGCTCGGTTGGGGCGTGCCCGCGGGGGGGCGGCGCGGAGGGGGGCGCGGAGGGCGGCGCGGGCGCGGGCCCGGGCCGGGTGTTCCCCGCGCGCTGCGGGTCTGGCGCGCAGGCCTCCCGCCCGCGGTCGGCGCCGGCAGCGTGTGGCGCCCGGGAGGCGCTGCGCAGGGCCGGGCCCCGCCGCCGCCCCGTAACGTGCTCTGCACCAAACCCTTTCCGGGGCGGCCTCGGCCGTGTAACCTGTTAGGGCATCGGCGCGCGGGCAGGGCCCTCCGCGGGGGCACCGCGGAGAGGTCGCCCGGAGGTGGTCCCCGGGCCGGGCCTGCCCGCGGCGCTCGGCCCGCTGCCGCCCCTCGCCTCTCGGCGCACGAGTGCGGAGGAGCCGGCGCGGCCGCCTCGTCGGGGCGGCGGCCAATGGGCGCCCGGGCCCGCCCGAGAGCCGGGCCCCGGGGCGGCGGCCAATGGGCGGCTCAGGAATGCGGGCTGCGCTCGCCGCCGTCCCCGACAAAAAGCAGCCGCGGCCGGAGCGGGGGAGCGCGGCGGACACGTGCCGCGGGACCCCTGCGGGCGGCGGGCGGCGGGCGGCGGCGGCGCGGGGAGCCCCCGGGGAGCCCTTCCTCGCGCTCCGCCAGCGCACAAAGGGGGGCTCCCCGGCGGCGGGGCTGCCGAGCGGGCCGCGGGCGGACGGCGGGGGCTCTGCCCTGCCCCGCTTCGGCGCGTTTTGTTGTATGCGTGGGCACACGTCGTCAATAAAGGAAGGACGGCTGTTCCTCCCAAGTTCTTAGGGCACAGATGCCACGATAGAAGCTTGAGCCGTTCTGGATGTAAGGAGAGGGGAGAAAGGCTGCTAAAAGGGTCGCCCGCCCGCCCGCCTGTCGGCGTCCGAGCACCACTTACCACTTTTCCTTTGTACTTTCGGCCCCTGAAATCACTGTGGCTCTTAAAACGATGACAAAAGTTGGACCTTCGAGGGCAGAATGTTCCGATTTGTTCGCGATTTAGTGCCAGAACGTTTTATAGACACTAAGCGCCCGTTAAATCACTATTTTGAGGGTTTATATCACATTTCAGTTTTTGTGTATGGAGCAGGTAAGAGCTGAAAACTCTTGTTCATTTAACTGAAGCCCGTTGGCCACCTCTGTAGGAACAACTTCTCTCTGATGTGTCAAGGATGCTCGGTTAGGTTATATACTAGAAGATAAAAATAAGTGAAAAATTGTCAACGCTTTAGGTAAATCCCCTAAAATCAATGGCCTGGCCACAGGGACCCTTTGCTTCGGGTTTCTTGAGGAGTTGGGCGTTGTGGGCCCCAGAGAAGGATTATAACCTAGAAGAGTGATCATAATGAAATGGTTTAAGTGCATTGCCTTGGAATATCCAAATTTGAATTCAGACAGCCTTTAATAACTGCTGCTTGATATCTCCTCGTTGCTAAAATGAAGACCATGGTGTGCCTATCTTCTTTGGGTTGTGAGGATGAAGTGTGTGTATTTTCTTCCTTCCCCTTTCTAAAGCTAACGGGGCTGGAGAAGAAATTGTCAGGTTGTAGTCTAAAAGGCTACACGGTAAAGGGTGTCGTACAGTTTGATGTATTTTTATTTAAATAGAGATTGTGTCACTGGGGAGTTTTAGTTTGTATTGTTACAGTATATTTTTCTGTTACCTATCTTTAGTGGCTTTATTTTTTAATGATAAAAATGTAAAAGCTTCCATATCCCCACTCAGTAATTCCATTAAAATGCAAATAAAGGCAGAATTGGAAGAAGGCATTAACCGACTGAATTAAAAAATACCTAAGGACATGGAAAGGATTAACAGTGAGAAGGCACAAATATCCTACAGGGTCTTCCTATAGATGCTAGATATTAAAGAGATCATAGATGTTCTAGGAAAATGCCCTCTTGCACTGTTTTCCAGTTACTATTGTACCCTCTCCTCCCAACTTCTACACCTGGTTTTGAACTTTAAATAATGTGGAATCATTTAGTATGCATCGTCACTCGAGGCCTCTTGGTCAGCCTTACGTTTGACGTTTTGTGTAGGGTTTAATGTCCATGTACCAGTTTTCTCGCCGTATTGTTAGTGGGTATTTTGAGTAGATTCCACTTTGCTAATACAAATATATTGCTGTGAACAGATGTCATTTAGTGAACAATAAGTATGCTTTTCTGTTACACACCTCGGAGAAGAGTTAAGCCCTAAGGTGTGCGTGTATCCAGCATGAGGGTGCTAGCTGCTCCGTATCTTCATCCAACACTGGGTATTATCTTTTTAATTTTAGCTCTTGTGGGTGTAAAATAGTATGTACATCTCCTCAGACTAATGGGAGTTGAGCATTCTTTCCTATCTGTACTTGCCGTTTGTGAAATGCTGCCTATTCTTTTGGAATGCCTTCTGTTTGTAGGAGACCTGTATTGGGGATGTGTTACAGATCTCTTGTACCCTCCATAGCATCCCCTTTCACTCTGTGGTCTCTTAACAGAAGTGCGTAGGGTTTTTGTTCTTGTTTTTAAGATTTTTTTTTAATTTTTTTTTTAAATTTATTTATGATAGTCACAGAGAGAGAGAGAGAGAGAGGCAGAGACACAGGCAGAGGGAGAAGCAGGCCCCATGCACCGGGAGCCCGACGTGGGATTCGATCCGGGGTCTCCAGGATCGCGCCCTGGGCCAAAGGCAGGCGCCAAACCGCTGCGCCACCCAGGGATCCCTGTTTTTAAGATTTTTAGAATATATTTGAGTACCCACGAGTGGTGGGGAGGGGCAGAGGGAGAGAGACAAGCAGACTCCCCACTGAGCCGGGAACCCAACAAGGAGGTGGGGGCGCGGGTGCTCCATTTTTAGGGCTCTGGGATCATGACCTGAGCTGAAGGCAGACACTTAAGCAACCCAGGTGCCCCAGAAGCACACAGTTTTAGTGTATTCCAATTTATCTATATTTTCCATTTTAATGCTTAGCAGGTTTTTAATTTTTTTTAATGACCTACATATGCAACATGGGGTTGAATTTAAGAGATGAGGAGTTTCATACTCTACCCATTGAGTCAGCCAGCTGCCTCTGATTAGCAGTTTTGCATCCTATTGACGATACCTCTGCTTATTTGAGATTAATGAAGATGTTCTTTTTTTCCTCCTAAATTTTTTTTAAAGATTTATTTATTTATTTATTTATTTATTTATTTATTTATGATAGACATAGGGAGAGAGAGAGAGGCAGAGGGAGAAGCAGGCTCCATGCACCGGGAGCCCGACGTGGGACTCGATCCCGGGTCTCCAGGATCGTGCCCTGGGCCAAAGGCAGGCGCTAAACCGCTGCGCCACCCAGGGATCCCCTCCTCCTAAATTTCTTTTGCTTTTCATGTTTAGATCAGCATTCCATCTGGAATTTTATTTTTAATACAGTATGAGGGAATTCAGTGCACTTGAAGCAAAATTGGCTCCTCTTTCCAAGCTTTAACTCCAAGTCAATCTAGAACTTGTTTGTTAAACATTTCCCACTCTCCAGTAGGCTGTTTGGTAGTACCTTAAGTGTAATCTAATCAAATTACAGAACACAGAATCTTTTTCTAACTTCTCAAGAGAGACAATGGGTACATTATATAGTTGTTTTTGTTGTTGTTTTGAGAGCGCTTGGGGGAGGGGCAGAGGGAGATTTTTTTTTTTTTTCCCCTAAGATTTTATTTATTGGGAAGAAAGGGAGAGGGACCAGCGGACTCCTGCCAGGTGCACAGCCCAACACGGGGCTCAATTCCCCAGAACCCCAAGACCACGGCCTTGTCTTAAGTCAGATACTTAACCGATTGAGCCACCAGGTGCCCTAGGGAAAGAGGGAATCTTAAGCAGGCTCCATGCACAATGGGGGCTTGATCTCAACCCTGAGATTGGGACCTGAGCTGAAATTGAGAGTCAGTCACTTACCCGACCAAGCCACCCAGGCACCCGTTTTTGTTCTTGGGTTGTGAGATTGAGCCAGATTCTCTGTCCCTCTCTAAAAAAGTAAAAATAAATCAATGGAGAGTGGAAAATCTTCACTGACTCCGGTTGAAGAAAACTGGTTAACAGTATATTGAAGAAAAGCACCAGTCCAGTATATCCAGATGAATAAAGGAGTAGGTGACGTTCTAAAACTGACTTAATTCACACATTGCTTGAAGTTAATGTAAAAGGAAGGGGGGGTGGTAAACTACAGGTTCTCTAGCAGTTTTTTCAGATTTCAAAAGGATGTGAATAGAAATCAGTGATCATATATTAAAATGTCTTAGGGTTGCTGGACCAAACAAAAGCCTTTTATGTTATAGGAAATGGCAGTTATGGGGAGGAAGTCTGTTAGAAAATAAAAATTTTTGCTGGGAAGAAAGATTATTGCTTTTGAATTCATAACCTTGAGCTTTTATTCTTAGTAATGAGGTGGGTTCAGATGGGAAATTGTAGTGGAGGTGAAGAGAGTAAATATTAACTATAGGATGGTTAGAGGTGTATTATTTGCACAGTTAACATGAAACTAAAAACTAGAATCTATACTGTTGACATTGGAAAAAGCCCTAAGGAGTAGTGGGATCAGTAATTTTACATTGAAGAAATTGACAGCCCTTTGCCAAGAAACCTTTTAGTGTAAATGTTTTGAAGTAGCAAAGCTTCTTATTGAATTAAGCTTCTTGTTACATTCTTCACAAAAGTTTTGAAAGACTTTGAACTGTTGTCCCCAAACCACCCTTTCTTTGTACGTGTTGAAAGTAATAATCAACTGAATGTAGCAGTAATTATACTAATAGTGATTTAAATTTTAAAGCTTGAGAGAGAGAATTTAATACTGTAATTAAAATTAGCACTGTGTATTTTCAGTTGATTTTTTTGAACAAAAGGGGAAGGCTTTTATTTTTCTGGATATCTGAACTAATTGCCCCTAACTCAAGGGAAGGGTATACTCAGAATTTAACTTCTGGTCAATCTCAGCTTTGATAGAGAGTAATCTATTTTAGGATGATGTTGGCCCAAAGACTAATAACCTTGGGTAAGGTATAGAGGCCTGAATGTAATGTGGTAAGGGGAGAGTCACTAAAATTAGGCTGTTACCTAAGGTCGCAGCTCAGGGAAACTTCACATAGTTGTGTGACTTTTTGGATGAATTACTTGGTAAACCTGAAACCAGTTTTTATTCACAAGGAGGCCTTTAAAATGCAAATTTTTAGGCACCATCTGCAGCATATCTGACCTACTGGATCTGAGGTTAGGCTCCAACTCTGGGTGATGAGAGTGATACTCTGCTTAATGGGTTTCTTCCACCTGCCAGCAACATTCTGTTCCCTCAGACGTTTACTTTATAAGATTGTGATTTAAAAACATCTTAGTTTGCCATTTTTAAGTGGGCAGTATTGTAAGTATATTCACATTGTTTGTGCAACAGTTCTCTAGAACTTTTTCATCTTGCAAAACTGAAACTAAAGCCATTAATTTCCCCTCTCCTCTTCCCCATCCTTGGTAACCATCTTCTTTTAGGATTTTGACTACTTTAGATACTTCATAGGAGTGTGAGTGCTTCCTAAATGGAGTCATACAGTATTTGTCCTTCCATGATTGGCTTATTTCACATAGCATAAGGTCCTCAAGATTTATCCGTTTTATGTACATACCACATTTTATTTAGCTGTTAATCCTTTGATGGGCATTGAGGTTGCTTCCATCTCCTGTCGGTTGTGAACAACAGTGTGGGTGTGCACATACATCTGCCAGACCTTGTTTTGAATTTTTTAGAACTGTACCCAGAAGTGGGATTACTAGATCAGTCAGATGGTAGTTCTATCTTTAAGGTTTTGAGGAACATCCATACTGTTTTTCTGTAATGGCTACATCACTTAGTTATTTTCAAGATTTTTAAATAATCTCTGTATCCAACGTGAGGCTCAAACTCACAATCCCATGTCGAGAGTTGCACACTCCACCAACTAAGCCAGCCAAGCACGCACCATTAGGTTTTTACTCTTAGGGAAGTTCCTTATATATTCTGGAAGTTTACCTTTTATCACCTATATGATTTGCAAGTATTTTCTCCTGTATTGTCTTTTCACTCTGTTGAGTACTTTCCTATGAAGTTAAGTTTGATATTGTCTCATTTGTCTACTTTGGCCTTTGCCGCCTGTGCTTTTGTGTCATATCCAAGAAAGCATTGCCATATCCGGTGTCCTGAGGCTTTCCCCTATGTTTTCTAGGACTTTTGTAGTTTTAGGTCTTGGTTTTGGTTTTTAACCTATCAATTTTTGTAGATGGTGTAAGGTAAGGATCCAACCTCATTCTTTTGTGTGGACATTCGGTTTTCCCAGCACGCGCTGGATGGCTTTTTCTCCCAATTTGTAGTCCTGGCACTTTTTGTTGTAGAAGGTCATTTGACCTGTGGCATTTACTTTTTACATACTACATTTTAAAATGTAGTCAGTTGTCCCTTTTGGGTTTTGTTTGATCAGATAACCTTCAGAAGTCTGTCGTTTTAGTGCAATCTTTGCCCTTGTAAATGCCCCCAACTTTTGTTTTTATTAAAACACAGATTCTTTAAGAGAATTTCAAATATAGTAAAATAACCATTAATGCTTTGCAATTCCCGCGTGGTGATCTAAGTTTATTCGATCCATGTACTGTTAATAGTAAAGAGTATCCTATTTTGGGGGGCACTTACTGTGACCTGGGTGTGGCTAGGATCCAGTAAACCTTTATTTACAAAACAAGGCTTATTTTCCTGGGAGAAATGTGATAAAATAATTGGCTAAAATTCTCAGCTGTTTTTGGTGTCGGGTTTTTCACCTTTCTCTTTATATACATGTATAGCATTGTATTGACTTTTTCCATTTTCTTTTACATCGTGCCCTTGGTTTCTTTTTTTGAGCCTGTTAGCTCTCAAGATTGTCTTTTTGGTTGTTTACTCAGCTATGTTTTAAGGTGTTTTAAAGCAACAGCATTCTCACATACCATGACTGAAAAAATGCTAGAGGGTTTTTATTAGGTGAGGAAGAGTTTGTTGCAAAATTTCTTAATTAATGGTGAATGAGTGTAAGAGCATTTTGATTTTCCTCAAGATGGAATAAGCACACTCTACAACTGTCTCTTGTATTTACTAAAAACCTTGGACAGAATGCATGGAACAGTGAGGACTTTGAAAATTAAATGTTAGCAGGTGAATTGAGGAAGGAAACCATAATTCAAAATACCACTGAAACAACTGTGATTTCTTCTGTTCTGTTCTTTTCTTTTCATTATCTCTTGGGGTGGTCTGAAAAGCTGCCAGAAACTGGTAACTGCACACTAGGTACAGACAAAAAGAGTTCCAAGAGAGGTCCTCTATTTCTGGTCTACAGAGAAGGAAGGGGGCTGGGCCTTTCTGGCGCCTTCCGGTCAGAGAGAGTAGGGAAAATCCTTTTTTAAATTTTTTTTTTTTATTGCTTTGCTTTTTGTGTATATGTTCTACCGATAACACTGGCAGTCCTGTGTCCACACTTGTGGCCAGACAGATGCCTAAAACTCCAGGTGCAGGAGGGACCCCTTTTTGACCAGAGTGAAGAACATCAAGGATATCTCTATTCCTCTTTTCCCTTTTGTCGTTTACCTGTTTGGCCCCAGAGGGACAGATAGTCCTAGGCAGCCTGCTGCAGGTGAACAAACTAAAACCTTGGCTTCCTACCCAGAGGACCAAGAATTGGGCCCCCCACCCTGAATCTGGTCAACAAGATTATGGGGAGGAGAGAGCGGTGAAGAAAGTGATCCCGTAAAGATTTATATAAACCCCACTCAGCTGCTCCTGTATACATCTCTGATCTTAAACAGTATGTCAGAGGTCTGGAAAACTGATAGATCACCTCCCCAGTCCCAGTCTGGTCACTGGGTGACACGAAAGCAGGGCAGATCTGAGCACCATGACAAGGGCTTTTGTAACTAAAATGTGAAACCATAACATAACCCAGAGAAGCTGAATAAAAACTTGAAAACTGAGCTTAACAGTTTCAGTTGCCTGCTAAAACAATTTGTAAAATCAAAATGCTCCATAGGATTGAAACAAGATTTAAAATTATGTAACATTTAACAAAACTAAAAAACAAAAATAAAAAAAATAAAAATAAAATAAAATTATGTAACATGAACAAAATGCTCAGGATGCAGTTGTAAATTGCTCAACTTACGAATGACCAGGAAAATTCTCAGCATCCCTCAAAGGAAAAAGACTATATAGCCTCAAGGGGATGCAAATCAAGCTTTAGAAACAGCTGTCATAAACATTCTATAAGAAGAGTGAGTTCGCTTAAAAGGAAAAGACAAAGTCTTAGAGAAATAGAAAATGGAACTTTAAAATGCAACAGGAAAATAACTACTGGAATAAGAAGTTTCCTGGGTGAGTGCTCACTTCAGCAGCACATATACTAAAGTTGGAACGATACAGAGATTAGCATGGCCCCTGCGCAAGGATGACATGCAAATTCGTGAAGCGTTCCATATTTTTCCTGTTTAGGATCTCTCATGAATAAATAAAATCTTGAAAAAAAAAGTTTCCAGGGTGGGCTCTAGTAGAACGGAAATGGACAGAAGAGTGAATGAATATGAAGATAGATCAGTAGGAATTACCCATTCTGAACAACACAGAAAAAAGATTGGGGGCAGCAAGTGCCCCACAGGTCTCTCGGGTTCTGTTCAAACAAAAAAAATTAAACATGTCTGCATCAGCAGATCCAGACAGTGTGTTTCAGGGAAAATAAATCACATCTAGGTTCATTATAATAAATGGATTCTTATAACTAAGTTATTTGGCAGTGAAACGAGTAAGCTCCATTTATGTAGATTAAAATGAGATGGCATTTCAAGTGGAATATATAATCAAGTTTGTTAACAAGATAATTCTGTTAAAGGAGTTTATCTTTTCAAGAACTTGCCTTCGAAATACTTGAACTATTACAGTGACAAACAATAGCAATAATCGCGCCTCGGATAAACCTCATTGGCTACGATACTGCCACTGCGCAAAGCTACAGTGACAAACAATAAAGGAGCATGTAACAATTTTAGATTTAAAAAGTTTAAGGCTGGGACGCCTGGGTGGCTCAACAGTTAAACATCAGCCTTTGGCTCAGGTTGTGATCCTGGGGTCCCGGGATCGAGTTCCACATCGGGCTCTCCCCTCAGGGAGCCTGCTTCTCCCTCTGCTTGTGTCTCTGCCTCTCTCTGTGTTTCTCATGAATAAATAAATAAGATTTTTTAAAGAACTTTCATATTTGGGCAGCCCCCGTGGTGCAGCGGTTTAGCGCCACCTGCAGCCTGGGGTGTGATCCTGGAGACCCGGGATCGAGTCCCACATCGGGCTTCATGCATGGAGCCTGCTTCTCCCTCCGACTGTGTCTCTGCCTCTCTCTTCGCTCTCTCTGAATGAATGAATAAATCTTTAAAAAAAAAAAAAAAACTTTGATATTTGATCTGGTCTGGTGGGAATATAGTGAGGTGACTTGAGCTAGAAGAAGGGTGCTTAGGGCAGGGGTTGTGGGTAGGGTGAAGTCCATTACACCAGTATGCAGAACAAGGTTTACATGTGTGTCTCAGCATAATTACAACGCTCTCTTTTTCACTCTCATGGGGCTTGATATGGTTAAGTTTATGGTGTCCTGTTTATAGAAAGTGGTTGGTGGAAAAGCCCCCATGTGACAATACAGAAAATGGGGGTAGAGCTGGTTACCTTTATTTATTTCAACTGTTCTTCTGATTCATTGTCTTTATATTATAAAATCTGAGTCAGGGGATCTCTGGGTGGCTCGGCCATTTGGTGCCTGCCTTCAGTCCAGGGCATGATACTGAAATCCCAGGATCGAGTCCCACATCAGGCTCCCTGCATGGGGCCTGCTTCTCCCTCTGCCTGTGTCTCTTCCTCTGTGTGTGTGTTGTGTGTCTCTTGTGAATAAATAAGAAATCTCAAAAAAATAAAATCAAATCAAATCTGAGTCAGATGAGAAAGGAGATGCCAGGAGATCTGAAGATTAGATAATAGTTTATTCTCTGGGAGTAAAAAAAGATCTCTCTCAAATGAGGACTAAGTACTGTTGAGAGGGGTAAAGTGACTATAAAGTGACTATTACTGAAAATAAGGAATAAAAACTTAGAATGAGAGATCATTAGCGCTTTACCCTCTTTTGCCTACCAGAATTCCTCATGCTCACCAGGCAAGAGAATGGAATATTTGGATGATCTGACCTGCCTAGGAAAGAACTTTAAAAGAAATACTAATAGGGGATCCCTGGGTGGCGCAGCAGTTTAGCGCCTGCCTTTGGCCCAGGGCGCGATCCTGGAGACCCAGGATCGAATCCCACGTCGGGCTCCCGGTGCATGGATCCTGCTTCTCCCTCTGCCTATGTCTCTGCCTCTCTCTCTCTCTCACTGTGTGCCTATCATAAATAAATTAAATTAAATTAAAAAAAGAAATACTAATAGGGAGTTTCCCAGTGAAACCCCCACATGGCCTTTATGGAGGCTAACAGTAAACAAGCCCCATCCATGTGTATATAGACTTTTTGACTAGCCAAGTCTTAGTACCCTAATCTTGGCCAAGAATCACTCAAAAGAAATGTTGAAACAGTTGGGGGAACATCTGAGGATAAGTTAATGCATAGAAAACCAAAGCAAATGAAAAAGCAGACAGCTTTTAAATCCAGAGAAAAACAAAGTTATACAAGAAAGAAAACATTACGGAACATGATTCAAGTCGTAATATACTGTTGTTAACACTGCTGTATGATACATGAAAGTTAAGAGAATAAACCCTAAAAGTTCTCGTAGTGGAAAGATTATTTTTTTCTGCCTTCTCTTTTTATTGTATATATGAGACGATGGATCCTAACTAAACCTTTTGTGGTAATCATTTCACAAATGAGTAAGTCAAACCCTTAGGCTGTACACCTTAAACTTACATGCAGCAGTGTATGTCAGCTATCTCAGTGAAACGGACTGAGGGAGTCTGCATGAATAAGTGACTGTAACTGGAAAGGTAGCGTGTCCAGTGAGTGGAAGAGAATATTTATTTGCAAGAGTGCTGAATTCTAGTGGGAAGTCATTAGGTAAGATCTGATTTTTTTTTTTAAGGTAAGATCTGAATTAAGTAAGCTCTAAAGAGAGACCTGTGTGCTGCAGAATTTTACTTAATGCTTATAGTGGGTATTATTATTATTTACCTGTATATTCGGTGCTTGAATTTTTACCATTGAGTAGGTACATTATGTATGCATTATATAACTTAATCAGTTATATGAAGTAGGTTTTATTGCCCACCAGATATAAAGAAACCAAGCACAGAGATATTTTAATTGTAAGAAATGTCAACAACAAATTGTACCATTTGAAAAATTTGAAACAAACTGCAAAGATGTGGCCCAGTCTAATGTGTATTTTTCTTTTTCTTTATGTAAACAGTCATCAGCACCCTTTTAAAAGAAAGCTAATTGTTAGCACTTAATAAACATTGCTTGGCCAAAGCACCTGGGTGGCTCAGTCATTTGAGTGTCTGACTCTTGATTTTGGCTCAGGTCATGATCTCAGAGTTGTGAGATGGAGCCCTATGTCAGGCTCCACTGTCAGCAGAGAGTCTGCTTGAGATCCCCCACCTCTGAAAAATAAAAATAAACTTAAAAAAATCCTTGGTTAAAGTTACAGGCAGATAGGCTCTATAATCATTAGCAAGCCTAACAATTGAGTTTTTTTTTTTTTTTTTTTCAGGTAAGTCTCAGTACTGTTCAATTTAACGAATTTATCCAACTTAGGAATTACTGCCTTCTGTGATAGGTCATATAATTGCCTGTTGGGCCAGTAAACATTTTTTTTAGAAAATGATGAAACAGGCACAAAATGCTAACAGGATTGACTGGCACTATGCTTGTGGGTGGTTTGGTTTTGTTTTTTAAGTAATCTCTATACCCAATATGTGGCTCAAATTCATAGCCCCCCGAGATCAAGAGTTGGATGCTCTCCCAACTGAGCCAGCCAGGCGCCCCTGTGCTTGATTTTTAATACAAAAGACTAAAACATACCTGGTTTTGTGCTGGCTGTGCTGTTGAGGATTTCTTCTACAGAGTCTTAACAGGATAAGAAAACTAACCATAATGTGCTATTTTCTTGGGTATACAGGAATGACCTGTCAAACATTAAGAGCCTTAAAAATATTTCAAGCCTTTAATTTGGTAATTATAAGCTTGTCATGTGGAATTGTTTCATAAATATTTCTGTTTATAGTGGACACACTAAAGAGGAAGCACTTCTTAGGTCTCAATCAGATAAAATTAAAACTAATTTCTTTTGTTATGCCCATTTGACTTCCTTTTTTTTTTTATTTTTTTTTTATTTACTTATGATGGGGGGGGCGGGGGCAGAGACACAGGCAGAGGGAGAAGCAGGCTCCATGCACCGGGAGCCCGAAGTGGGATTCGATCCCGGGTCTCCAGGATCGCGCCCTGGGCCAAAGGCAGGCGCCAAACCGCTGCGCCACCCAGGGATCCCTTGACTTCCATTTTAGTCTATTGCCTTATACTACAGACTTTTCACTTGTTGGAATGGGCATATTTTTGAACCTGTTAAAGAGTTGTATAATGTTGCCCAAAATCTTGATGTTGAATTGCCAACAAAAACCATGTTTCAAGTTTCTGATAATTCTAGACCCCACTAGGTATGATTAGCTGCTAATTTGATGGAAAATAGTATCTAAACAGTATGAGAGCTCTAGCTTTATACTAACAGGCCTTTAGATCTTTTTGCCAATCAGTGAAGGAAATAATGCTTTTTAAATTGTAATTCCTCCAGTTAAGATTGAAAATCTAAGACTGATAGGCAAAAGAAAAAATCTCATTTTTACTTAATATCTTCACTTGCTTGTGGGTGAAAGGTAAAGATTTTCCTTGGTTTAAGGGCCTTTTAGGGATCCCTGGGTGGCGCAGCGGTTTGGCACCTGCCTTTGGCCCAGGGCGCGATCCTGGAGACCCAGGATCGAATCCCACATCGGGCTCCCGGTGCATGGAGCCTGCTTCTCCCTCTGCCTGTGTCTCTGCCTCTCTCTCTCTCTCTCTGTGACTATCATAAATAAATAAAAAAATTAAAAAAAAAAAAGGGCCTTTTAAACTTCCTCTGCAAGTCTTATTCATTTTGTCTTTTTTTTTTTTTTTTCCTGAGTAAATTGTAAATGGCTTTTAATTTCCTTTTCAAGTTTGCTCTTTGTTACTCTGGATATGTCAGTATAGATAGGTTTTTGAAATAAAAATGTTACTCAGAAGCTGGAACAAGAATGTGACAACAAATATACATGGTTTAAATTGTGTTAGAACACTCAAGTTTAAGAGCTTTGTAATTTTTACTCAAGTAGGCAAGTACTATTACGACTTAATCATCCCTTTTTGTTAAATAATAGATCTGAGTGGGACATACTTCTGAAGGATGTGCAATGTTCAATCATAAGTGTGACAAAAACTGACAAGCAGGAAGCTTATGTACTCAGGTGAGTTCTGCAAAAACAAATGTTAGCTACCTAGTTTCAGTCTGAATCCTACTTTACATGGAATAGCGAATTGTTCCTCTGGATCTTAGTAGTGTAATCATTTTTACTTTATTTTGAGAAATAATAGTATAAAATAAAATGTTTATTTTAGATATCCCTATGTGGTATGTTTTGAAGTCTCTCCTAATACTAATAATAGCTCTTCAAGATGATTGCTATCTTTACCTCCTTAGTTAGTTAGCAGGAAGTAGCTGTAAAAGAGAGTAGTAGAATAGTATTATACCTTTATTCTCAGCCCCAGATAGGTCTTTTTTAGTATATGCCTCTCAATATCAGAACTTCAAAGTGAAAATTGGCTTCTCTGTATAAATACAATTGTTATATATGAAAGAAAGCCATTCAGCATGCTTATTAGGTACAAAGCTAATTTATTCAACAAAAGCAATTATACATATTATAATGAACCTTGTGGCTACTGGATTGAACAAAGTGCCTGGTTACATATACAGATGTTTATCAAATGCTTAGTGTGTGCCAGGCCTTGGGAATATAATGAATAAAAACAAATTCCTTTCCTAAAAGAGCTTATTACCTAATTGGATGTTTGCAGAAATGTATGTCCGAGTGGGTGGTACAGCTGAAGTAAAGTATGATTTTTAGTGAATATCCTAAGATAGGTGAAGTGAGGAGGAAGGCTTAGAAATAGGAGGAGGTTTGTGTAATGAGCTAATATGCTTTATACTTAATTCAAGGCCTTTCTGTGGGTTCTGGAAGTTTTAAAATGATTTCTGTATAATAGAAAGGAATACAGTAGTTAGTGTGTCCTTTTGGCTTCGCATCCTTGATCTTGACAGTGAAAGTTAGTAGATTTTACATTGTAGATAATCTAGTAATAGATTTAATTGCATCTCAGTAATACATTAAACATCCTTATAACATTGTGACTTTTTCCAAATGCAGTGAGAGTAGCATGTTTGTCTCCAAGAGACGTTTCATTTTGAAGACATGTGGTACCACCCTCTTGCTGAAAGCACTGGTTCCCCTGTTGAAACTTGCTAGGGATTACAGTGGGTTTGACTCAATTCAAGTAAGTAATCAGACATTTTATCTTTTTCCCCCCAGGCAAATGTTAGGGCTCTGTAATATGCATTTGCCTAGTAAATAAATTTTCTATACTTAACTGCTTAGTTGTGGATAATCACTGACTCTTGAAACTAAATGCATACATGCTCTCAAATATTGTTGCTTCGGATCTGAAACTACTGTTCCAGAAATAAAGTACCTTGTCTCTACAGTTGCTATGACCTATCATGAGTAGGTTGAGTAATTTTTAAGTTTCCAGAAACTCAAGGGATGTATGTGGTCTACGTTCTTCATGGTTTCTTGAGATTCTTCTCCACAGCTTAAACAAAGTGTAACCCTTTCTCACGGATGTTGGTCTGAAACCTTGCTCTAACAAAGTGGCCATTTTTTATTTATTGGCCAGCAAAAGACCACTTACCTTTTAAACATATTAAATGGGAAATATGTTAAATTTCATTGGGGAAAAAAACAGATTTGATTTTGATACGTATATGCAGAAAATAGTTGACTAGGAAAGGTAATAGAATTCTATGTTCATGTGAAGTTATCTTTTTCAGAGCTTCTTTTATTCTCGTAAGAATTTCATGAAGCCTTCTCACCAAGGGTACCCACACCGGAATTTCCAGGAAGAAATAGAATTTCTTAATGCAATTTTCCCAAGTAAGTTTAAATAGAATTGAAACCCATTTCCTTATGTCCTTTCAGAGATCTTTTTATATATGTGAAAGCATATGTATCCAAATATGGTATGGTGCATTATATAGTTAAGAGTTATCAGTAAAAGTTGATTACAAATTTAGAGTGTGTGTGCACACCAGGTCAATGTTGTTGAAAAGATGGAAAAAGAAAATGAATTGATCACTTGCCAGAGGGAGACATCTTTGTCTTACCAGTTGCTCTAATTTATATCTTACTTAGTGATTATGAAGACTTTGTTCCCTTTGTCCAGAAAAATGCATAGTGCCTTCATACATCCATGCTAAGATGCTGGTCTGTGTTAAGAAACTCTGGCCTGGGCAGCCCCGGTGGCTCAGCGGTTTTAGCGCTACCTTCAGCCCAGGGTGTGATCCTGGAGACCCAGACCTGGATCGCACATCAGGCTCCCTGCATGGAGCCTGCTTCTCCCTCTGCCTGTGTCTCTGCCTCTCTCTCTCTGTGTGTCTCTCATAAGTAAATAAATAAAATATTTTAAAAAGAAAGAAAAAAAATTCTGGCCTGGCATTCTATTTAGGAATTGAGCTGGCTTAAAAATGATCAGCACAGTGAGATCATAGTGTCACTTCAAACAAACTGGCAAGATTTTCTTCCATTTACTAAGCTTTTATTTATAGACCTTCCTTTTTGAGCTTCAAGGTCAGAGAACTTAAAGGTTATCTAATCTAACACCGTTATACCCTAGATGTGGCTGAAAACCTAGGGTGATTTTACTAACTTGGCACAAAAGCACTCCCAGGCATGATTTAAGATTCCCACCCCTCCATCACAGGCATGATTGAAAAGAAAGTCCAATTTCTATCCTATTCTTATCTACTAATATGAAATTATGCAAGGCTGTATCGGTGCTGAGTATAATGTAGTGTAAATATCTCCTAGTTAATTTACTATGTTGAGTGGGTCTTTGGGACAACAATATGGAAAAGAACATTACATAAAATGGCATGTACTTAAATTGGGAATGTAGACAAATGGGTGGTCAAATTCTATTTCTTTAGTGGAGTTTTAGGGAAGAGTGAACCATAGTTTTCTCAACACTCAGACTCACTCACTGTAGCTGAAGTATATCTCTAGATGACAGTAAAATATTTTTAGTAAAATATTTTTTTAAGGGATGACAGGGGGCATCCTGCCTACTTGTGAACTCACTTCCCTTTACTGATGACATGTCTAATAGGAGGCAAGTGCTATCTATCACCCTAACCATTGGAACAGTGGGGGCAAAGCTATCTATTAAATGGAGCTGTTAAAGTTATTTTATGTTCTCCCTCAACAGATGGAGCAGCATATTGTATGGGACGTATGAATTCTGACTGTTGGTATGTTGGACATAGTTTTATCATTCTGTGTGTGTGTTTCCTTTTGGTTTGGTTTTGTTTTTGGTCGTTACAGGATTTATTTTAAATTGCCATTTGTCATTTTTAGAAACTACTTTTTATTTTTGTATAGGTACTTGTATACTTTGGATTTCCCAGAGACTCGGGTAATCAGTCAGCCAGATCAAACCCTGGAAATTCTGATGAGTGAGCTTGACCCAGCAGTTATGGACCAGTTCTACATGAAAGATGGTGTTACTGCAAAGGATGTCACTCGTGTAAGCATTTTCAAGAATAGTTCTAGATTTGGGTGGCTTGGCGGTTAAGCATATGCCTTTGCCAGAATTCCAGGATCTAGCCCTGCATCGGGCTCCCCGCAGGGAGCCTGCTTCTCCCTCTGCCTGTGTCTCTGCCTCTCTTCTCTGTGTCTCTTAGAAGTAAATAAATAAAATCTTAAAAAAAAAAAAAAAAAAAGAATAGTTCTAGATTCTTCCTGAGCACTAAGTATTTTAACTCCTTCTCAGTTTATTTTTCAAATTTGTATGTAATCTGTCTTTCCTTTCCCAGGAGAGTGGAATTCGTGACCTGATACCAGGTTCTGTCATTGATGCCACACTGTTCAATCCTTGTGGGTATTCGATGAATGGAATGAAATCGGATGTAAGTGATATTTTCCTTAATAATTATTAAATATTTAAGTGTACCTTTCCATTATTAACCTAAAACTATTTCTTTAAGGGAACTTATTGGACTATTCACATCACTCCAGAACCAGAATTTTCTTATGTTAGCTTTGAAACAAACTTAAGTCAGACCTCCTATGATGACCTGATCAGGAAAGTTGTTGAAGTCTTCAAGCCAGGGAAATTTGTGACCACCCTGTTTGTAAATCAGGTAAATTGTCTTATTCTCAATAAAGTCTTACATAGGAAATGAGAATAGTGAATCGTGTCATAATACGTATTCTAAGGTGGCATATGTCAGATATCTAGAAGTATTGCTGTTGAGGTTATGAGTAGAAGAGATGCTTTCTATCTTTGTTTAGACTTGGTCCTTGATTTATATCTAGCCCAATCAATGAGTTTTTTTTTCCTGTTTAGATGGGCAGATGGGAGGGGAACAACATAGGATGTCCTACTCATCTACCCATGAGACAGCTAAAACATTCAAATGCCATGTTTGTTCAGACAGTGGTCTTAAATATTTATTGACTGTTTGAAAATAACTTCTTCAGATTATAAGTACTAATGCTTAATTTAAATTTCTCCCCAGAGTTCTAAATGTCGCACAGTGCTTTCTTCACCCCAGAAGATTGAAGGCTTTAAACGTCTGGATTGCCAGAGCGCTATGTTCAATGATTACAATTTTGTTTTTACCAGTTTTGCTAAGAAGCAGCAACAACAGCAGAGTTGATTAATAAAAATGAAGAAAAAACGCAAAAAGAGAACACACATAGAAGGAGGTGGTGGCTGCTTTTTAGATATTGATATCGGGGGCCATGCTTTCCATAACCACCACCTTGTAGCTGCAGAAAGCCCTAGATGTAATGATAGTGTAATCATTTTGAATTGTATGCATTATTATATCAAGGAGTTAGATATCTTGCATGAATGCTCTCTTCTGTGTTTAGGTATCCTATGCCACTCTTGCTGTGAAATTGAAGTGCATGTAGAAAAAACCTTTTACTATATGAAACTTTACAACACTTGTGAAAACAATTCAATTTGGTTTATGCACAGTGTAATATTTCTCCAGGTATCATCCAAAATTCCCCACAGACAAGGCTTTCGTCCTCATTAGGTGTTGGCCTCAGCCTAATCATCTGGGACTGTTCTATTAAATTGCTGCCAGGATTTTACATCCAGTTACCTCCACTTTCTAGAACATATTCTCTACTAATATTACTGAAACCAGTTTCTACTTCATACAGATGTTTTTTGCAACAGCAATTAAAGTTTATCTTCCACAAGTCAAGTCCTCTTAAGAAAATGATTGCAGTTATCCATTTTGTGTATTACTATTTTAACATTATTGCTTCCTGTACTTGTACTTCCTTTATTTGATTTTGTTCCTCACCATGGTGTCTTGCCTCCCAACCCCCCCTCAATAAAGCAATACACTGTTAACACTGTGGGTTTATACTAATCTTACACCCGGGAGGGGGAAGGGAGAGTGGACCCTGGGCTTAATTTTCTCTTAAGGTCAAGGGAGTTTGGCCTCCTTTCATATTGACATGGGCTCTTTTGGGAGATAGTGACAAAAATAAACCTGTTGATTAGGAAGGAAGACCCTTAAAAATCTACATTAGGGTATACTGGGAGAACTGTTCCAGACGCTACGCCATTGTGTGTTCCCATTAAATGAGATTAGCTTCTCACGAGTACCATGCCTTTTGTAATTTGCTAAGTAGTTGTAGAAGAAAAAAAATTTTTTTTTAGAAAAAAATTTTTATCACTAAGTTTGTTAGCAAGGAAATTAAGATAAAGGTTATATTTACAGGATTTAATAAGTCAGCTCAGATGATTCACATTTTACTTTAGCAGCTATCTCCAACCATTTTCATTCACAACTTAACATAAACTGGTTGAAAATGGAGTCTGTCTTTGCCATCTTGTGGCTTAAAGTTCTTTGACTTTGTGACGCATTATGATAGTGTTCTAACTTTAATCTTTTCTCTTCCTGGTGTTCCTTTCACCATGAATTCATAGCATCAAGTGAAACTTCCCAGAATGAGAACTGTTCAGGTTATTCTGACATACACAGTGAAGCAGAATGCTATCAAGAAGACACAAATTCCAAACTGGTCAGTGGGAAATGACTAGAAATACAGGCTTTTAGGAGTTTGCATCTTTTAGCTATATTTGCAAATACTGAGATTTAAGCAGCTGAGAAACAGCAAAGTTGACTAAATTTTTTATATTCTTGTCCTCACAGTTTTTTGATTCTTTCTGGATTGATGCAGTGATGTTTTTGTTCCTTCCGTATTTATTAATGAAACACTTTTTTAGTGTTTCTAAACATAAAATCTACTTGGTTTGAAATCAAGTGGTTGGAACACAAATTTTGACTTTTATTTTAAGCATGTTGATTTGAGGTTTCATTTAAGAAACTTTCAGTCAAATGGATCAGTTTGATTCTGTAATTAGCACACGGTACCTAATGTTTCGGTACTGTTTTGAGGACCAATGCTCAAAGTGGATTTTGTTCTTGAACAGTGTCCCAGTAGATTTGATGACATTTGTTGGCTTGAGGTCTGATTTTTTTTTTTTTTCTAACAGATTTAAGATTTCTATCTAATGTTGAAAAACTGCACAAATTTGTATGGAATAAAGCCTAGAAAAATTAAAGCTAGATTAAATAGTAATCGAAATTAATCCTAGTGTGTATGATAGAGGAGGGAAAATTTTGGTGCCATAATTTCTCTCTTCATGGTGTTGGACTTAATTGAAATGTATTTCTGTATCACAATTTAAGCTTCAATAAAAGTTTGCTTAATCCATTGTCTAGTGACATTCAGGAAGTTTTCTGTTGATGTATTTTTTTTTCTTTTTTTTTTAATTTTTATTTATTTACTTATGATAGTCAGAGAGAGAGAGAGAGAGAGGCAGAGACACAGGCAGAGGGAGAAGCAGGCTCCATGCATCGGGAGCCTGATATGGGATTCGATCCCGGGTCTCCAGGATCACGCCCTGGGCCAAAGGCAGGCGCCAAACCGCTGCGCCACCCAGGGATCCCCTGTTGATGTATTTTTTAAACAGTATACATGACCCAAATACTAGACATCTACAATTTTTGTGATTTTAGGAAATTGATACTTGATAGTTATTTTCTAACATTTGGAAGAGTAATGATGAAGACAAGAAGTAAGCTCTTTAAGCTCCTGGGTGAATGAGTAATTTATACTCAGATTTAAACATTGTTTTGTTTAGTGGCTTCATAAGTGAAGCTTAAAAGAAATAACTGGGATATATATCAAAGAGTAGGAAAGGTAAGTAGTAAGAATAAGAAAGTGCATTTGCGAGTTCGGAGTTAAAAGTTTGAAGGTAAAATGTTCTAGCCCTTATTATGGAATAGGCTCTTAATGATGGGATGGGGAGGAGCAAGTCGTAAACATCCTTTATTTCATTCACTTATTTGGCTAACTAGAACAAAGTTACAAGCCTGATCATTTTTGCCATGTTAGGTACATATCTTTTTTTTTTTTTTTTTTTTTTAAGATTTTACTTATTTATTCATGAGAGACACAGGCAGAGGGAGAAGCAGGCTCCCTGCAGGGACCCTGATGCGGGGATCCCGGGACTCCAGGATCACACCCTGGCCTGAACGCAGGCGCTAAAGCGCTGAGCCACCCAGGGATCCCCAAGATATATATCTTATGATCACTTATTTGGCAAAAGTTCAGTTCTTCAGCCTCTTGTGTCTACAATAATCTGAAAATCAGAATCTTATAAAATGTATATTCAGATCTCAGGAAAGGCGTTTTAGAGAATGTTTTCTGAGAAGTGACTGAAAAAAGGGTGGATCTTAGAAAACTATAATATGATATAGTATTATACCTCCAACACCAGATTCTTTTACAGCAACAGGTAAGTGATCGAGTGGATTCAGACATATATGTCGCAAATGTAGTATTACACTGTGAAGGGGTAAAGGACCTTACTTTGATTGTCCTGGCCAGATAACTGTCACCAATTCCTGACTCCCCACCTTCAAATTTGATGTTTTCATCCCCCCTTTTAGTCCTGTTAAAATGGAAACTGTTCTTTTGGAATCCATCCCTTATACCTTGAGAGACTGTAACAGCTGTCTGCGAGGATTAGCTAGGACTCCAGAAAATAGGTGAGATTTGTAATTAACCATTTTATTTGGAGAATCTTCAAATATACAAGCAATATAGTACATTGAGTCTTCATATCCTACCTTAAATAGTCCTGAATTCTGCTCTGGTTCATCCATCACATCTTTTTAAGTGAGATTTAAAGTTGAAATATGCAAATCTTAACCACAGTTCTAGAAAAGGGATACACTTTTTAGCTCTCAGCCTTATCAAGACAAAAGGTTCATTTAACCCTAATTAGGCAACTCCCGCAATTTACTCCCACTCTCAAGTTAACTATTTATCCGATTGTTTTTTCACTATAGCCTAAAGCCCCATAGGGGATGCTGGTCTCAGATGTTACATTAATTGAATCCAGGTATACATAAAGTGCTTTTCACTTGATAAAAAGTTTTCAGAGGTTGAACCATGTATTTTTGCCAAGTAGGATCCATTGTGTATGAATGTACTATAATTTTATACGTTCTGTTAAACATACTGGTTTCCAGTTTTTGGAAAACGTGAATAAAGCTGCTATGAACAGTGCATACAGGTGTTTTTGTGGCTTCTGGATGTGTAGTGCAATCTTAATCTATTTCTCTGAGTACTGAATATGCTCTTATATCTTTACCCACCATTATATTCTTTGAAAGTGTTCTGTACGTTTAAGTTAGGTTGGCTCTTTATTTTGGATACAAGTTCCTTGTCTAGTGTTTTGCAAATGTTCTAGTCTGATTTGCCTCTTCATTTTCCTGATAGCAACTTGATGAGTAGAAGTTCTTAATCTCAAGTCTTGATTTATCAACTTTCTAAATGGATCTTTTTCTGTCAATAAATCTACCTAGCCTCACATTGTGGTGAAGCTTCTTAATTTTGGGCTTTTCCATCCATCATCTGTCTCAGATTTCTGTGTGGTGTGAGGTATGAACTGGTTTTTTTTACCCATGTGAACGTGCAGTTACTCTGGCACTGTTTGTGCTTTTACCATTGAATTACTTTGGACACCTTTTATCTTATTTGACTAGTTCTTGACTGCTTGGGCTATTCCACGGTTACCTGTATTTCTGTGTAAATATCACCCAAGGTGTGGGGCTTAAACCCAACACCCCAAGATAAATAAGTCTCATCTTCTACCAGCCGAGCCAGCCAGGCGCCGTTCAATTTCTATTTTTAAGGAGCCTGGGGCGCCTACAGTGGCACAGTTGATTGAGCATCTGACTCTTGGTTTTGGCTCTGGTTGTGATCTTGGAGCAGCGGGATCAAGATCAAGCCTGTGTCAGGCTTGTTAAGTGTGGTATCTGGGTTTCTGTCTCTGCCCCTCCTCCCCTGAAATAAATCTCTTTTAAAGTATAGATAAAGTGGCATAATAAGCCTGATTGGATTATTAGGGTTGGATAGGGTCCACTTAAAATTTAACTTTTCTCGGGTTTTGTGTGATCTGTAGGACTTTGATGAATTCAAATATTTTAGGTTCCTTGATGCTAATGCCATTTGAATTTTCTTTCCAGTTGCTAATTTATAGGTAATTTAAATTCTTTTTATAGCACCTTGCTAAATTCTTAATGCAGTGGTCGGGACCTCTAATACCTGTAGCATATAGGAAATAAGGCAGATGGCGGCTTAGGTGAAGAAAAGACCACTAGGGAGCAAAATTCAGAGAGGTACTGGGGTGCAAGTGGGCATCTGAGAATACATCTTTTCATTTTGCTCACTAGGGGTTTTGCTTGCCTGAGTTTGTAATGTTCCTCTATTAAAGTCCTCTACATAGTCTCATATTTATAGTTTGCTCATTTTCTCAGGAATGGATGATGAATTTTATCGGACCTCCCCCTCCCCCTTTTGGCATCCCTGAAATGGTCCTACGGTTTGTCTTTATCTGTTAAGATAGTATTGCTGTCCTCGGGGGAGTTTAGCAATGGAACTTTGAAGCAGGCTCCCAAACACTTGGGGCAGAAATGTCTTGTTTAAACTGCCCAAGGTTTTACTTTTTTTTTTTTAAGTAGGCTCCACACCCACGTAGGGCTTTAGCTCAACCAGGAGATCAAGAGTCACATGCTCTATTGACTGAGCCAGCGAAGCACCCCCTCTGACTCATTTTCTTAATCACTGTGTGGTTGTGGCCTCAACCTTTTTCCTTATCACACTCCCCATACAACTTGGGAATTCAGTTATTTCACCTTTATTTACAACTCAATTCCCCAACCCTCATAGCACATTTGCCTTTTTAGCCTTCATCTTTACAATTTTTAGCAGTAAAGGGTTGAGGTGAACCCTGGAAGTTAGAGAAGTCTTCACTAACCCCTTGATGTCCTTGACCCTGGTTCTCTGGCATCTCCTACTCAACTATTTGCCTAGCCCTTATCATTTTGCAGGGATTCAAATCCCTGCAAAATGAGGTTGAAGTAATGAAATCTTAACACTCGTGAGGCTTTCTGGAAATAAAGACTAATTCAATTATGGTAACCCGAAAAGTAGTTCTAGAGAGAATTGTCTGGCAATCCTTATTTTTAAGATTTTGTTTGACAGCAAGAGTGCGAGTGTGCTGCACATACCAGTGAGCAGAGGGAGGAGCAGAGTCCGCTGAGCAGGGAGCCTGATTTCTCCGGCCTCAGTCCCAGGACTCCGGGATCGTGACCTGAGCCGAAGGCAGACACTTCATGCCTGAGATAACCAGGCACCCCTCACAATCCATTATCAGTCTTGAAAAAAATTTCCAAAATGTATGTAATCTTTTTAAAAATATGCATATAGTCCTATACAAAATTCAATGTAGAAACAACCTGGGTGTCAAAAGTTAGAGTGCTGGTTAGTTTATTTGGTCAATAAACAACAACATTAAATTTTTCAGGGGTGCCTAGGTGGCTCAGAAAGCATCTGTCTCTTGGGTTCAGCCCAGGTGGTGAGATGGGGGGGGGGGGGGCGGCGTTGCTCAGCATGGAGTGGGCTTGGGAGCCTCTCCTGCCCTCCCACCCACTTGTTCTCTAAACCTTTCTGTTCACTGTACAGGTAAAACTGAGCGTTCAGCCAAAAATTCATCAGAGTATGAATTATAAGCTGGCCAAAGTGTTAGATGCTGAGAGTGCATAAATGCATCATAATCATTCCCCCTAACTCTTCAGGGGTCTCCTCACAGAGGAAGTAAGTGCATAAATTGCGTGATAGAGGCAGGTGCAAAAGCACAGAGGAGCACCTGCCTCCTTCCTGAGGCTGGGAAAAGTTTAGTACAAGTCCTCTTGTTCCCGGTTGTGGAAATCCCTAAAAAGCAAGGACATAGCATTTCTCAGATCTTTTCTCAGAGAGAGAATGGTGAATTGCTCTAGAGATTGCAAGAATATATGTGGAGGAGCCGAATGAACAGAGGAGGGCAAGTGCTTACGCTGGGTGGAGGATGCTGTGCTGTTAAATCTAGATTCCTGCTCCTCCATCCCTGTTTCCCGGGACCGACGCATGTATTCCCTCCCCCAGAGTATTGCTGACAGCCCACATCTGAGCCCCTCTCGAGACCTTATTTCCATCCAAAGACTTGACGCTAATGAGGAAAATACTTGAAGAAACAAGGTGGGTGGGGGAAGTTTAAGATTTCAAAATGGATTGCAGGACATTAGGCTGGATGTCTGGAGACCAGTTGTCCTCTGCAGGAAGAAGCAAATGTGGGGGCGCCTGGTGGGGCTCAGCGGTTGAGCATCTGCCTTAGGCTCAGGGCGTGACCTCGGGGTCCCGGGCTCGAGGGAGCCTGCCTCTCTCTGGGTCTCATGAATAAATCTGTAAGTAGCAAGAAGTGTGACCACTAATGTGAAGTCACAGCAACTGAAAATGATAAGAGACCTGGAGTTTTCTGGCTTGGTCCTACTGACCAGGAGAAGGAAGAGGATTGAGCTAAAAGAATAGGTTTGCTTTTGGGTATGTTGAGTTTAATGAGCCAAGAGGTGGATAAGAGAACCCAAAATGTGCTATGCTGGGATTGTGAGACTACGGGCACTTCCATAAAGAATGTCTAACTTATTCTCCAAATTTATAAAATATAGATTTTGAAAGAATCGTGTAACAGGCAAAACAAATCTGTGCGCCTGGATGGGCCTGGTTAGAGAACACGCTGAAATCCATGGATTTCAAAACAGATGTATATTGGCGTGGTGTTTGAGTAGCTAATGTGAATATCTAACAGCAAAAAAAGCGATCCTGCTGATGCCCACCAATTTCCGTGAGCCTCCTACCAAAATCTGCCCTGTGCAGGTGCAGCGCTGGGAAGGCCTGGAGTATGTACACTGCGTCTCGGCCCCGACGCAGGGATGCGATGGAGGCCAAGGTTCAGAGACTGAGGCCAAATAACAATAAACATGGATTTTCAAATAAGATACTTTTTTTAAGTTCAATTTGCCAACATGTAACACCCAGTGCTCATCCCATCAAGTAAAACATGGTATCAAAATACACAAACATGGTATCAAAATACACATAATCCGACACTTCCTGGAAGAACAAAAAGTTCTTACAGCCAAAAAGTAGATCATTTCCTTTGAAATCCTCCTCCTCGCTGTTCCTGCCCGGGAGCCCGGGCTCCTCCATGCTCCTGCAGGCTCCTCGGGGCTCCTCCAGGCGGCTGAACGTCCAGCAGTTGCCTCACGACCTTTCCTTCCACCTGCCGCTTGGTCAAGGGTCCAGCTTCACCAGCGGAGCCAGTCGGGTGTCGGTTATGGTTGTTGGTTCTCCCTGGGAAGGCTGCATTGGGGCGCCCGGGGGGCTCAGCCAGTGAGGCGACCAACTTGATTTCTACCCGAGTCATCTGGGGGCCGTGAGATCGTGCCCCGACCCCGACCGGTGCTGCACAGTTGGCCTGAACCTCTGCTCCTCCCCCCTTCTGCACACACTCCGCTCTGGCTCAGGCCGTGATCCGGGGTCACGCCCTGGGTCAAAAGCGGACGCCCAACCGCTGAGCCCCCCAGGACCCCCTCTTGGTGGTATTTCTAAATCTAAATTTATTTCTAAATAAATTTAGCAATGTGGTAAAGCCTGAGGGTGCTGCTGTGCTGTCCGGCCTCATCCTTTCCCCTCGGCTGCCCTGGGGCGACTGGACAGTTGTCACTCAGTCCAGAGCTCAGGTCAGCGTCCCCACCCGTGGCTCCCCCTGAAATCCGCCCACAAATCCTTCCCGAGGTTGGGACTTAGGAAGAGGGAAAGGAAAAGAGAAGACCCCCTGCTCGGAATCTTCTAATACTTCCCCATTTCACTCCATTTAAAGTGGAAGTCATTACGATGGTTTACAGGACTTTAGAAGATCTAGGTGTCCCCTTCCCCTCTCTGTTTTGAGTTTCTTAAATGCTTCTTCTTTCTTGGGGGAGGGGCAGAGGGAGAAGGTCCAGCAGACTCCACTGCACGGGGAGCTGGACACGGGGCTGGATCTCATGGTCCTGAGATCAGACGGGAGCCGACCAGGAGTCAGGCGCTCAGTCCCCTGCACCACGCAGGTGCCCAACCCCCTACTTCCTCCTCCCTGGCCTCATTTGCCTTCCCCTTGCTCACCTCCGTCCAGGAACACCAACTCTGCTTTTTCTGGAACATACCAGGCACGATTCTGTCTGAGAACCTTGGCGCCCACTCTGCCTGCAATGCTCTTCCTATAGATGCCTACACAGGCCACTCCCTCACCAGCCAAAGCCATTGTTTAAATATCTCAATAACGGGCGCCTGCGGGGCTCAGTCTGTAGAGCGTCTGCCTTCAGCTCCGGTCATGGTCCCGGGGGCCTGGGATCGAGCCCGCGTCGGGCTGCCTGCTCGGCGGGCAGGCTGCTTCTCCCTCTCCCTCTGCCGCCCCTGCCCCCTTGGGCTTACTCTCTCTGCCAAATAAATAATTTTAAAAAATAAATATCTCCATAACACCAATCAGGAACCAATGTATTTTTTTATTTCATTTTTGTTTTAAGTAATCTCTTATCCCTTGTGCTCAAATATGATCCCAAGGTCAAGAGTTGAATGCTCTACTGACTGAGCCAGGTGTCCCTGAACATCCTATTTTATTTTTAATATGAGGCTTTTTTTTTTTTTTTTAAGGATTTTATCTATTTTGAGAGAGCAGGCGAGCCAGGGGGAGGAGCAGAGGGGGAGCTAAGGGGCGCCTGGTTGGCTCGGTTGATCGGGTGTCTGCCATTGGCTCAGGTCGTTTTCCCGGGTCCTGAGATCAAGGCCCGAGTCAGGCTCCCTGCTCAGCAGGGGAACCTGCTTCTCCCTCTCCAACCCCCTCCTGCTCTCTCCCTATTTCTGTCACCATCTCTCTTGCTCTCAACATATTAAAAAAAAAAAAAGATTTTATTTTTAAAATATACTCAACATGGGCCTCAAACTTAGAACCCAAAGAATCTGGAGTCTCAGGGCACCTTGGGTGGCTCAGTTGGTTAAGCATCTGACTCTTGGTTCTGGCCCAGGCCATGATCTTGGGGTCGCAGGATAGAGCCCCGTGTCAGGCCCGCTGCTCAGCAGGGACCCTGCTTCTCCCTCTGCCTGCGGCTCCCCCAGCTTGTGGGCTCACACTCTCTCTTTCTCTGTCAAATAAGTAAATAAAATCTTAAAAAAAAAAAAAAAAAAAAGTCACATGCTCTACCCTCGGAGCCAGCCAGGCACCTCTGTTCTTAATCTTTATTCATTTCTTTATCATGTTTATTGTCCAGCTGCTTCCACTAGAATGTAAGCTTTGAGGGCAGAGATAAGACTGCTTTATTTGGGATCCCCGGGTGGCTCAGTGGTTTAGTGCCTGCCTTTGGCCCAGGGCGTGATCCTGGAGTCCCGGGATCGAGTCCCACATCGGCCTTCCTACAAGGAGCCTGCTTCTCTCTGCCTGTGTCTCTGCCTCTCTCTCTCTCTGTGTACACACTCTCATGAATAAATAAATAAGATCTTTAAAATTAAAAAAAAAATACTGCTTTATTTATTTCCCAAGTGTGGAGGCCAGCTTCCAAGGTGGCCTGACCATCCCCACGTTGCTGGAGCTGACTTAGGCGACTTAGGTAGCCAACGGGACCCTAGGCAAGTTCTCAAGTGGGACTTCCAAAGCAAGGTTTTGAGTGGCATCTTGGAAAGAAATCCTCTAGCCCCGTAAAGCCGTTGGATGATTGCAGTCGGGCCAACATCTTTTCTGCAACCTCATGACACCCTAACCCAGAACCAGTTAAGGTGCTGCCAAATTTCAAGTTTATTGAAACTGTGAGACAAAGTTTACTGTTTTAAGCTGCTAAATGTTGGGTTGATTAGTTACCTTGTAAAAGACAGCTAATGTACCAAGGATCCAGAACCATATGCCTGGCATATCGTAGCCATTTATTTATTTATTTATTTTAGGTTTTATTTATTTATTAATGAGAGAGAGAAGCAGAGACACAGGCAGAGGGAGAAGCAGGCTCCATGCAGGGAACCCCACAAGGGACTCGATCCTGGGACCCCAGGATCACTCCCTGGGCCGAAGGCAGATGCTCAATCCCTGAGCCACTGAGGGTCCCACATAGTAGCCATATAACAAGTATTAGAGGAAGGAACAAAACTGCCAAAAGTAACCTGACTTTCGTCAATAGTAGGATTATTGTCACTTAACAGAGAGCAATGCAATTTTACAGTTAATTTAAAAGTCTGAAGTGTTGGAGAGAATGTGTATGCACTGCTAGTGGGTACAAACACTTTTAAAAAGTCTGTCAGTTACTTAAAAAGTTAGGAATCCACCTACCCTATGAATCAGCTGTTCCATTCCTCTGTATTTCAACAAGAGAGCTCATAGGTTCATAGAAAGACTTTACACAGGGGGCCCGGCTGGCTCAGTCCATGCGACTCTTGACCTAGGGGGTCGTGAATTCAAGCCCCATGTAGAGCTTACTTTAAAAAAATAAAACGGGGGCTGCCTGGGTGGCTCAGCGGTTGGTGCTCAAGGCGTGACCCCAGGGTCCTGGGATCGAGTCCCGCATTGGGCTCCCCACATGGAGCCTAGTTCTCCCTCTGCCTGTGTCTCTGCCTCTGTTTCTGGGTCTCTTGTGAATAAATAAATAAAATACTAGAAAGAAAAAGAAGGAGAAAGAAAGAAAGAAAAGAAAGAAAGAAAAGGAAGGAAGGAAGGAAGGAAGAAGGAAGGAAGGAAGGAAGGAAGAAAGAAGGAGAAGAAGAAGAAAGAAAGAAAGAAAGAAAGAAAGAAAGAAAGAAAGAAAGAAAGAAGAAAGAAGAAAGAAAGAAAGAAAGAAAGAGAAAGAAAGAAAGAAAGAAAGAAAGAAAGAAAGAAAGAAAGAAAGAAAGAAAGAAAGAAAGAAAATACTCATACGTGAATGTTGTAACAGCCTAATAGTCAAAAATCTGGAAACAACCCAATGTAAAGCAACAGGTAAATGAATAAATAAATTGTGGCCTATTCATACAACGGGATACTACTGAGCAATAACATGGAATTGCTGATTTGAGGAGTGGTTGGGAGGTTGGTGCGGTTACAGGAGGGTAACACGAGAACGTTGCTGTGATAAAACTGTATCTTGAAGGTGGTGATGGAAACATGAAGCCACATGTGATAAAATTGTATGGAAGTTAAAACATTCAAAAGACACTAAGACATTGTATCATGCCTATAACCTGGCTGTAATGTCATACCGCAGTTTTTTTGTGTGTTTTTTCTATTTGTTGTTGTTGGGTTTTTTTAATATTTTATTTATCCATGAGAGACACACAGAGAGAGGCAGAGACACAGGCAGAGGGAGAAGCAGGCTCCATGCAGGGAGCCTGATGTGGGACTCGATCCCGGGACTCCAGGATCACGCCCTGAGCCAAAGGCAGATGCTCAACCGCTGAGCCACCCAGGTGTCCCTTGTTGTTGTTTTTTAAGTAAGTTTTCGGCCCAACATGGGGCTTGAACTCACCGATCAAGACTCGCGTGCTTTAGCACCGGAGCCAGCCAAGCTCCTCAATTATACTACAGTCATGTAAGAGGTTTCGACTGGGGGAAACTGTAAAGGGTACACAGTTCCTCCGTATTCTTTTTTACAACCACATGTGGACCTATAATCTCAATTTTTAATATCAACAAATCGGTTCCTATAACATGGATGCATCTCCAAATAATTATGCTGAGTGTAAGAAGCAGGGGAAAAGTACATACTGTATTATTCCATTTATATAAAATTCTAGAAAATGCAAACTAGATGGAAAGCAGATCAATGGGGACGCCTGGGGGGCTCAGCAGTTGAGCGACCGCTTTCGGCCCAGGGCGTGACCCCGGGGTCCCGGGATCGAGTCCTGCGTCGGGCTCCCTGCGTGACACCTGCTTCTCCCTCTGCCTGGGTCTCTGCCTCTCTCTGTGTGTCTCTCATGGACAAATAAAACCTTTAAAAAAAAAAGAAAGGAATTCTTAGAAGTGATGCCTATGTTCCTTACCTTGACGTGGGGACAGCTGTCCCCATACCAGAATCTGTCGGGTTGAACACTCTCTGTGCGACTTACCGTGGCCCAGCTGTGCCACAACAGAGCCGTGAAAGCCGTGCAACGTGCAAGTCACGGTATCTGCGACAAAACTAAATTTTCTCATCACGATTTCACCAAGCTGATCTCCTGTGAAAGATGAAGGGCTTCATGGTCCAATTTGATGAAGGCTGAGAGGATCACTGCAGATTTAAAGTCCAGCTGAAGCTTCTCGGGGAAGCACAACCCCCGCAGCCTCTGGGCGGAGGCTGCCACCAGCTGAACCTGTTTCCACAGAGTGTCTATTGTATGAAGTGAAACTGCCCTCGGCAATTTTTGGAAGCTTATCTGGAGAATTTTGATAGCTGAGGAGTTTTTCCCACATTAGCCAAAGGCCAAACCTTCCGATGTCCTTCCTTCCAAAGACCCCAACTTCGGGGCTGGGGCTGCGGGTGCCCCGAGCTGCATGGACACGCGCGCGCGCACACACACACACACACGCATACTTTTTCTTAGAATGTGGAAGTTGCAACTTGGAGGGAGGCCTGGATGGCTCAGTGGGTTGAGTGTTGGACTCGATGTCAGCTCCGGTCGTGATCTGAGGTGAGAGAGCGAAGGCCCGAGTCCTCGCTGGGGCTGGGGCTGGGGCTGGGGCTGGGGCAGGCGGCCTCGGCAGCAGCTCACAGCCCCCCGTGCTGGGGGGTAAGGAGGGCAGAGGAAGGGCCACGCGGCACCGGCCCTCAGGGGCGGGTGGGGAGGGTGACCCCGCTCCAAGAGCCTCCTGTGACCGCCGAGTAACCAGACCCCGAAGAAGAAGGAGCCACAGGATGGGATCCCGAGTCCTTGCTCACTGGCCATGTCCATAGATAACGCTGAAGGGACTGACTCCCCTGAGTAGGCTTCCGATAAAGGCCCGGCCCCCCAGGCCTCAGGGCCACCCCGACGGGCCCCTCGCGCTCCTCGAGCTTCCTCTGTGTCTTCACTTCATAAACTGCTCGCCTGTCCCCTGTGTCCCCGAGGCTCAGTGTTCACCCCCCGGGAGACGAGGACCAAGCTGTCCCCCGGCAACTGGGTATAGGCCAGTTCGAGGCCTGCTTGAGGTCTAAGATCCCTTCTCCCCTTCCCTTGCCCCTTCCCCTGCTCTTTAACTACATACACAGGGGGGTCCCTGCGTGGCTCAGCGGTTAGCGCCTGCCTTCGGCCCGGGGTGTGACCCTGGAGGCCCGGGATCGAGACCCACGTCGGGCTCCCTGCATGGAGCCTGCTTCTCCCTCTGCCTGTGTCTCCGCCTCTCTCTGTGCCTCTCATGAATAAATAAAATCTTTAAAAATAAATAAATAAATAAATAATATACATAAATAAATAAATACAATCTTGAAAGAAGAAGTTACAGCTTGGAGAACGCACACTAGTGTATAAAACATATTAAATACGTGCAAAAAAATAATAAAAAACCAAAAAAATTAAAAAAATACATGTGATTTTTAGGCATGGGGGAGGGGCGGAGTGGGTGAAGGGGAGTGGGAGACACAAGCTTCCAGGTCTGGAATGAGGGAGTCTGGGGATAAAAGGCACAGCCCAGGGAATAGTCGCGGATGCTGTCCTCGTGCTGCACGGTGACCGGGGAGCTACCCTGTGAGCGCAGCGTAACGTATACAGGTGCTGAATCACCATGTCCTACACCTGAAACTAACACCTTATGGGTCAACTATGCCCCCCCAAAAAAAATTGTAAAAAAGAGAAACTGTGCAATTTTCTTTCTCTATAAAACCTACGTCCTTAGGGCTGTGCTATTTCTAAAACTCAATTTCAAATTTTTATTTATTTTTAAAATTTATTTTTTTAAGGTTTATTTATTTATTTATTTATTCATGATAGACATAGAGAGAGAGAGAGGCAGAGACACAGGAGGAGGGAGAAGCAGGCTCCATGCACCGAGAGCCCGACGTGGGACTCGATCCCGGGACTCCAGGATCGCGCCCTGGGCCAAAGGCAGGTGCTAAACCGCTGCGCCACCCAGGGATCCCCTATTTATTTATTTTTTTAAGTAGGTGTCACACCCAATATGGGGCTTGAACTCACGACCCTGAGGTTGCGAGTTGTGTGCTCTACCGACTGATCCAGGCAGGTGGCCAGGCAGGTGGCCCAAAAACTGAGTTTTTAATTAATACTTGTGTATATAATCGGGGCTCCTGGGTCCAAAGTCAGTTAAGCATCTGACTCTTGGTGTCAGCTCAGGTCATGATCTCAGGGTCGTGAGATTGAGCCCCGTGTGGGGCTCTGTGCTTAGCGAGGAGTTGGCTTCCATTTCTCTCTCTCTCTCCCTCTGCTCCTCCTCCACCACCTTTGAGATTTCTCTTTCTCTCTCTCTCTCAATAAATAAATCTTAAAAAAAAACTTTAGTCATAATCAATAACTGAATTTACTAAAAATGCAAATGGTAGAGTGTAGAGTGACATCATTGTCCTACTTCTATTCCCTACCTACCAATTCCCTCCCCAGAAACATCCAGTTTTGTCAGTTTCTTGTACAAACTGCCAAAAAGTCTATGCACACACAGGCAAACACACACATACATACTTACACATATGTCCTAGTACATGGCACACAGTCTTATTATATCAGTTTTTTAAAAATCATTTTTTTTTAATTTTTTATTTATTTATTTATGATAGTCACAGAGAGAGAGAGAGAGAGAGAGGCAGAGACACAGGCAGAGGGAGAAGCAGGCTCCATGCACCGGGAGCCCGATGTGGGATTCGATCCCGGGTCTCCAGGATCACGCCCTGGGCCAAAGGCAGGCGCCAAACCTCTGCGCCACCCAGGGATCCCTAAAAATCATTTTTAAATAGATAACACAAAACGTTAAAATTCAATAGGCCTAATACTGAAGTTCTTCTCTACAGGCCCCTGCTTCCATCTTGTTCCCCTCCTGAACAACTAGTGTTACCAGTTTGTTGTCTTTCCTTCTAGACATGATCTATGCATATATAACCGGGTTTTGTGTTTTTTTTTTAATATTTATAAAAATATTTATTTATTTGAGAGAGGAAGAGAGCACACATGAGCGGTGGGGATGGGCAGAGGCAGAGGAAGAAGCAGGCTTCCCCCTGAGCAGGGAGCCCATAGTGGGGCTCCATCCCAGGACCCTGAGATCGTGACCTGAGCTCAAGGCAGATGCTCAACCAACTGAGCCACCCGGGTGCCCCTGTAGAACTGGTTTATCACTAGTAACACAATCTCGCTCTGTAAGTGCCGGGACTTTGCCTATTTGGCTCACCGTGTCTTTCCCAGCACAGTCCCTGGCACATAGGAAGTGCTCAATAAATATTTTTGGAGTGAAATCTTATCAACACAAACGTCATCCTTCCCTCTCTAATCCCTCTCTTCTCCAGTGTTCAAGCCAACCTAGCGAGTCTAATGGATTCTCACATGGAGGGGCTCCTAGCTGGCTCAGTCGCTAGAGCACTCGACTCTCAATCTCAACCGATTCATGCCCCATGTTGGGTGTGGAACCTACTTAAAAAAGAAAAAAATGAGGGGTGTTTGGAAGACTGACTCATTCTGTAGAGCGCCTGACTTTGGCTCAGGTCCTGAGCTCTCAGAGCCCTGGGGTCCAGCCCCTGTGGGGCTCCGCCCTCTGCACAGAGTCTGCTTGTCCCTCTCCCGCTGCCCCTCCCCTGCTGTGCTTGCACGTGCATCCTCCCTCTTTCTCTCTCTCAAATGAATAAAATAAAATCTTAAAAAAATTAATTCTTCACTGGGTATTTTTTTCAGTTTCATCCCTTCCTTGCCTTTCTGTGGTCACAGTGCAAGCTCACTATTATGATTCATATTCCTGCAGCCTCCTAAGGAATCTCCTTATTATCTGTTGTGGGGGTAAACATCTCTGTGGAAAGAGAAGGCCATGTCACATCAGGTGTAGGAACACCAGCTTCTGGGACGCCTGGGGGGCTCAGCGGTTGAGCGTCTGCCTTTGGCACAGGGCATGACCCCGGGGTCCTGGGATCGAGTCCCGTCTCGGGTTCCCTGCAGAGAGCCTGCTTCTCCCTCTCCCGGTGTCTCTACCTCTCTCTCTGTGTTACTCAAGAATAAATAAAATCTTAAAAAAAAAAACCAACAAAAAAACGAAAAAACAAGGAACACCAGTTTCTGAGTTGAACTGCCCATGTTCATATTCCAGGTCAGCTACTCACAAGCGGTGGGACCTTGGGGATATATGTGACTTCAACAGATCATTGCCTCCCTTTCCCTGTCTGTACAATAGAGGTAGCAGCGCCTCCTTCGTAGGGTGGCTGTGAGATGAAATGGGCTAATATGTGAAGCACTTACACATATGCCTCCGACCTACAGTACGTGTTCGCTAAATGTTAGTGAGCTAATAGTACTACGGCACAATTCGTCTTCCTCAAGCACTGTTTTGAATACAGGTAAGTTATACACGTATAATGCTTGTGATGTTCTCAGAAACTGAACTTTAAGGCCCTCTTTCAGGTGACCTTTTCCCCCTTACTCAACCAGCTCCGTGAGCTGCTGAGTGTGAGCTCCAATCCAGGGCAGCTCCATATACCACACGAGGGTCACACGCACTCACCCCAGAGCCTCACTTAGCACCATCCCTCCCTCTGGGTACCTATGTTCATCTTGCCTTTTCTTCCTGCTTTTCCTTCGTCTCCTCTGCCTGTCTCTCTCTCCTTCTTTGAGGACTTCTGCCTCTGAATATAGAGACTGAGATACAATGTATATGTATGATACAGTACATTTTTAAAAAACATTATTTATTTATTTATTTATTTATTTATTTATTTATTTATTTGAGAGAGAGCACAAGGAGGAGGAGAGGCAGAGGGAGAAGGAAGAAGCAGACTCCCCACTGAGCGGGGAGCCTGACACAGGACTTGATCCCAGGACCCTGACATCATGACCTGAGCCAAAATCAGACACTTAACTGACCGAGCCACCCAAGGGCCCCAAGATATAGTGCATTTATATTCCTATATTATACATTCTTAGATATTTTCCATTGTATGCATCCAGATGATTCCATTAGATTACAGTCAACTCCAATGTCTACAATGTTTATTCTTTTGTTACCTTTGTGCAATATGTTCACAATTAGCTCATGGACAAACATTTTATTTTTTCTTTCTTTTTTTAAACATTTATGGGATGCCTGGGTGGCTCAGCAGTTGAGCATCTGCCTTTGGCCCAGGGCATGATCCTGGGATCCAAGATCGAGTCCCACATGGGGCTCCCAGCATGGGGCCTGCTTCTCCCTCTGCCTATGTCTCTGCTTCTCTCTCTGTGTCACTCATGAATAAATAAATAATTTTTTTTAAAAAGATTTTATTTCCCAGGAGATCCCTGGGTGGCTCAGCGGTTTAGCACCTGCCTTTCGACCCAGGGCATGATCCTGGAGTCCCGGGATCGAGTCCCGCATCAGGCTCCCTGTATGGAGCCTGCTTCTCCCTCTGCCTGTGTCTCTGCCCACCCCTGCCCCTCTGTCTCTCTGTCTCTCATAAATAAATAAATAAATAAATAAATAAATAAATAATCTTAAAAAAGAAAAAAAGCCTAATGTGATGTAGACCCAATATGCTAAGCCACCTGAGTGGTACAAAAAATAAGTCATCATCAAGGGCTGTCACAACCAGTAAGTGCTTCACAGAAAAAGATGCACCTGATCTAACCCCTGAAGAAAGGATCAAATGTTTAACAAACACGCGTCAAAGCAAATATTTTAGGTGGTAGGTACTATGTGAATAGCATGTTTAATGTGAAGTTCATTTGAAATTCATTTAAATTTCATTTAAAACTCAGTTTCAATATTATTTGGTAGGCAGATCATTCAAATGGCATTTACTGGGGCACCTGGGTGGCTCAGAGGTTGAGCATCTGCCTTTGGCTCAGGGCGTGACCCTGGAGTCCTGGGATCGAGTCCCACGTGGGGCCCCTGCATGGAGCCTGCTACTCCCTCTGCCTGTGTCTCTGCCTCTCTATATATATCTCTCATGAATAAATAAATAAAATATTTTGAAAAAAAATAATAAGTTATCAGGGGCTTTTGAAAAGCCACTGATGATGTTCATTTGTGTTCCCAACCTACCAGAGTGACTTCCCCATAGAAAATGATGTGAGGAATCATTATAGGAGTTCTGTAGCATTGAAGCAAGCACCTTCCTCCTTAAAAATAACAAATGATTAAAAAAAAAAAAAAAACACCCTACGTGTATACCACACGAGAAAATAAATATAGACTGAAAAACAGCATGAGAGAATCTAGGTAAGAAGTTAAGTGGGGCGTCTGGGTGGCTCAGTCGGTTAAGCATCCAGCTCTTGATTTTCGCTCAGGTCATGATCTCAGGGTTGTGAGACTGAGCCCCATGTTGGGCTCCCTGGGGTGGCATGGAGCCTGCTTATGATTCTCTCTCTCCCTCTCCTTCTGCTCCTCCCCCGGCCCCCCCCTCACCTCAAAAAGAAAGTTAAGACAATACTTAGTGGTATTCCTTGCTTATAGTGAAGATGTCATTTCATTTTATTATTTTAAAAATATAATGTTTATTTTCTTTTTAAGTAAGCTTTACACCCAGATGGGGCTTAAACTCACAACCCTGAGATCAAGAGTCACATGCTCTGCAGAGTGAGCCAGCCAGGTGCCCCCAAAGATATCATTTTAAACCAAAAATGATGTGAAACAAAGTTAAAAGGAAGATCCAATGACAATTACTTAATCACGTTTTTTTATTTTTTATTTTTAAATGTATTTTTAAACATTTTATTTATCCATGAGAGACACACAGAGAGAGGCAGAGACACAGGCAGAGGGAGAAGCAGGCTCCTGCGGGGAGCCTGACGTGGGACTCGATCCCAGGACCCCAGGGTCACGCTGTGAGCTGAAGGCAGATGCTCAACCGCTGAGCCATCCCCAGCACTCCCCTCATATTTTTTTTTAAAAAGTAAACTGGAAATGTTTTGTTTAATGTTGGATGCTCCTATCCTTGACTAATTGCTATCCTGCATCACTCAAAGTCTGAAAAGAAACATGATCTTTGTGGAAATATCACAGCCTCATAAACCATGGTGCAGTCTAATCAAATGGCATCATCAACTTTTTAATTTATTTCCACATTTGTGAATACATAAAAGAGTATCATATTCCAGGGGTGTTTGATAAATATTCACTGACACCACCTTTCTACATCAGACAATAAGGTTAGTTGGGATTATTTTTACTAGTAGTCTTGACTGTCAGCAAAACAAAAGCAAAGTGCATTTCATTTGTGCTCACATTATAAAACACTTTTATTCAGATCTTAATTAAGAAAATCCACACTGGCACCAGAAAGATGGCAGTGCCCTCACAACATGGTAAGAAGCTGGTTTCACACCAAGGAACACAAAATGAGGGGTGCCTGGGCGGCTCAGTCGGTCAGGCATCTGCCTCAGGCTCAGGTGATGATCCCAGGGTCCTGGGATCGAGTCCCACATCAGGCTCCCTGCTCAGTGGGGAGTCTGCTTCTCTCTCTCCCTCTGCCTGCTGCTCCCCTTGCTTGTGCACACGCTCTCTCTCTTTCTCTCTCTCTCAAATGAATAAATAAAATCTTAAAAGAAAGAACACAGAATGATGAGGTTATAATAGGTTTAGTTATCTTTCACAAATCTGTCCTCCTTAAATATGAAAAATAAGTGTGTTTCAAAGGTCTGTGCTTAAAACCAGGAATAAGGTTCTATTTGCTGAAAAAAGGTTGCTATGAAACTCTCTTGCTCATAGAGATGAGCCTGCCTTCCAGGAGACCAGTTTGCTCTCTGGTTATTTATGCTGAGCTCTACGGTGAAGATAACTAACTTCCTGCACATGGGTGCTTTGTTCACAAAGGATAGCACTGGAAATGCCCTCCTGTCCCCTTTTGCTACTCAGAGTTTCTGTGGCAGTTTTTTAAATAAAAGGACACCCGTATTGACCACTGTATCCTTAATAGAATCTCACAAGACCTATGGTTATGGATGCCAGGGGCATGGGGATTCCCATGGCGATGTGGATAGAATGTGTATTCAAGGTGACAATGAAGGAACACCTGGGTGACTCAGGGATTGAGTGTCTGCCTTGGGCTCAGGTCATGATCCCAGGGTCCTGGGATCAAGTCCCGCATTGGGCTCCTGCATGGAGCTTGCTTCTCCCTCTGCCTGTGTCTCTGCCTCTCTCTCTCTCTGTGTCTCTCATGAATAAATAAATAAAATCTATATATAAAAAAACCAAGGTGACAAGTTGAAAAGATTTCCTTAGTACTGAAGCATCCACCCAGTGTTAACATCGTTTGGAAGACGATGCCACAGAAGCAAGAAAGAGAAACGTCTTGAAGATCTATTTGACATCCTTCAGTTTCACTCCAACTTCAACAAAAGCAGAAATGGCCAACCCAATAATGAAAGGGCAGAAAATAGCACCTAATTCTTAGAGAGTTCACAACTGTTCATTTTGGATTTCTGATTTGATCCTTCAATCCTTCATCTGTAAGCAAACACAATTTTATTTTAAATCCTCTTCTCACCCTGAAAAAAAATGCTTTGGTGCATAAGGGGAAAATAAGAGAGAGAGATGAGGGAGGGGCGGGGGAGAGAGAGAATTCTTTGTTGAGCCCAGCATCTCAAAAATGAGCAAAATGTGAATATGTTTTATGCTTCCATCCACTGAGGCACCCATGGACGCTGGTAAGTACCTCCTGAGTGAAGACTATATTAATTGTTCTTACGGCTAGATTTTTATCTACCATTGTTCAAGTCAGAATATGTACAATTTGAAAATGATGCTATCAACAATGATTATTATCTGTCTGAGTGGGTGTTGCTGAAAAGACCGATACTGGCTGACTCTACAGTTACTGGGTGTGGTTTTTTTTTTTTTTTTTTTTTTTTCTGCTTAAGAATTAAGGTTAGAAGGGCATCATGTCTGCAACGTATTCTTAAGTGGCTCAGAAAGAAAAAACTGTATATAGAAATACATAAAATGTTATAAAGAGAAGGCTATCTTCGCAACTTTTCTGTGTAATTGAAATTATACCAGAAAATCTTTAACTAGGGGTGCCTGGGAGGCTCAGTTTGTTCAGTGTCTGACTTGGTTTGGGCCCAGGTCATGATCTCAGAGTCAGGAGATCAAGCCTCACGTGGGGCTCCACGCTGAGCCTGGAGTCTGCTCGAGATTCTCCCTCTGCTTCCTCTCTCTCTCTCTCTCTCTCTCTGTCTCTAAAATAAATAAAGAAAATCTTAAAAAAAATTTTTAGGTATAGTTAAGGTTCATAGCAGTTAAATATACTTTAAATATACTTTTACTTTTTTTGCTCTTTCTTTTCTTTCTTTCTTTCTTTCTTTCTTTCTTTCTTTCTTTCTTTCTTTCTGTTATCTTTCTTTTTTTTTTTTTTTAAGTAAGCTCTATGCCCAACATAGGGTTTGGATTCACCATCCTGAGACCAAGAGTCACATGCTCTACCAACTGAGCCAGCTGGGTGCCCTGTAATGAAATAACTTTTTATTTATTTTATTTTATTATTTTTGTAATGAAATAATTTTTTAAAAAGGGATTCATGGGACATGGAGGTGACTCGGTCAGTTGAGTGTCTGGCTCTTGCTTTCAGTTCAGGTCATGATCTCAAGGTTGTGGGATCAAGCCCCATGTAGGGCTCTGCCCTGGATGTGGAGCCTACTTGGGATTCTCTCTCCCTCTCCCTCTGCCCCTCCCCAATGCACACTCTATCTCCCTCTCTAAAATAGATAAATAAACCTTTTAAAAAATCAATTGAGGACACCTGGGTGGCTCAGTCAGTTAAGCATCTACCTTCAGTTCAGGTCATGATCCCAGGTCCTGGGATCCGGCCCCACATCAGGCTCTCTGTTCAGTGAGGAATCTACTTCTCCCTCTCCCTCTGTGCTCTCTCTCTCTCTCAAATAAATAAATAAAATCTTTTTAAAAAGTTTTTAAATAAAAAAAATCAATTAAAAGTATGATTCCAAATTATGATGAAAAATATGTATCTAGGGCAGCCCAGGTAGCTCAGCGGTTTAGCGCTGCCTTCAGCCCAGGGCCTGACCTTGGGGACCTGGGATTGAGTCCCACGTCGGGCTCCCTGCGAGGAACCTGCTTCTCCCTCTGCCTATGTCTCTGCCTCTCTCTCTCTCTGTGTCTCTCATGAATAATAAATAAATAAATAAATAAATAAATAAATAAATAAATAAATAAAACATTTAAAAAAATATGTATCTAAAGAAACTTTGAAAAAAAATTTTAGGGGCACCTGGGTGGCTCAGCGGTTTAGCGTCTGCCTTCAGCCCAGGGCCTGATCCTGGAGACCCAGGATCGAGTCCCACGTCAGGCTCCCTGCATGGAGTCTGCTTCTCCCTCTGCCTGTGTCTCTGTCTCTGTGTCTCTCATGAATAAAAAAAAAAAAAAAAAAAAAAAAAAAATTTAAATAAACTGAAAATTCTATATCTTATGTTGAACATCAAATCTTCAGGTTATATTTTCATTAGATGAAACATTAGAAAAATACCTTTTTATGTTTTTATTCAGGAGCTACATTGTCAGAAATATTTAATACCAAAAAAGTAAAATACCAATTAATGGCATTTAAATTTTTGACTTTCCAGCAAAGATTTCAGTAGTTCCTCAATCTCGGTCCTTTGTTAACAACAAAATTAACTACATTCCAGGCTTTATTCCTGATCCAGCCACTTTCAAGCTCTTTGACCTTAAGCAAGTTCCTCAACCCCTCTGGATCTAGCTTCTTCATAAACATTTAAAGTTATGTTAAGTTGTTTTACAGTTCCTTGCAGTACTAACATTCTAACGTTAAGTTCCTTTTTACAAATAGGGAAATAGAAATTCTAATCTTAACTAGCTTTCCAGAAGTCACATGAGAAAAAGAAAGCCTAATTTTAAAAGAGTCAATTAATTATATCCAGCCTGGATACAGATACACCAACAGGGAGCCCATTGTGGAAAACTGTCCTAAGCTTCCCAGGCACACCTGCTGTCAAGGATCCGTCCTCAAGGCATCAGTTGCCAAAGCTCATCTCACTCTATAAAGGGAGGGGACTGGCGAATTATAAACTCTCCGGTCTGGTCTTGGGAATATTTTCCATCTATCGGAGGTGAGCAATCTGAAGACAAGAGGAAGAAGGAAAAAGAGCCTCGGAGTCGACGTGATCTCCAAACAGACTTAGGACAGGAGATGATCTGGCCATGCGATTGTTGCTACAACAGTCTGTGTTTTGCAGCCCTTTGTAGCTACACAAACACTTTCTGGTAAGTGAGAAAACACGCTAGACTTATTTGAATCCTTGCCTTTTTATGTAACTTTAATTATGGGGAAGCTGCACAAAAGACGGAATACTGATCTCTTGCTCATCAGCATGTGGTTAAAGATCTAAGCGTTCTTTGTGCAGGTTTATGCTGTAATAAGGCAATACTCAGGCTTGAAATGTCTACTTTTCGGGTGCCTGGGGGGTTCAGTGGTTGAGTGTCTACCCTCGGCTCAGGTCATGATCCCAGGGACCAGATCGAGTCCCACATCGGGCTCCCTGCAGGGAGCCTGCTGCTCTCTCTGCCTGTGTCTCGGCCTCTCTCTCTCATGAATAGATAAATAAAATCTTTTTTTTAAAGATTTTATTTATTTATTCATGAGAGACACACAGAGAGAGAGAGAGAGGCAGAGACACAGGCAGAGGGGGAAGCAGGCTCCATACAAGAAGCCCGATGTGGGACTCGATCCCGGGTATCCAGGATCACACCCCTGGCTGCAGGCAGTGCTAAACTGCTGCACCACTGGGGCTGCCCAATAAATAAAATCTTAAAAAAAAAAAAAGAAAGAAACACTGACTTAGGAAAAGAAAATTCTTCTAAGAGACAATATTTTGCTTTGCAATTTATTCATCCACTCAAGAAGCGTTTATTTATTTTATTTTATTTTTTCAAGAAGCATTTATAAAGTACCCACTGTAAACTCAGAATTAGATTACAGTTGACCTTTGAACAAAACAGAGGTTAGGGTGCCCGTCTCCACCCTTTACAGTAAAAAATCTGCATATAACTTTTGGCTGCTTGAAAACTTAACCACTAATAGTCTACTGTTGACAGGAAGCCTTATTAATAACATAAACAATGGATTAAGATGCATCCTGTATATGTATTATATCCTATATATAATACATGTGTTGTGTATATGCTATATATATAATACATATGTTATAGGTGTTATATACTATATTCTTACATTGAGTAAGCTACAGAAAAAGAAAATATTATTAAGAAAATCATAAAGCAGAGAAAATACAGTAATGTATTGAAAAACCCACAGGCGTATTAGTAGGGCCATGTAGTTCATTCAGTGTTGTTAAAGGGTCAACCATAATTCTAAAATCTGTGTATGGGGCAGATGCCTGGCTGGCCTAGATGGTTGAGCATGCAACTCTTGATCTGGGAGTGGTGAGTTGGAGTTGCAAACTGAATGGAGAGTTTACTAAATAAAATCTGTGTGTGTGTGTGTGTGTGTGTGAGAGAGAGAGAGAGAGAGAGAGAGAGACTACTCCCTGTCATGAAAAAACTTGTTCTCTTACTTGTAAAGGTTAAAAAATATACATTAATTCTCGTTAATAATTAACAAACATCGGGATCCCTGGGTGGCGCAGCGGTTTGGCGCCTGCCTTTGGCCCAGGGTGCGATCCTGGGGACCTGGGATCGAATCCCATGTTGGGCTCCTGGTGCATGGAGCCTGCTTCTCCCTCTGCCTGTGTCTCTGCCTCTCTCTCTCTCTCTCTCTCTGTGTGTGTGACTATCATAAATAAATTTAAGGGATCCCTGGGTGGCGCAGTGGTTTAGCGCCTGCCTTTGGCCCAGGGCGCGATCCTGGAGACCGGGGATCAAATCCCACGTCGGGCTCCCGGTGCATGGAGCCTGCTTCTCCCTCTGCCTGTGTCTCTGCCTCTCTCTCTTTCTCTCTCTGTGACTATCATAAATAAATAAAAAATTTAAATAAATAAATAAATAAATAAATAAATTTTAAAAAATTAAAAAAAAATAATTAACAAACATCTTCTGAATGCTTAACATGTGTCAGTCACTGAGTCAACTCATTTCTATAGAGAAGAAATAATATAAGTGGTGAATGAGTAAGAGTAAAAAATGTGTGATTTTGGTCAAACATGCATAAGAAGGAGTACACAGTCTAGAGATAGGTCACTCAATTGAATCATTTACATTGTAACCCTCAAAGTGGTCAAATTAAATGACTTTAAATTTTTTTTTAAGATTTTATTTGTTTATTCATGAGAGACACAGGCAGAGAGAGGCAGAGACACAGGCAGAGGAAGAAGCAGGCTCCCTGCAGGGAGCCCAGTGTGGGATTTGATCCCAGGACCCTGGGATCACAACCTGAGCTGAAGGCAGATGCTCAACCACTAAGCCACCCAGGTGTCCCCTTAGAATGACTCTTAAATTCTAGTTAAGTATTTCCTTTGAATTCCTTTGAATCAAACCAGTTTCATATTATTTAACTCATTCATCTGTCCATTTATTCAGTATCTTTAAGGAACATACAAAGAAGCCAAAAAAAATAAAATAAAATCACGTTGGGTAAAAAATACACATAAATGAGCAAAGACAAAGCAGAATGTGAACAATATGATTCAAAGTTGCGTTGAGGGATGCCTGGGTGGCTCAGCGGTTGAACGTCTGCCTTAGGCCCAGGGCGTGATCCTGGAATCCCGGGATGGAGTCCCACTCGGGCTCCCTGCTTGAGGCCTGCTTCTCCCTCTGCCTAGGTCTCTGCCTGCCTCTCTCTGTGTCTCTCATGAATAAATACATAAAATCTTAAAAAATAAAAAAATAAAAAAATAAGTTGTGTTGAAAAAAAATAAAAAATAAAGTTGCGTTGAAAGATTAAACTGAAGCCTATTAAAATTTTTAAGAGCTTATTTGAGCAAATATTGATTAAAAAAATTTATTTATTTAAATAACCTCTAAACCCAATGTGAGACTTGAACTCATGACCCTAAAATCAAGAGTCATAAGGTCCTCTCACTGAGCCAGCCAGGCGTCCCTGAGCAAAAATCTATTTGAATCAGCACCAAACCATAAATGGTTACAAGTGCTCCACAAGAGCTGGGGAGAGACTTAGGAAAGGTAGAAGCAAAGCAAAAAAACTCATTGATTGGCTGTAGCTTAAAGCCCGTTGGCTCTTTGTGCTTCCTTGTCCTTAGGGTCCAACTTTGTAAACTTGAGGCATTTACAGGCTAAGATTTTGGTTTGCTTTTTGTGGGTTCGTTACAGTTCCCTGGATCTAACGGGCTCCTTATTTAATTGAATTTAACAGTTGCATCCAGAAACTCATAGGAAAAATGGAAGGAGGGCCTGGCAAACATTAAGTGCTCAGTAAATGTGGGCTTAATGAATGAATGTAATATTAGAGGAAGCAGTCAGGACAAGATCCTCTGAGGGAAGTAATGGGCCTGGACTGAGGAGCAAAGGTCAGCCTGATGGAGCAAATGACAGTAGCAAAGGCCCTGTGGCAAAAAGGAAAAAAAAAAGGCAGGATGTAGAGTTTCAACAGATTGGTTTGGTTGGAACAAAAGGGTTGGTTGATAGGCGGGAAGGAAGAATGTAAGGTTTGATAAGGTAGGGTACGTTCTGATACAAACCAAGCTGTCATAACAAATTAAAACATTTGTAACACCCTAAGTATAACAGTTTTGTTCTTAGAACTCTGACTTCCTCTCTTGAAATGTATTGATGGTAAAACATTAATTCTACAAAACCAAGCTACTTAAATAAGTAATATTTTGTGAACTGACTGAAGGGAAATGCCATCAAGATAAGGCAAGGGGCACCTGGGTGACTCAGTCGGTTGAGCATCTATCCTCAGTACCTGTGTCCATTAAGCATCCGACTCCTGATTGCAGGTCAGGTCATGATCTCAGGGTCGTGAGGTTGAGCCCCGTGTCAGGCTCCATGTCGGGCTCCAGGCTCAGTGCACAACTTTTTTTTTTTTTTTTTAATTTATTTATGATAGTCACAGAGAGAGAGAGAGAGAGAGAGAGAGAGAGGCAGAGACATAGGCAGAGGGAGAAGCAGGCTCCATGCACCGAGAGCCCGATGTGGGATTCGATCCCGGGTCTCCAGGATCGCGCCCTGGGCCAAAGGCAGGCGCCAAACTGCTGTGCCACCCAGGATCCCCCCCCCCCTTTTTTAAAGATTTTATTTACTTATTCATAAGAGACACACAAGAGAGAGAGAGAGAGAGAGAGAGAGAGAGAGGCAGAGACACAGGCAGAGGGAGAAGCAGATTCCATGCAGGGAGCACCATGTGGGACTCGATCCCAGGTCTCCAGGATCACACCCTGGGCTGCAGGCAGCGCTAAACCCCTGCGCCGCCACCAGGGCTGCCCCCAGTGTACGACTTGCTTAAGATCCTCTCTCTTGAAAAAAAAAAAGAAAGAAAAAAAAAAGATCTTCTCTCTCCCTCTGTCCTTCTCTCCCCACAAACTATCCCCCATCCCACCTCAAGAAAAAAAAAAAAAAAAAAAAAAGATGATAAAGCAAAATATAATGGTATAGGCAATGTCATGGATGGAAAAAAATTTAGAGATTATCTATTTTAATCCAACCCCTGTTTTACCAGGTGAGAGAGGTCAAGGATCCAGGATCCAGGACCAAGAGTGGGGTCCTATCTAAAGCACTGAGTATGCCGGGCTAGGCCTCATTTGCCAACAGTTGCTGGAATCTTTACTAATTACAACTCTACCTGAATTGCATGATTATTGTTATTTGAAGATCAATATGAAAAAGGTGAAATATAAAATTATTATTATTATTATTTAAAGATTATTTATTTATTCATTCATTCATTCATGATAGACACAGACACAGAGAGAGAGAGGCAGACACACAGGCAGAGGGAGAAGCAGGCCCTGCAGGGAGCCTGACGTGGGACTCAATTCCAGGTTTCCAGGATTGCGCCCTGGGCCAAAGGCAGGTGCCAAACCACTGAGCCACCCACCCAGGGATCCCCTGAAATATAAAATTAAAGAAAAGATAAAGACACCAGACGTGGAAAATACTGAAATCGTAGGGTGGGAAGTTTAGATGTGGTTCAGGGCAATACCTGAGAGAAATGAAAGGACAGGTCAAAAGACATTCCAACTAACAGCAGTTTTTTAGAGTGACTGCTTGAATAAGGAGCTAAAAATAATAAGAAGAATAGTAGGGGCACCAGACTAGCTCAGTCACAAGAGCGTGCAACTCTTGATCTCAGAGTCCTGAATTCGAGCACCTGTCAGGTACAGAGATTACTTAAATAAATAAAAATTAAGGAAAAAAAAAAGAATAAGAATAGTAAAACAAAAACGCTTCGCTTCCAAGTATGAACCTGAGCAGCATCAGATTTGATGGTGAACTTTGGAAGTGATTCAGCTTTTCAGGTAGACAGGTGACAGTATTAAAATTGATTTCATCATTAAAGAGTACACTTATGATAAGCACCGGGTGATATATGGAATTGTTGAATTACTATGTCATATACCTGAAACTAACAGAACACTGTATGTTTTTTCTTTTTTTAATTTATTTATTCATGATAGTCACACGGAGAGAGAGAGAGAGGCAGAGACACAGGCAGAGGGAGAAGCAGGCTCCATGCACCGGGAGCCCGACTGTGGGATTCGATCCCGGGTCTCCATGATCGCGCCCTGGGCCAAAGGCAGGCGCCAAACCGCTGCGCCACCCAGGGATCCCCAGAACACTGTATGTTAACTGTACTGAAATTAAAATGAAAAACTTAAATAAAATGTTTAAGAACAATAAATTTCTTCAAAAATGTAATTCTTTGAAAAGTATTTCTCTGAAAGATGAAAAGTTCTGGACAGTGGTTGCCCAACAGTGTGAACATACTTAACTACTGAAGTGTACACTTAAAAAATAGTTAAGATGGGGGACGCCTGGGTGGCTCAGTCGATTGAGCATCTTCAGGTCAAGATCCCAGGGTCCAGGGGATGGAGGCCCCCCATCAAGGCTCACTGCTCACTGAGGAGCCTGCTTCTCCCCCTTCCTCTGCTGGTCCCCCTGCTTGTGTTCTCTCTCTCTCAAATGATTATTCATTTAATTATAAATAAAATAATATTATATATTATATAAATAAAATAATCATTATTATATGAATATTCATTCATTCAATTATTCATTATAAATAAAATCTTAAACAAAAATAGTTAAGATGGTAAATCTTGGGGATCCCTGGGTGGCGCAGCGGTTTGGCGCCTGCCTTTGGCCCAGGGCGCGATCCTGGAGACCCGGGATCGAATCCCACGTCGGGCTCCCGGTACATGGAGCCTGCTTCTCCCTCTGCCTATGTCTCTGCCTCTCTCTCTCTCTCTCTCTCTCTCTGTGACTATCATAAATAAATAAAAATTAAAAAAATAAAAAATAAAAAAATTTAAAAAAGATAGTAAATCTTATTTTTAAAAGATTAAAAAGAAGTGCACACACATATATATTTTTCAATGAATTCTTTTCATCAGTTTAAACTTTTGCTCCATCTGCTCTGGAGCTCTATCCACTTTTCATGTTTTAGGAATGCAGATCCACTCAGGTCACCTCAAGCAATGGGAAGTCTTGCTATTTTAAGGATTCACGTGACTATAAAGGAGATAAGAATATCGTAGGAACCTAAGAATAGCAGTATGATTGGGCTTCAATTGGGAAGGAAAATGAACAGGGGACTGGCCCAGCGCCATGGCCATCCAGAGCCTGGGGTGCCTGGTCACTCTTGGCTGCAGCAGGAATGTAGTCTCCCCAACCATAGGGTGTCACCATCTGTCCCTATGACGACCCGCTGACTACCTCACTTAGTTATAGTTTCTGTTACTCATAATTCCGGCTTACTCATCCTCTTTCTATAACCGACTTTCAGCTTCTCTCCCCACAATCAACAGGCTGATTCTCTCTGTATATCTCAGTTCGAATTCTTGAAAGGACAAAATAACAAAACAAAACAGGAAACCTGACTGGCCTGGCTCAGAGCTCAGCTTCGGGGGGCGTCGGAACCCCCCGGAGAGCCTGTTAGGCCACAGGGCGTCGGGTGTCATTCCCAGCTTTTCTGATTTAGTGGCCTGGGGCAGGGCCTGAGAATGTGCATTTGGAACAGAACCCCGGGTAATACATGGCTCTGGGCACCACTCTTGAGAACCACGGGCCTAGGTAATCCCCCCTTTCTCTGTCTGGACAGAGCAGCTGGGGCTCTACCTCATGTCACCGACGCCATCCTCTCAGGCTCATAAATGAGGATTTTAAAAAAACTTCCTTCTCTTATTGGCCTCCTCATTGAGGCAGTCTCCTGGGTCCTCTGCTCTTCACCTGGAATGTCTCTGACCTCTTTTCCCTTCCTTGGTCACTGCCCCAACCCAGGGTCTCATTCCCTGGGACCTGAATACCCGCAGAAAAGCTCCCCGTTCCAGGCCCCCCAACCCCACAGGCCAGATGACCTCCCCCCAGAGCCATCATTGGCTCCCTCTGCCCGTCTCAATAACCTAAACAGTGTGACACCTTTAAACTTTGTACTCTTTTTTTTTTTTTATTCATAGAGACACAGAGAGAGAGAGAGAGGCAGAGACACAGGCAGAGGGAGAAGCAGGCTCCGTACAGGGAGCCCGATGTGGGACTCGATCCAGGGTCCCCAGGATCACACCCTGGGCTGCAGGCGGCTCTAAACCGCTGTGCCACCGGGGCTGCCCTAAACTTTGTACTCTTAAGTCAATAACAGTTAGATGCTTGTTTTCCCACACTGCCACTTCCTTTCCCCTCAGGACCTCTTACCCTTTCCCTATACCGGTATTTCTCAAACGTTTCCGAAGGGTGGAGGGTATCCTTAGGGATCGGACCCCTTAGCAGCTTTTGAATCTTCCTCTCCCCACTTGGGAGAGATTTCTTGGTAGACTCCTGTTATCTTTCAAAGGTCAGGTAGAGGGCAGCCTCGGTGGTGGTGGCGCAGCGGTTTGGTGCCACCTGCGGTCCAGGGCCTGATCCTGGAGACGTGGGATCGAGTCCTGCATCGGGCTCCCTGCGTGGAGCCTGTTTCTCCCTCTGCTGCTAGCTCGCTCGCTCTGTGTCTCTCATGAGTAAATAAAATAAAATCTTAAAAAAAAAAAAAAGGTCAGGTAGATTTTCCAACCTCTTCCATCTATTTTTATTTTCTTTTTCCAACTATTTTTGTTTTCACATTAAAGGGAGCTTTTAGTTGTTTGTCAGTGAGCCAAACGGATGCTTTGGGCACATCTTCGGTTTGTGGGGAGCTTCACATAGGGTTCCTGTGTCCCGGTTTGAGAAGGACCCCTGTAGACGCCACCTGCACTGTCTGCTCTCGTCCCTGTTTCACTTGGGCACTGCCTACAACACAACCCAAGAGTTCCCAAAAGTGCCACGCTGCTACCAAATTAAGTATAAACTGCTTTCTTCTGAATTCAAAGCCCTCCAAAAATGATCCTTCAAACCTTATTTCTGATACTAAGTTACTTTTTTTTCCAAATTGAAATATTTTAGTTAGTATGTTCTCAATATTTCATTAAATCTGATTGTTGGCAAGTGGCTTACTTCCCTAGACATCCAGGCAGTGGTTCCCCAGACCAGAAGAACCCCATCATTTGAGAATTCGTTCGAAATACATATATTCTGTTCTGTTCTACATTGGACTGGCTGAATCAGGAATTCTGGGTGTGGGGCTGGCAATCTGGATTTTAACAGGCCCATCAGGTGATTCTGATGCAGCTGGGGGCCACTGGTCTAGCATTTAGCTTACAGATCTAAAACAGATTATGATACAGATTAAGAATAGAAGAAGAATTTAGTGGAATATGAACTATTATTTAACTGTGATTTTTTTTTCAGATTTTATTCTGAAGTAAACATGGGGTCTGAACTCACAAACTCTAGATCAAGAGATGCTCCACCAACACAGCTAGCCAGGTACTTCTACTAATTAATTAATTAATTTAAGGATTTTATTTATTTGAGAGGGAGAGAGTGAGCCCAAGCTGGGGGAGCGGGAGGAGAAGCAGACTCCCCGCTGAGTGGGGAGCCCAAAGCAGGGCTCTATCCCATAGCCCTGGGATCCTGACCTGAGCTGAAGGCAGGTGCTTAACCAACTGAGCCACCCAGGCGCTGCCACCTAGAATTCTGCTACTAAATGTATTTTTCTTTCAAGATTTTATTTATTCATGAGAGACAGAGAGAGAGAGAGAGAGAGAGAGAGAGAGAGAGGCAGAGACACAGGCAGAGGGAGAAGCAGGCTCTATTCAGGGAGCCCGACGTGGGACTCGATCCCTGGTCTCCGGGGTCACGCCCTTGGCTGAAGGCAGGCGGTAAACCACTGAGCCACCCGGGCTGCCCTAAATGTATTTTTCATACAGGCTCTTCTCAATTTAGAAACCATGTTCTAGAGGAAGAACCGATTAAGCCGTTTTAAATTCATTTGTCTCCTCCTAGTGGCAGGCTTTTAAATATTGAGCAGGACACCCTATTTAAGTTTCTTAAAAATTCTATTTCTGATTTTCCCAAGATTCCTCTTATTAACTACAATTAAAGACAATTGACTCTCTCCACCAAATTCCATAGATTTTTCTCTATTCGCTCTAACTGTGGCTCAGAAAATCATGTAATTTGTCTCCAACATAGCTCTTTTTAAACAGACTTGTAAATTTTCCCTCATTTTGTTACTTCTTAGCAGTAGAACTTCACTACTTAGAACACTTTGAAATGCATTTTCTTCCTTTATGGGACTGAAGGACTCCAGGTCATTATCTTTTATTCCTCTCACTATCACCCTCTTTCTTGCAATGCCCCAGGAACCACACAAGATCTTGGGACAAGCCACTGCCACCAAGTATCTTTGCAGTTAGCTCTTTGAGCCATTAAACTCCCTAGGGTGTGAACTTTTTTTTTTTTTTGACTCTTAAAGCCTACAAGACAAGGTTTGATTTTTTTTTTTTTCCAAAGGATTTCATTGATATGGCAGGCTAATTTATGGAGATACTAATACCCCACATTTTCCCCCTTAGGCTTTCCAAGCAGGTAGCCGGGCCCTTAGTATAACACTGCCTTGGAGGTCTAAAGAATGGAAAGCTGAGCTACCTGGAGACTGTGCCTTTTCCTGTCCATTGTTAGAGTCTGAGCTCAGTGAAAGAAATTGTGTTCCATGTCTGAGAGGGAGAGGGGGGACGGTGCCTTTATCTCAAACTGGAGGCCTGGAAGGAGCTCGTGAACTGGTATGTCCTCCATCCCCTTGCAGTGCCCTGGACAGGCGCCTAGCTAGGATCTGCGTAGCAAGGTGAGACCTTTAAACACCCAAGTTCCCACACACAGCAGGGATTATTCCTATGCTTTGGGAAACAGAATCCCTGCACTTGAAGGATCTGTGTGGCTTCAACCATGGGAATCTCAGTGGAAACCAGTATGGGCTGGAGACAGGAAAGTTCTCTCCAAATACTATGTATGACCTGGGAGTGTAAAGGGGAGAAAACTCACATGAGAGATTAAATTTTCCTGCCATTCTGTTAAATATTAACAGTTAAATATTTTGAACATCACTCTAGATAATAATTACCTCTTGAGACTGTCATAAGGCTTAAAGTGGGTTCAGTCAAAACAAGCTAATGACACTTGACCCTTACCAACTCCTCCCTGCCACCCCCCCGCCACCCCCGCCCAGCATGGATCCTTAAGCCATCTTTTTGGATCCAGGGCCAAATAATTATGTTTCTGCTATACAATTGCCATAGTATTTGGTTCTCATCCAGCCTTCAAAGATTTTAATATTTTATTTTTTAAGATTTTATTTATTTGAGAGAGAGAGAGAGAGGGAGAGAGAGAGCATGCACAGGGGGAAAGGGAGAAGCAGGCTCCCTGCTAAGTCAGAAGCCTGACGTGGGGCTCTATCCCAGGACCCTGGAATCATGACCTGAGCCAAAGGAAGATGTTTAACCAAATGAAACACGCAGGGTCCCCTCAAAGATTTTTTTTTTTTTACTTATTTTTTTTATTTTTATTTTTTTATTTATTTATGATAGTCACACAGAGAGAGAGAGAGAGAGGCAGAGACACAGGCAGAGGGAGGAGCAGGCTCCATGCACCCGGAGCCCGATGTGGGATTCGATCCCGGGTCTCCAGGATCGCGCCCTGGGCCAAAGACAGGCGCTAAACCGCTGCGCCACCCAGGGATCCCAGATTTTTTTTTTTTAATCACCAAGCAATTTCTCTTACCTGTTCAGTTTAAAACTAGCAGCTTCTATTGTTTTAAATAATAGCTACAGGGACACCTGGGTGGCTGGTGGTGGAGCGTCTCTGTCTGCAGCTCAAGGCGTGATCCTGGAGTCCCAGGATCGAGTCCCACGTCGGGCTCCCTGCATGGAGCCTGCTCCCTTTGCCTGTATCTCTGCCTCTCTCTGTGTCTCTCATAAATAAATAAATAAACCCTTAACAAAAATAAATAACAGCTATATTAAGATATAATAAACATACCATAAAACTATTTTTAAAGTATACAACTCAGTGGTTTTTAGTATATTCACAGAGTTGTGCAGCCATCACCACTAATTCTGGAATATTTTCATCACTTCTGGAAGAAACCACACAACCAGTTGGTCATCCCCATCCCCCCAGGCCCTGGTAACCACTAACTGACCTTTTCTTTATATAGGCTCGCCTAACTGGAAATCTCATATAAATGGAATCATTCAATATGTGGCTTTTGTGTCTGCCTTCTTGGTGTAATATGTTCAAATTCATCCATGTTGAAGCACGTATCTGTACTTCATTCTTTTCATCGGCAAATAAGATTCCATACATAGATCTGCCACATTTGGTTTATGCGTCTTCTTTTTTTTTTTTTTTTAAAGCCATCTCTGAATCAAGGTGGGGCCCAGGCTCACTCCCCTGAGATCAAGAGTTGGATGGGATGCTCTAGCTTTACCAACTAAGCCATCCAGGCGCCCCATTGCTTCTATTTTTAAGTAAGGATGATTTAGTCTTTTTAAGCTAGCATCTGGGACTTATTATCTTTTTTAAGATTGAGAAGAGAATGTTTAAAAACATTATTTTTTTTTTAGACTTAAAAAAATTATTTGTCAGAGACAGAGGGTAAAAGCAGGGGGAGCTGCAGGCAGAGGAGAGGGAGAAGCAGCCTTCTCGCTGAGCAGGGAGCCCTACATGGGGCTCAACCAGGACCCTAGGATCATGACCCAAGCCAAAGGCAGACACTTAACTGAGTCACCCAGGCACCCTGAGAATATAATTTTTTTTTTTTTGAAGTAAGCTCTATGCCCAACATAGGGCTTAAACTACATGACCCCAAGATCAAGAGTCAATATATTTTACCGACTGAGCCAGCTAGCTACCCCGAATAGAACGTATTAAGAATGGGCTCCAGGGGCACCTGGCTGGGTCAGTCGGTCTCTGGAGGATGTGACTCTTGATCTTGGGATTGTAAATTTGAGCCCTATGTTGGATGTAGAGATTACTGAAAAAAAAATCTTAAAAATAGAAAAATGGACTCTAATTAGAAACCATTGAAATTCCTCCCAATCACCAAAAGGCTTCTTTTTCCCCTTTTTCAAAGCTGATGTTGATGAGTTATTCTGCCCAAATAAGTACCTGTTTTCTGTCTAAGATGTTTCCATTTTTAAGCTAATTTTCAGGGCAGCCTGGGTGGCTCAGTGGTTTAGTGTTGCCTTTAGCCCAGGGCGTGATCTGAGACCTGGGATCCAGTCCCAGTTTCCCTGCATGGAGCCTGCTTCTCCCTCTGCCTGTGTTTCTGCTCTCTCTCTGTCTCTCATGAATAAATAAATAAAATCTTAAAAAAAAAAAAAAAAAAAAGCTAATTTTCAAAGGGCATAAGCTCTAAGCCATGAAGCCTATATTATGTCTCCTTTCCTCCTAAGGGAATGGTTTTCTAGTTTGTATGCTATGTTTTAATATTAAAATTACTTTGCAGATTGTATATACACGTTTTTGTAAATACATGGAGTATCACTGAAAGGATTTGTAAGAAACTGGTAAAATTTGTTGTCTAAAAAAAAAAAAATTCGTTGTCTATAGAAGGGGATAAAGGGGAACAGGGATGGAAACTTACTTCTTACTCTATATCCTTTTTTTACTCTAGATCCTTTTGTAAATTGTTCAAAATAAAAAAAAATTATGTCATAAATGGTACGATAATAACCTTGACTAGAAGTATGAGGTTTATTTGAAGAGGACTTCCTGAATTATTACACTGACCATAAAACACACATATTCTTGGGGCACCTGTGTGGCTTAGTAGGTTAAGTGTCTGCCTTTCTTTGGGTCATGATCTAAGGGTCCTAGGATGGACCCCGAGTCAGACTCCCTGATTACCCAAGAGCCTGCTTCTTCTCCCTCTCCCTCTGCCTGCTGCTCCCCCTGCTTGTGCTGTCAAGTAAATAAATAAAATCTTTAAAAAATCACACACGCACGCATATTCTCATCCCTCAAGCCTTTATGACTGCTGTTCCCTCAACTTGGATTGTCCTTCTCTTCTTTATCTTCCTCTTTACCCTAATAAAATCTGACAAGTTGTGTAATTTTTGTTTACGAAGAAAGCACTTATAGATACAACACAATCTGATCTTCAAATGAAAAATATACAGTAAATATAAATATCTTAATCTTCATTTAATAAATAAAAACACCGAAGCTTAGAAAGCATAGCAGCTTGTCCCAGATCATAATTATGACACTTCAGAGCTAGAATTCAAATCTACAATTTCCTGCAGGTTAAGTGCTCTACCTTTTCTTTCTTTCTTTTTTTTTTTTTAAGCAATGGAATCCTATTTCTCTAATGGGGCAACTGGGTAAAAATACACAAAGATGTTTACTAAAATGTTGTGTAGGGATCCCTGGGTGGCGCAGCGGTTTGGCGCGGGCCTTTGGCCCAGGGCACGATTCTGGAGACCCAGGATCGAATCCCACGTCGGGCTCCCAGTGCATGGAGCCTGCTTCTCCCTCTGCCTATGTCTCTGCCCCTCTCTCTCTCTGTGACTATCATAAATAAATAAAAATTAAAAACAAAAAAAAATAAAATATTGTGTAATATATACTTTTTAAATATTTTAAGTAATCTCTACAACCCAAGGTGGGGCTGGAACTTAAAGCCCTGAATTCAAGAGTCGAATGCTCTACCAACTGAGCCAGCCAGGCCATGCAAGTGTTGGGAAATAATATTACACAATAAATACTACATGGTTGCTAAAAACTATGATGCAGATCTCCATTTACCATGGAGAACTTGGAAAAGCATCCATGATACTGTATATAGTGAGAAAAGCAAGCTAAAAACAGGGGTATAAATTTAACACTTAAAGTAAGTGTAGACGGACACCTCGACCGCTCAGCGGTTGGGCGGCTGCCTTCCTCCCAGGGCGTGACCCTGGAGTCCTGGGATAGAGTCCGCCTAGGGGTCCCCGCAGGGAGCCTGCTTCTCCCTCTGCCCCTGTCTCTCTTGAATAAACTAATAAATAACAAACTTAAAAAATAATAATAATAAAAGTATGTGTATGGCAGCCCGGGTGGCTCAGCGGTTGAGTGTCTCTGCCTTTGGCCCAGGGCATGACCCCGGGGTCCTGGGATCGAGTCCCACCCACATCAGGCTTCCTGCATGGAGCCTGCTTCTCCCTCTGCCTGTGTCTCTGCCTCTCTCTCTCTCTGTGTCTCTCACGAATAAATAAATAAAATACAGTATGTGTAGAAAGAAGCTGGAAGGATACATGCAAAGTGTTTTTTAAGTCAATAATACTGCAGTGTTCGCTTTGGCAGCACGCACACTAGAAGTCAACACTCTATAAAATGTTGTATATCACTAGTAAGAGAGAAAACCCACGTTAAACGCTTACTGTGGGGCAGCCCGGGTGGCTCAGCGGTTTAGCGCCGCCTTCAGCCCAGGGCCTGATCCTGGAGACCCGGGATCGAGTCCCACATGGAGCTCCCTGCAGGGAGCCTGCGTCTCCCTCTGCCTGTGTCTCTGCCCCTCTCTCTCTCTCATGAATAAATAAAATCTTAAAAAAACAAACAAACAACAACAACAAAAAACCCCACGCTTACTGTGTGCCAGACAGCGGGCGAAATTGATCTTCCACGTATCACGTCATTTCATCCCCGGCACTAACCAACCTGCCTGAGACCTCGCTGCTGACAATGCAGCTGAACTGGCCCCGGATCCGACCCCAAAGCTCGTGCGCTTTGGAGCTAGATCATCCCGTCTCCGAACAGAGGTCACGTATTTCAGGATCATTTCAGGATCGGGGCACCCCTGGAGTGTAAGCAGATTCGGTTCGAGGCTCCCCTCCCCCGGGATCACAGCCCCTAGGGCGGTGGGCTTCCGCGGCACTGGTGGGTCTCTTTCTCCCCCTCCTGGTCCCCAGCCGGCAGGCCTCCGCCCTCCGCCCTCCGCCCTCCTTACTCCTCTACTGGAACCGGCCCTTGACTCGGGTCAAGGAGAACTTGGATTGAGGAGCGGCGCTCACCGGGTAGTGAGGATTTCTTGGGCAGCCCGCGGCGGGGGCTCGGCGGTTTAGCGCCGCCTGCGACCCAGGGCGTGACCCCGGGGTCCCGGGTTCGAGTCCCGCGTCGGGCTCCCCGCACGGGGCCTGCTTCTCCCTCTGCCTGGGTCTCTGCCTCTTTCTCGTGAGTAAATATATGCAAGTTTTTAATTAAAAAAAAAAAAAATTTCTTCCCCAGCAATGTTGAGTCAGGGCCAAGGCGAGGCCTCTTCGCCTTCCTCTCACCCGGCGGCCTCCTTGTTTGCACCTTCTTCTAAATCTTCTTCTTCTTTTAAAGATTTTATTTGTTTAATCACGAGAGACACAGAGAGAGGCAGAGACCCAGGAGGAGAGAGACGCAGGCTCCGTTCGGGAGCCCGACGCGGGACTCGACCGCGGGACCCCGGGGTCACGCCCTGGGCCGAAGGCGCCGCTCAGCCGCTGAGCCCCGCGGCCGCCCGCTCGCACCTTCCTGGTCCTCCGTCCCTCCCCAGCCCTCTCCCCCACCCCGGGCCGGTGGCCCCGACGGTGTCCTCGCGCACAGGCCTGCCCGGCCCGGCCGCCACCACAGCCACAGTCGTCCGGCTCCCGGGAAGGGCCGAGGAGGAGGGCCCGGCGCCGCCATCTCGCGTCCTGGCAGCAGCCGTCCGCGGGGCCGCAGCAGCAGCCGGCCCGGGGCGGCTGCTGCCCGCACCCAAGATGGCGGCCGCGGAGGGGCGTGGCCGGGGCCGCGGAGGTTCCGGGAAGGCGCGGGACAATGGCGGCGGCCGAGGAGCGGATCCCGGAGGACGCGGACGAGGACGAGGAGGAAGCCGTGAGTGGCGCGGCGGCGGCCCGCGCGGCGGGGGCGGCGTGTGGGGCAGGGAGTCGGGGTGCGGCTGGCGGGACGGGGGGCCCCGGGAGCGCCGCCGGCCTCGGCCCTGGCTGCCCGCGGTGCTGCGATGGGGGAAGGAGAGGCAGTTCCCTCAGGTGACAAAGGTCGCCGGCCGCCTGTCGGTGCGAGCGCGGCCCGGGGTGCCCGAGTCGGGGTCGCCGCCGAGGGGGTGCGGGGCGTCGGCGCTGACTGCGCGTGCGCGCCCCCGGGCGGCGCGGTGACCCCGCTTTGTCCCCCCAGGAGCAGTTGGTTCTGGTGGAGCTGTCCGGAATTATTGATTCAGACTTTCTATCAAAATGTGAAAATAAATGCAAGATTTTGGTGAGTCTTCTAGAATTGCGGGGCGGGGGGAGGGGCTTTCTGCACATTTTCTTTTTTCTTTTCTTTCTTTTTCTTTTCTTTTTTTAAGATTTTATTTAATTATGAGAGACACACAGAGAGAGAGGCTCCGTGCAGGGAGCCCGACGCGGGACCCTAGGATCATGACCCAAACAAAGGCAGACACTTAACCTACTAAGCCACACAGGTGCCCCAAGAATATGTGTGTTTTATGGTCAATGTAATAATCCAAGAAGTCCTCTTCAAATAAACCTCATACTTCTAGTCAAGGTTATTATCGTACTATTTATGACATAATTTTTTTTTATTTTGAGCAATTTACAAAAGGATGTAGAGTAAAAAAGGATACAGAGTAAGAAGTTTCCATCCCTGTTCCCCTTTATCCCCTTCCTATAGACAACGAACTTTACCAGTTTCTTACAAATCCTTTCAGAGATACTCCATGTATTTACAAAAACGTGTATACACAATTCGCAAAGTAATTTTAATATTAAAACATAGCATACGAACTAGAAAACCATTCCCTTAGGAGGAAAGGAGACATAATATAGGCTTCATGGCTTAGAGCTTATGCCCTTTGAAAATTAGCTTTTTTTTTTTTTAAGATTTTATTTATTTATTCATGAGAGACACAGAGAGAGAGAGAGGCAGAGACACAGGCAGAGGGAGAAGCGGGCTCCATGCAGGGAGCCGGACGTGGGACTCGATCCTGGGACCCCAGGGTTACGCCCTGAGCCAAAGGCAGATGCTCAACCGCTGAGGCACCCAGGGGTCCCACTTGAAGAGAATGTTGATGGAAATACAGCTGGCTACTTGGATATGAATTAAGTATCCTTCAGGTTGTAGCCGCTGTGAATCAGAGCATTTTTAGCTTCTGTCGCCCTTGCAAGGACAAGCTCCAGAGGTTTCCCAGTTTTGGAGATCACTCTCCTTGGAAGCAGGGTTACATATTGAAGACTCAATTTTGTTTTAATTGAGATGTAATTAACATATAACATTGTTTTGGGACGCCTGGGTGGCTCAGTGGTTGAGCACCTGCCTTTGGCTCAGGGCGTGATCCTGGAGTCCCAGGATGGAGTCCCACATCCGGCTCCCTGCAAGGAGTCTGCTTCTCTCTTTGTATGTCTGTGACTCTTTCTGTGTCTCTCATGAATAAAAAAAACAAAACAAAACAAGACAAAAACATTGTTTCAAGTGTACAACATCAGGATTTAATAGTTATATGTACTGAGGGAACAGTCATTGCATTAAGTCTAGTTAAACATCCATCACTACACATGTTAAAATTTTTTTTTCTGGGCAGCCTCGGTGGCGCAGCTGGTTTGGCGCCACCTGCAGCCTGGGGTGTGATCCTGGAGACCCGGGATGGAGTCCCCACATCGGGCTCCCTGTGTGCAGCCTGCTTCTCCCTCTGCCTGTGTCTCTACCTCTCTGTGTGTCTTTCCTGAATAAATAAATAAAATCTTAAGAAAAAAATTAAAATTTTTTTCTTGTAATGGTTGTTTTTTGTTTTTTTTTTTAAAGTAAGATCTGTGCCCAACGTGGGGCTGAACTCACAACTCTAAGATCAAGAGTCGCATGCTCTACAAACAGCTAGCTGGGTCCTCTGTTGTAATAACTTTTAAGATTTACCCTTAACGACTTTTTTTTTTGCACAGATAATCCCCCCCCCCCGTTATAAGATTTTGTTTATTTGTGAGAAAAGAGAGGTAGAGTCACAGGCAGAGGGAGAAGCAGGCTCCCTGTAGGGAGCCAGATGTGGGACTAGGGACTCCATCCTGGAACTCCTGGAACTCCCACCGTGAGACGAGGCTCAACTGCTGAGCCACCCACGCATCCCTCTCTTAGCAACTTTTAAATGTACTCTGTGGTATTAAGTAGAGTGATGAGGTATGCCACATCCCCAGGACTTAGTCAAAAGACACAAACTTTCAGTTATAAAATAAGTACCTTCACCCATTTCACTCAACCCTCTAAGGTTTTTTGGTTTTTTAGAGAAGGAAAGGGGGAGAGGGGCAGAGGCAGTGAGAGAGGAAATATCCTAAGCAGGCTCCATGCCGGCACAGAGCCCAATGTGGGGCTGGATTTCACAACCCTGAGATCATTTAGCCAACTGAGCCACTGAGGTGCCCCTGCAAGGCTTTTTGTAATGATTAGTATTATTTTTTTAAGATTTTATTTATTTATTCATGAGAGAGAGAGGCAGAGACACAGGCAGAAGGAGAAGCAGGCTCCATGCAGGGAGCCTGATGTGGGACTCCATCCCGGGACCCCAGGATCATGCCCTGAGCTGAAGGCAGACATGCTTAACTACTAAGCCACCTAGGCGTCTCTAATGATTTTTTAAATTATCCTGTATTCTGTTGTAGGGAGTTGACACCGAGAGGCCCATTCTGCAAGTGGACAACTATGTCTTTGCTGGAGAGTATGAAGGTAGGAGGATGTCAGATAGATGAAACTCCTTTTTTTAATATGCTTTTCAGAGAAAGTTAACTTGTAATTCTCAACAAGTTGCCTTTAACCCTCTGCAGACACTCTTGGGACCTGTGTTATATTTGAAGAAAATGTTGAACATGGTAAGTGCTTAGACTGCTGACTCAAGTCTTTCTTTTTTTTCTCTCAAATCTTTTTTTCTATGAAATACTGCAAACTTACTTTTGTACAGTGAATATTAAAAGTAAACATCTCATGTGCCCATTGTCTAGCTTTATCAAATCCTGTCATTTTGCCAAATAGTTAAAAAACATTGCAGATCCATTTGAAGCCTCATGTATACCCCCTCTAAACATACTCCCTTTCTCTGTCTTGATAATCACTCCCCTGAATTTGATGTTTTTCTTTCCTATACCTGATTTTGTATTACACATGTATGAATCCACAATGAACAGCACCTCTTTGTATATTTTCAAAGTTGACATAAACTATAGCATATTATATGTATCATTGTGTTTTTTTTTTGAAGATTTTATTTATTTATTCATAGACACACAGAGAGGGGCAGAGACACAGACAGGGAGAAGCAGGCTCCGCGCAGGGAGTCCTATGTGGGACTCGATCCCTGGTCTCCAAGATCACACCCCAGGCTGCAGGCGGCGCCAAACCACTGCGTCACCGGGGCTGCCCTCATTGTGTATTTTTTTTTTAGTTAGAGATAGATTTTGAGATTTTATGCATGTTAGTATGTAGAATTCTGTTTTCCCTGTTGCTTAGTATTCTTTTGTGACAATACCACTAAATTTAATCTCCAGTTATTGATATGTTGATTGCTTCATTTTTACCAGTAATTATTAATAACTACAAAAATTTATTGAATGCCTTCTATATGTAAGGCATTATTCCAAATGCTACATGTATTAACTCATTTAATCCTCATCACAAGTCTGTGGGATAGATACCACTGTTGTCTTCATTTTATGTTTGAAGAAACTGAAGCACAGAGAGGTAAATAACATTCCCAAGGTCATACATGAAATAAGAGACAGAGTCAGGATTTGAACCCAGGCAGTCTAGTCCAGAGCCTGTGACTATGCTTATGCTTTTAATTTTTTAATTTTTAATTTTTTTTATTGGAGTTCAATTTGCTAAATTTGCCAACATCTAGCATAATACCCAGTGCTCATCCCGTCAGGTGCCCCCGCTCAGTGTGTGACTATGCTTATTAACACACTGCAAAAATGTTGCCATGAGTATTTTTGTGTCTCTTTGTGCATGTGTGCAAAAATGTCTCTAAGATATACTTAAAAATGGAATTACTAGATTACTGAGTATTAGGTTTGACCATATGAAGTGACTGATTTGAACTGAATATGACCAGTTCCATGTGGCTCAAACTAATAGGTAGTGCACTGATCCTTTCTCAAGTGTCGTATCAGTGACACATAGTAGCGTGTGGGAATTTTCAGTGTGCTTCACACCTGTAGCTCAGAGCCTTGTCCTCTTTCCTGCCTGTACCCACAGTTTCCTATAAAGCTGTAACCCCAGGCAGCAGGGTTGGCAGGTTTTTTTTCTCTGCCTTCTTTTGTGATTGAGAATGTCCTGACTCCAGTCTCTAGCTTCAGGTAGTAAGTCTGACTTTGGTGCTTCGTTTTGAGTGGTAGAATTTGAGACCTCATTACCTTGTAAGGCCAAATTCCTGGTCCCACTTCTTTACTTCAGGCTGAAGCCTAGTGGATTGGTAGATTTAATTTCACTCACACCTTTGTGTTTTGGTCCTCTGGTGAGGTTTGTTGTTTTTGGGTCCAGCTGTGCATTCAGTTGTTAGGCATTTTTTTTTAAGATTTTATTTATTTATTCATGAGACACACACACACAGAGAGAGAGAGAGAGAGAGAGGTGGAGGGAGAAGCAGACTCCACACAGGGAGCCCCATGTGGGACTCTATCCCGGGTCTCCAGGATCACGCCCTGGGCTGAAGGTGGTGCTAAACCGCTGAGCCACTCGGGCTGCCTAGTTGTTATGTATTTTATCTGTCATTTCTCTGTGTTGGGAGCAGGGGGGTTGAGTAAAATCTTGAACTTACTACACTATCTTGATAGTAAGTAATTTAGTGTGACTCCATGAACTGGAACTATTGAGGCTTAACATGATGATTTGATGGCATCAACAGTAAAATAATTCCGTTCATTTTATATTCTAGGTGATGCAGAAGGCAGTAGTAAAACGGTACTAAAATATAAATGCCATACAATGAAGAAGCTCAGCATGACAAGAACTCTTCTGACAGAAAAGAAAGAAGGAGAAGAAAGTGTAGGTTAGTTCACTTAGTTCTCTGAAAATAGGTGATTTACTCTTGGCTTTGACAATGACACATTGCTGCCAGGACATTCCTTGTACTTTGTAGTGACAGCTATGTAATATGAAAATTGAGAGTGCTCCATGAAAAGTACCAGATATAGATGTAGGGGTGCCTGGGTAGCTCAGTTGGATTAGCACCTGACTCTTGATCTCAGCTCAGGTCTTTATCTCATGGTTGTGAGTTCAAGCCCCATATAGGGCTCCACTCTGGGCATGGAGCCTACTTAAAAAAAAAAAAAGATAAAAGTCATTTGAACTCTAGTGTAGCAGAGGGCACTGGAGACATGTAGGAAATCTCTTATTTGCTTTGCATTAGAAATGTTTGTGAGTTTGTCAAGAAACTTGATAGATTTCCAAGGCCTAGAGAATTCAGTAGCTACCACTCCTTTACCCCCTTAATTGAAACTTTTTTTTTTTTAAGATTTTATTTATTCACGAGAGACACAGAGAGAAGCAGAGACATAGGCAGAGGGAGAAGCAGGCTCCATGCAGGGAGCCCAATACAGGGACTTGATCCTGGGACTCTGGGATGACGCCCTGAGCCCAAGGCAGATGCTCAACCACTGAGCCCCCAGGCGTCCCAATTAAAACTTCTTTGTAAGTGGAGATGATAGGATTGGGTTTTCAAGTGTAACCCCAGAGAATCTCCTGAAAATTTGTGGCAGTAGTGGCAATCTTCTTGGGGAAGAAGTCTTCTTCTTGGGGAAGTCTTGGGGAAGACTAGAAGAAGCTGGCTTCATATGTGAGGGTGGGACTCTAGGACCACAGTTGTTGGACCTGATGAGTTCCACTCTTAATTTGCATCCACTGAGCCCTCTCCAGTTGCTGGTTATCCCAAAGTAGAGACTTTAGACTATGCTTCTTGCACCCATAGCAGGCACATTTTTGTGGAGATAATCACTTGCTAGTTTAAAAAGCTCATTGCTCATAGTGAAATAAGAGAAAGACAAATGTATGATTTCACTTTTATGTGGAATATATACAAAACAAAACAAATAAACAAAAAGCAGAAACAGACCTATAAATACAGACAGCAAACTGATGGTTGCCAGAGAGGAGGGAGTGGTGAGATGGGCAAAATGGTTGAAGGAAAGTGGGAGATAACTGGCTTCCAGTTATGCATGAGTAAGTTATGGGGATTGTACAGTTTAGGAAGTACAGTCCATGGTATTGTAATAGTGTTGTGTAGTGACAGATGGTAGTTAAGTTGTGATAAGCATAGCATAATGTATAGACTTTTCAAGTCACTACTTTGTATACCTGAAACTAATGTCATATTGTGTATCAACTATACTTCAATTTTTTTTTTTAAGATTTTATTTCTTCGAGAAAGAGAGACAGAGGATAAGCAGGGGAGGGGCAAAGAGATGGGGAGAGAGGAAGCAAAGTCCCCACTGAGTGGGGAGCCAGACATGGGGCTCCGTCCCAGGACCCAGAGATCACGACCTGAGCCAAAGTCAGACACCTAACCGAATGAGCCACCCAGGTGCCCCTCAGCTATACTTCAATTTTTAAAAATCACATAATTTGAAAAAAAAACCCTCATTGCTCAAAGACATATTTCAAACTCTAGTCGACATGACTGATTCTAGTGATGAATATTTATGGTTTGATTTATTGTATTTTAAGGAATAAACATGTGAAGGTATATTAATCATGTAGAAGTTAATTATACCAATTACACATAAGTGCATAAAAAAATCTTTGTTCTTAACATGTATATCCCAAAACTTATCTCTTCTTTAGCACTCTGCAATAACAGGAGAAAAGAGGTACTTGAAGTTCTAGAATGAACTTGAAAGGTAGCTACATATCAGATAGCTTAGTTATTATTTAGATATTCTTTTTTGAAGAAGGAAGTTGTAGAATTTACTGTCCGGTAGTCTTTAATAATCTAATAGGTCTTTGGGAAGATTTGGGTATTGTGTTTAATCACATAAATTCATTAGCCATCTGTTCAAGGATATATTGCTGCATTAAAAATCACCTCTAGACTTTTTAATTAATTAATTAATTAATTAATTTTTATTTATTTTTCCATGAGAGACACAGAGAGGCAGAGACACAGGCAGAGGGAGAAGCAGGCTCCCTGCAGGGAGCCTGATGTGGGACTCGATCCTGGGACCCTGGGGTCATGCCCTGAGCTGAAGGCAGATGCTCAACTGCTGAGCCTCCCAGGTGCCCCTAAATCTAAATGGCTTAAAAAAATAACAAAAATATTTTACCAGGACTCAGGAATTTGGGATCAGCTTAGCCAGGCAGTTCTGGCTCGATTTCTGTCTTAAGGTTGCAGTCAATACGTTGGCTGGGCTGTGGTGATCTGGAAATACAGAGGACGGCTCCCTCACATGCTTGGTAGGCTATGTCAGCTTTCAACGGGAGGCCTCCGTTCGTTGCGTCCCCACAGTACTGTGCGAGCGCCCTCCGGACGTGGCAGCCAGCTTCTCCCAGGTCAAGTGATGGGGACAACAAGGTAGAAGCCATGGTATCTTCTATGAGCCAGCCTAGAAGTCACAGTCTGCCATTTCTGCCATGTGCTGTTCGTTGTGGGAGGAGATGACACGGGCACGAATACCAGGAAAGTGAAGTTCTGTGGGGGCCGTGTTGGCGGTTGTTAATGGAACATGGCAGAACAAACTAGCAAGAGATGTGGTCCTCACCTTCTGGGAATTTGTACTCTAAAGTAAATCACACTGAAACACATGTATGAATGTGACTCAACACCCATTTCATTCCATTTATTTTAAGTATCTGGTATGTGACACATATTATGCTAAATAGCAAAATAAGCTGTAGGATGGCTTCAAGGTTTTGAATCTGGCGACTAGGTAAATGATGCTGTTGCAGGGGGGAAAATGAAAGAATAGTTGATGCCGATTGGAGAGAAAAGGACCAGTCAACTTTTGATAGAAGGAGATTTTATGGTAATAACATATGAGAAGGCATGGCATCAGCTATCAGGAGGTTTCAGCAGTCACAGAAGAGTTTACGGTGGGGAACAGGGTGGCAAGATAAATTGCTGTATATTAGAGCTATCTAATGGAACTCTTTTAAGATTCTATTTTTTTTAAGTTTTTTTTTTTTTTTAATTTATTCATTCATGAGAGACAGAGGGGGTGGGGCAGAGAGAGAAGCAGGCTCCATGCAGGGAGCCTAATGTGGGACTCGATCCAGGACTCCAGGATCACACCCTGAGCCCGAGGCAGGCTCTAAACCACCAAGCCACCCAGGGATCCCCTATCTAGTGGAATTTTGAACATGACAATAAATAGTTCAGGCTTGCTATACAAATTAATGAAGATCCATTGAAAATATTTGACTGAAAGGTTCATATGGATGAAAGAAATGATAAGCATTATTATTTTTAAGATTTTATTTACTTATTTTAGTGTGCTCATGGATAGAAGGGGAAGGATAAGGAGAGGGAGAGAATCTTTTTTTTTTTTTTAAGATTTTATTTGTTTATTTGATACAGAGAGAGCACAAGCAGGGCGAGTGGCAGGGAGGAGGAGAAGCAGGACCCTGGGATCATGACCTGAGCTGAAGGCACATGCTTAACCAACTGAGCCACCCAGGTGCCCCGAGGGAGAGAATCTCAAACAGACTTCACACTGAGTGCAGAGCCTGAATACAGGGCTCAATCCTACAACCCTGAGGTCATGACCTGAGCTGAAACCAAGAGTTGGAGGGAGGGAGGGTGTCGGGAGGCAGACTGCCCACTGAGTGCCATTCTTGTTTGTGAAAGTTCTTTGTTAGACTAGGGCTGTAAGTATGAAAAGGATAACAATGTTTTCAAGTTTCTTTCTTTTTGTTGAGAGGTGTTTTATTTCATAGTTGGATGTTCTAACTTAAAATGACATGTGGGTGTTGAGTTGAAAGGTGATGGGGGAAAAAGAAAGATGATAGGGTAGTATCATCTATTATGCAAACTGAGGAGAAAATTATAGGGAAGTGACAGACTTTTCTATAAGGCATAAGGTGCAGTAAGAGCTCAGATTATCTCTGAGTTGGGAATTGGACTCTGGAAAAGGAATTTGGAATAGTAATTGAAGTTGATTAGTGAATTTTTTTTTTTTTTTATGGTCTGAATTCTTTGGAGGGGGACCTGGGTGGTTCAGTCAGTTAAGCATCTGCCTTTATTTTTTTTCAAGATATTTATTCATGAGAGACACAGAGAGAGAGGCAGAGACACAGGCAGAGCAAGAAGCAGCCTCCATGCAGGGAGCCCAATGCAGGACTCGATCCTGGGACAGCGGGATCACGACCTGAGCCAAAGGCAGATGCTCAACCGCTGAGCCACCCAGGCGTCCCAGGCATTTGCCTTTAGCTCAGGTCATGATCCCTGGGGTCCTGGAATTGAGCCGAGTCCAGCTCCCTGTTCAGGAGGGAGTCTGCTTCTCCCTCTCCCTCAGCCCCTCCCCCACTCCTGTGCTTGCTGTCTCTCTTTAATGAATAAATAAAATCTTAAATTTAATTGAAGTATAATTGATAATACAGTATTATATTAGTTTCAGGTGTACAACATAGTGATTTAATAATTATATGCATTACAAAATGCTCATCATAAGTGTAGGTAACCATCAGTTACCATATAGTTACTACAATATTATTGACTAGATTTCACTTGTAGTGATTTTGTGTTTCTCTGTTTCTTGTTTTTCACTTACAGTAATTTTGATGTTGCATACAGTATAGGCATTCCAGGGTCTCCATGTAAGATGGAAATAATGTGATCGTTTTTCAGTAGTTATGGCACCATGTTCATTGGTTTATGTTGGGGTTTTATTATGACATGTATTCATAGGATGAAAATTTAAATTAAAGAGAGGGGTGCCTGAGTGGCTCAGTTGATTGAGTGTCTGACTCTTGATCTCAACTCAGGTCTTGATCTCAATGTCATGAGTTCAAGCCCTGAATTGGGTTCCACACTAAGCATGGACCCTACTTAAAAAAAAAAATTAAAATAAAGGGAAATATAGGTAAAGTAACTGAAATTCCTTTTTCATACTTCTTTCTTGGTTTGTCCTCCTATCCCTCACCATCCCTCGTTAGGTGGTGTGGAATGGCTGCAAATCAAGGACAATGATTTCTCCTATAGACCCAACATGATATGTAGCTTTCTGCATGAAAATGAAGATGACGATATTGGAGCTCCAGCCTCAGATAAATCTTTGGAGTTGGAAGAGGAAGAGATTCAAATGAAAGATAATTCAAGCTTGGGTTATGAACAGGAGAAATCACTGAACTTGGAAGTAGACAATTCTGGTCCTCTTCTTGATGATATCCCTTCCTCTGAGACAGACGGTTATGTTTTTATGGAAACTCAAGATACTACCTTAGAAATCTCTCCTAGATGAAATGTTTCTCATTATAACTAGTCATGAACTTTTTGTTTGGAGTTTTGATATAAAAGAATTGTGTAGCTTTCAGTTCACTATTTTACTAGTTTTATTGGCTATACATGCATTTCTGATTATAACACAGTTTAATATACCAGAGTCATTAAGGACAAGATCCAAATTGAATTTTTAAAAATCTGCTATAAATGACTATAGGGACCCTTCTCTGATAAGCCCTTTAAATTGAAAGTTTTATTAAGGTAAGTATATAAGTTTTTTTTATTGCAGCCGTCACAAATTACTACAAACTTAGCAGTTTAAAATGACACAAGTATATTTATTATCTTACAGTTTTGTAAGTCAGCTGTCTCACATGGCCTGGGCTAAAATCAAGGTATTGGCAGGACTTCATTATTTTCTGGAGGTTAGGGGTGGGGAGACTCTGTTTCCCTGTTTATTTAGTTGTTGGCAGATTTTAATTCTTTGCCATTGAAGGATCAGTGTCCCATTTTCTTACTGTCATCTGAAGGCCATTTCCAGCTTCTAGAGGCTGCCTACATTCCTTGGTCTATGGTCCTTTTCTCTTCTAAGCCAGTAAATCTCTTGGTTCTTCCATTATCGTATCTCTGACCCATCTTGCTCATTACCTGACCTAGTATTTGTTCTTTGTTTTGTTAATAATCCCAGAATTATTCAAGTTAGCAATGTGCCCATATATGTGTACGTATGTATATATGTGGCCATATGACTAAGTTCTGGCCAGTGACATGGGAATTATAAGTGTTGAGTGGTGGATGGCTCTAGAAAGCTTCCTTAAACCTTAAGGCATAAAGGGAGATGAGTCAGTTCATCTTCTCTTTTTTCCTGCTGGAACATGGATGTGGTAGCTAGAGTTTCAGCAGGCTTTCTGGACTGTAAAGAAACCTTGGAAATAGAAGCCATGAGTGACAGAGCAACAAGATAGAAGATTGGATCCTCATATGATGCTGTCCTGGACTGCCAAGAATAAAGAAGGTTAATAAAACCCTTTCTTTTTCTCCCTTGTAAAAGGACTTCAAGTTTACCTTTTAGCCATATTTCTCTGGAAATCTACTAGAGAAGATAATAAGAGATTATCAACTGTGATGTCAGGCAGTATTGTGATTAAAAATGACCCCTTATTGGGGTGCCTGGGTGGCTTAGTTGGTTAAGCATCCAATTCTTGATCTCAACTCAGGTATTGATCTCAGGGTTGTGAGTTCAAGCCCTGAGTTGGGCTCCACGCTGTGCATGGAGCCTACTTTATTTTTATTTTTATTTTTTGGAGCCTACTTTAAAAAAAAAAAAAAAAGACCCCCTTATTGGTAAACTGTATGGACCAGGAAGACTATGGCAGCTCTAAATGCCCTTTGGAAAATATGGACTTTGGACCTACTTAAGCACTGTGTATTTTGTTTGTATTTTTTTAAGTAGGCTCCATGCCCAACATGGTGCTTGAAATCACAACCCTGAGATCAAGAGTTGCATGCTCTACTGATTGAGCCAGCCAGATGCCTCAAGTACTGTGTTTCTTATTACTAAGATTCCTGAAAGCTACACTCATGGCTGTTTCAAGAGATGTTGCTTCTTGGAAAGCCTGAAGTTTCTAAGCCAGCGTGGCATCTGCACCCACCCTAATGATCTCCTTTCCTTATATCTGCACTGACACTTGGTGCCAGAGTAAAGCCTCCTGTTGAAACAAGCCTCGTGCTGCTGTGTTGTTTCCTATAAAGTTAAGTTAATCTGGTGCTGGATTCAGTCCCATTAGGCCAATTGGGTCTTGTGAGTGTGAATGTCCTTCCAAACCTGTGACTGCTGCTGCTGTTCAGGCAGAGAAGGCACTGCAACCACCTACCTCTCGCCTTTATGGGAGAGAAATAACTTGTCTCCTGTGTAAGTCATTAATCCTATTTAATACATTACACATTTTGAAAAATAGAGAAAAGTATAAGGAAATAGAATGGAAGATTCTTGAGATTTGTAATCTTGCTAAAGAAACTGATCTAGGGACGCCTGGGTGGCTCAGTGGTTGGGCGTCTGACCTCGGCTCAGGGCGTGACCCCAGGGTCCTGGGATCGAGTCCCGCATCAGGCTCCCTGCATGGAGCTTGCTTCTCCCTCTGCTTGTGTCTCTGCCTCTGCCTCTCTCTCGGTCTCTCATGAATAAATAAATAAAATCTTTTTTTTTTTTTTAAAAGAAACTGATCTAAACTGATGTAGTTCTTTCTACCTGAAATTGAAGAGAATAATAAAGTCTTATATTCTGAAGAGAACGTAATGTGTTTTAGTTCCCTACCTGTAAATGAGAATAAATGTTTGGAATTTAGTAAAATAATCTTTTCCAACCATGAAGTATTTTGTAAGACTGGAACTTCACCAATGAATTTCTTCACCATTGATCTGTCTTACTGACTTACCAGAATTACTTAACAAACTAATCTTGGAACTACAGTCTCTGTGTAGCTGTTATAATACTACTTCTGGCACTGAATGCAGTGGTTGGCTTTTGCTCACAAATAATGATAGGATTATATTGCTAAGGTGCTCCATGCGGAATTATTCCTTAAGGCCAATATGGAAATGTTTGGATATCCAGGCATTTGTTTATTATGTACTATATAGTTGGTCATAACAAATGCATTGACAGATGTGGCCAGCTGAGTCAAATTATTGATGGTATCATGTGGTTAGCTATTCAGCAGCAGCTGATAATTTTTTAGAATCTACTGTTTTCATTTCCGTTTTGTTCCCGTATGAAACTGCCCAAACTTCCTAATGTGTCTGGCATGTACTATCTTCCATAAATGTCATTGATTCTAAAATGGATTTGCTGTCTCTCTTTTATGACTTCCACCATTATTTCCTTATAGAATAAGAGAATCCTGTTTATAAAATTATCTAGAAGTACACATTATTGACTCAGTACAGAGTGAACATACACCTTTGTTAGTGACAATAGATAGTTTCTAGAGACTGGTATATTTTTTTCTTTTAAAATGTTTCTCTTTTTGGGGGACAACTGGTACTTTGGGTTTAATGTAGCCATACTTGCATATCATGAATAAAGATGTCGAGATAGCAAAGATCCTAGTTTTCTCAAATCCAAATAAGAGTTCTTTCACTATCGTGATGTCTTCACAAACTGTTTTCTTTTTTTAAAGATTTATTTATTTATTATTTATGATAGACACAAGGATTGAGAGAGAGAGGCAGAGACACAGGAGGAGGGAAAAGCAGGCTCCATGCCGGGAGCCCCACACGGGACTCGATCCCGGGACTCCAGGATCGCGCCCGGGGCCAAAGGCAGGCACCAAACTGCTGAGCCACCCAGGGATCCCCACAAACTGTTATTTTCTAATCATATTTCATGCTCCTATTTGGTGATTATATTAGTTTCCTACTGCCGCTGTAACAAATTATCACAAATTTAGTGGCTTAAAACACCATTAAATTTATTAGAGTTCTGAAGGTCAAATTCTAAATAGATTAAACCTTATGGGGATAAAATCAAGATGTTGATAGGGCTGCATTCCTTGTGGAGACTCCAGGGGAGAATCCCTTGTCTTTTCCAACTACTAGAGACTGCCTACTTTTCCTTGGCTTGAGGGCCCTTCCTCCATATTCAAAACTAAGAGTATAACATCTTCAAATCTCTCTCACCTGCTTCTGTCATCATCTCTCTGATTCTTATACTCCTATGTCCCTCTTAAAAGGTCCCCCGTAAATAGGTTGGGCTCATACAGAAAATCCAGAGTAACCATCCTATCTAAAGATCCTGAACTTAATCACATCTGCAAAATACCCTTTATATATAACATTCATAAGTTCTAGGCATTTTAGGGAGACCTTACTTTGTCTGCCACACTGTCATTCCCACTTTGGTGCATAAATTGTTCCACCCCAGGAAACAAGTGAGGTGGCCTCACGATTTCCTTAGATACTTAGATACTGCTTGGAGAGAATTTCCAGGTTACAGTAGAAGGAGGAGGAGTCCAGATGAAATTCAGAAGTCTTTCTGAGTTGAGATAGAACTGGAAACCCAAGACCAAGAGAGCTGGAGCTTGCATAGCAGAATATCAGGGGAATACAGAGAGAAAGCTTCAAGAGAGCTTCAAGAAAGCTACAGAGAACCCTTCTGGAGTCTTCAGTAGACTACTTGATAACATGTATGCCAGAAAGCCCCTGGAGGCAGGGAAAAGAGCCATCTGAACAATCCCTGGAGCTTGCAGTTCTCAGCCGGTGTAGAAAACCTCATATTTCGGGAACCCTGGGTGGCGCAGCGGGTTTAGCGCCTGCCTTTGGCCCAGGGCGCGATCCTGGAGACCCGGGATTGAATCCCACGTCGGGCTCCCGGTGCATGGAGCCTGCTTCTTCCTCTGCCTATGTCTCTGCCTCTCTCTCTCTCTCTGTGACTATCATAAATAAAAAAATAAAGTTTAAAAAAAAAAAAAAAAGAAAACCTCATATTTCATGGAGCATGGACACAGTACTCAGAAGGGTTTTTGCCTCAGAGCATAATTAGCCTAAATGAGGCTTTTGTCTCACCTAACAAAATTAAAAACAAGAACTGAAAGGATCAAACTGTTTTCCAAGTAACTGCATCTCAGACAACACTGAAGAATTATTTTAATGGTTTTTATTTATTTCTTTGAGAGAGGGTGAGCAAGCATGAGCAGGGGCTGAGGGAGAGGGAGAAGCAGACTCCCCAGTGAGCAGGGAGCCCAATACGGAGCTCGATCCCAGGACTCTGAGATCATGACCTGAGCTGAAGGCTTAACCTTCAGCTTAACACTTAACCAACTGAGCCACCCAGGTGCCCCTGAAGAATATATTTTAAAAAGATTTTATGTATTTATTTATTAGAGAGCTCATGAGTGAAGGAGTAGGGCAGAGGGGGAGGAAGAGGGACAAGCAGACTCCAAGCTAAGTGTGGAGCCCAATGTGGGGCTTGATCCCACAACCCTGAGATCATGACCTGAACCAAAACTGAGAGTTGAACACCCAACTGACTGAGCCACCCAGGCACCCCAACACTGAAAATGTTTTTAATATAGCCAACACTCAACAAAGTAAAATACACAGTATCTGGCATTCAATAAAATGTTATCAGACACATTTCTGGTTTCTGGTCTGGCACTGAGAAGCTGGAAGTCACCACTCCATCTTAACAGTAAATAAAAAGCTGAACTTTTAAGCGATAATGACTAAGAATTTCCCCAAATTAATATCAAGCATCAAACCACAGATTCAGGATGCTCAGAGAACACCAAGTAGGATAAATGCCAAAAAATCCCTAAGTCTAGGGATATTTTCATTTCTAGAAAATCAACAATAAATTTAAAATCTGAAAGAAACCAGAGAGGGAAAAATACCTTACCTATAGTGGAGCAAAGAAGAATTACATGTGACTTCTCAATAACTATGCAAGCAAGAAGACATTTGGAATGAAATATTTTAAATGTTGAAAGAAAAAACCCACCAAGCTAGAATTTAGTACTCTGCAAAATTATTCTTTAAATGTGAGAGAGACTTTCAAAAAGTACATAAAGACAAAAATTGAGGGAATTTATTGCCAGTAGACCTTCCTTGCAAGAAATGTTATAAGTTATTTAGAGGGAAGTAGAATGATAGGAGTCAGAAGCTTGGATTTGCATACAGAAAGTATGATCATCAGAGAAGGAATAAGTGAAGGTAAAATCAAAACTTATTTTGGGGATGTCTGGGTGGCTCAGTGGTTGAGCGCCTCCCTTTGGCCAGGATCAAGTCCCACATCAGGCTCCCTGCAGGGAGACTGCTTCTGCCTCTCTCTTTCTGTGTGTCTCTCATGAATAAATAAAATCTTAGAAGAAAAAAAAAAATGTTATTCTTACTTGATCACCAGATAAATTTGTTGAAATACTAATAATATATTTGATTAACTATGCTTTTGTATATATGGATTGCTATAGAAAGAATGTGTTCTCCCAAAATTCATGTGTTAAAATCCTAACTCTGAGGGTGATGGTATTACAAGGTGGGGCCTTTCGGAAGTGATTAAGTCATGATGAAGCCCTCTTGAATAATATTAGTGCCCTTGTAAAAAGAGACTCTTGAGAGCTCCTTTGTTCCTTGTTCCATGTGACAACAGTGAAAAGATGGCTGTCTATGAATCAGGAAATAGGCCCTCATAAGACACCACACCTGCTGTTGCTTTGACCTTAGACTTGCTAGCTTCCAGAACTGTGGAAAATAAAATTTCTGTTGTCTATAAGCCACCCAGTATAGGAAATTCTCTTTTAACTCCTCAGATGGACTAAGACATGTGTGCTTATGTATAAGTAAAATGGATGACACAAATGATAAAAGGGACAGGAAGGAGGAATTAAGAGTATTTTTGTATTGTAAGGTATTTGTACACTCCATGAAGTAGTAAATGGTTATCTGAAAGTGGACGTGGAGGGGCACCTGGATGGGTCAGTGGTTAAGTGTCTGTCTTTGGCTCAGGTCATGGTTCTGGGGTCTTGGGATTGAGACCCGCATCAGGCTCCCTACTGGGAGCCTGCTTCTCCCTTGCCTATGTCTCTGCTTCTCTGTGTCTCTCATGAATAAATAAAATCTTAAAAAAAAAAAAAAGTGGACATAGATTAATTGTAAATATTTATTGCAAACTCTAGGACAACCACTAAAAAGTGTTTTTATTTATTTATGAGAAAGATTGAGTAAGATTGAGGGGAGCAGAGGGAGAGAGAATCTTAAGCAGGCTCCATGCCAAGCACAGCCCAACATGGGGCTTGATCTCACGACCCCGAGATCATGGCATGAGCCAAAATCAAGAATTGGATGCTTAACCAATGAGCCACCCAGGCACTTCTAAGAAGTTTATAAAGAAGTTTAGGGGATCCAGGCTGGCTCAGTAGGTAGAGCATATGACTCTTGATCTTGGATTTTGAGTTTGAGCCCCATGTTAGGTGCAGAGATTACTTAAAATCTTAAAAAGGGCAGCCCCGGTGGCGCAGCGGTTTAGAGCCGCCTGCAGCCCGGGGCGTGATCCTGGAGACCCTGGATCGAGTCCCACGTCGGGCTCTCTGCATGGAGCCTGCTTCTCCCTCTGCCTGTGTCTCTGCCTCTCATTCTCTATCTGTGTCTCTATGAATAAATAAATAAAATCTTTAAAAAAAAAATCTTAAAAAAAGTTTAACCAAATATACTAAGAAAGGAGAGAAAATGGAATCATATAAAATGCCATTTAAACCCACAAAATACAGATGCACCTGGCTGCCTAGTCAGTATAGCATGCAACTCTTGATCTTGGGATTGTGAGTGGGAACTCCAGGTTGGTTGCAGAGATTATTTAAAAATAAAACCTTGGGGTTCCTGAGTGGCTCAGTGGGTTGAGTGTCTGATTCTTGATTTCCACTCAGGTCATGATCTCAGGGTTGCAGGATTCAGCCCTAAATTGGGATCCATGCTCAGTGAGAAGTCTGCTTGTCTTTTCCTCTACTCCTCCCCCACCAGTTTCTCTACTTCTCCCTCTGTCAGTGTCTGTGCTTCTCTCTCTCTCTCTCTGTCTCTCATAAATAAATAAATAAAATCTCGATCCTGGGTCTCCAGGATCATGCCTTGGGCTGAAAGCGGTGCTAAACCGCTGAGCCACTTGGGCTGCCCAATAAATAAAATCTTTAAAAAAAAAAAAAATCTTTTTAAAAACTCACAAAGACCGGGGCACCTGGGTGGGTCAGTGGTTGAGCATCTATCCTTACCTCAGGTTGTGATGAGGTCCTGGGATTGAGTCTTGCATCAGGCTTCCCACAAGGAGCGCGCTTCTCTCTCTGCCTATGTCTCTGCCTCTCTCTCTGTGTCTCTCGTAAATAAATAAATAAAATCTTTTTTTTTTAATAAAGATTTTATTTATTTATTCGTGAGAGACACACAGAGAGAGACAGAGGCAGAGACACAGGCAGAGGGAGAAGCAGGCTCCATGCAGGGAGCCCAACATGGGACTCGATCCCGGGTCTCCAGGATCACCCCCAGGGCCGAAGGCAGTGCCAAACCACTGAGCCACCTAGGCTGCCCTAAATAAATAAAATCTTTAAAAAAACCCCACAAAAGACAAAAGTAATGTAAGACAAAAATAACAACAAAGAGCAACAAACTGAAAACAGTAACATATATGATAGATATGAATCCAGCTATGTCAACAATAATTTTGACTGTCAGTGCTCTTAATGCACCAATTAAGACAGATTGTCAGAGTGCATCAAGAGACAAGACCCAACTAAATGTTGTCTATATGAGGGACACTTGGGTGATTCTGATTGAGCATCTGCCTTTGGCTCAGGTCCTAATCATTGTAACACTAATCCAAACAAGGTAGGAGTAGCTATATTAATTCAGACAGAGCTAACTTCAGACCAAGGAAAGTTATCAGGGATAAAGAGGGGCATTACGTATTGATAAGGTGGTCAATTCTCCAAGAAGACATAATGATCATTAACATGTATGTGTCCAACAATAGAGCATGAAAATACATGAGGCAAAACTGATAGAACTGCAAGGAGATATAGATGAATCCACTAATAGTTGAAGACTTTTGCAACTCTATCAGAAATGGACAGATCCAGTAGGCAGAAAATGATGGAAGGACATGGTTGAACTCGGGCAGCCTGGGTGGCTCAGTGGTTTAGCGCCTGCCTTCGGCCCAGGGCATGATCCTGGAGACCCGGGATTGAGTCCCACAATGGGCTCCCTGCATGAAGCCTGCTTCTCCCTCTGCCTGTGTCTCTGCCTCTCTCTCTCGCTGTGTCTCTCATGAATAAATAAATAAAATGTTGTGTTTTTTTTTTTTTTTTAAAGTACATGGTTGAACTCAAAAACTCAGTCAACTGGACATAAGGGACATCTATAGACTACTTCATATAACAATAGAATATACATTCTTCTCAAGCTCACATGTAACATTCATCAATATAGACCACATTTGGGGGCAAAAAACATCAAGTTTAAGAGTAGAAATCATACAATGTCTGCTCTTAAACCACAATGAAACAACTAGAAATCAATAACAGAGAGCTGGAAAATACCGCAATACTCAGAAATTAAGCAACATACTTCAAGTAACACAGGGCAAGAACTCTCAGAAATTTAGAAATGTTTTGAACTAAATGAAAACAAAACTTCTTAAAAGTTGTGAGACAAAAAAAAAAAAAAATAAAAAAAAAAAAAAAAAAAAAAAAAGTTGTGAGACACAGTGAAAGCAGTGCTTAGAAGGAAATGTATAGCATGGAATGTGTATATTAGAAAAGAAGAAAGAGCTAAAATCAATCATCTAAACTTCCATGTTAGGGAATTAGGAAAAAAAGAGCTAATTAAATCCAAAGTAGGCAGAAGAAAGAAATAATAAAAATTAGAAGTAAATGAAATTGAAAACAGGAAATCAGTTGAGAAAGTCAACTAAAACAAAGGCTGATTCTTTGAAAAGATCAATAAAATTGATAAGACTCAAGTCTGGCTAAAAAAAAGAGACAGATTATTAATATCAGAAATGAAACAGGGGAACTTCCTCAACTTGATAAAGACTGTCTACAAGACTGCTATCATATTAATGGTGAGAAACTTGAAGCTTTCCTGTTAAGATCAGGAACAAGGTAAGAATGTCCCCTCTCACCACTGCTTTTTAACATTGCACTGGAAGTCCTAGATTACCTAGGGTAATGCAATCAAGGAGAGGGAACTTAAAGCATACAGATTGGGAAGGAAGAAATAAAATTGTTCCAGATGATATGATCATCTATGTAGAAAATGTGAGAGCAACTATCAAAAAAGCTTAAAAACAAAAACTCGTGGAACTAATTAGCAATGGTAGCAGAGATGCAGGATGGAAGTTAATACACAAAAGGCAATTGCATTCCTATCTACCAGCAATGAACACATGAAATTTGAAATTTAAAACACAATATTATTTATATTAACACCCCCCAAATGAAAAAAACTAGGTATTAATCAAAATACATACAAGACCCATATGGGGAAAATAACATTCTGATAAATCAAAAAAGAACTAAATGGAAAGATATTCCATATTCATGGATAGGAAGACACAATATCGTCTGGATGTTAGTTCTTCCCAGCTTGCTCTTTAGATTCAGTGCAATCCCAATCAAAATCCTAACAAGTTATTTTGTGGGTATTGGCAAAGTGATCCTAAAGTTTATATGGAGAAGCTTCTGGTGGCAGGGTCTGTGAAAGGGGTGCAGGTGCCATGCCTGGATGTGAAGGTGGCAAGAAAATGCCCCTCAAGTGGCCCAAGAAGCAGGCCAAGCAGATGGATGAGAAAGATAAGGCATTCAAGAAACAGAGGAGCAGGAGAAACTCCAATGAGCTAAAAGTGAAGGCTGTGGGGATGGGCCCTGGGGTCACAGGGGAATTAAGATATCTGACAAAAAAAAAAAAAGAAAAAGTAATCTGACAAAAAGTAAGCTGTTCCTTATGCTTGAGACAATGGTGATTCGTAATTCCATTCTTGTTAAACATCTGGATTCCCTGTCATGTATCTGTTGCCACCTGTAGCTAGAATGAACTGTTAGATCCTGTTGCACATTTAAGAATAAACTTCGGTAAAAAAAATAGTAATAAATCACTCCTTAAACAAAATAAAGTTTATTTTTTTTTAATTTTTATTTATTTATGATAGAGAGAGAGAGGCAGAGACACACAGGCAGAGGGAGAAGCAGGCTCCATGCACTGGGAGCCCGACGTGGGATTCGATCCCGGATCTCCAGGATCGCGCCCTGGGCCAAAGGCAGGCGCTAAACTGCTGTGCCACCCAGGGATCCCCAAAATAAAGTTTATATGGAGAGGCAAAAGACCCAGAATAGCCAACACAATATTGAAAAACAAAGGAGGATAGACAGTACCCAACTTCAAGACTTGGTATAAAGTTACAGTAATTGAGACAGTGAGAATTGGCAAAAGAATAGGCAATACTGAATAGACTGAATACAGGGCCCAGAAATAAACCTACATACATGTAGGCCACTCATTTTATTTTTATTTATTTATTTTTATTTTTAAAAGATTTTATTTATTTATTTGACAGAGAAAGATGTAGCTTACGGTATTAAGTAAATGATCCTATTTCTTCATACAAAAAGCATGTTACTGTGTCTTCTTTATTTTTTAAAGATTTTATTTATTCATGAGAGAGAGAGAGAGAGAGAGAGAGACAGGCAGAGACAGGCAGAGGGAGAAACAGGCTCCAGGCAGGGGGTCTAATGTGGGACTCAATCCCAGGACTCTGGGATCACACCCCAGGCCAAAGGCAGATGCTCAACCACTGAGCCACCCAGGCGTCCCAACATCTTTTTTTTTTTTTTTTTTGTCCCGACATCTTAATTTTAAATCTGCATAACTAATTTCAGACTTCAGACTTCTAGAACTCTAACATTTACAGAGATTTAGAAAGATTTGCAGTAACTAATATATTCCTATATAAAATTATTTTTATATTTTTTCAGCAAAAGAAAATTGTAATATTCATACAATTCCTAGTGAATAAAGACCATGCCTAAAGCAAAAAAAGAAAAAAGAAAGAGAAAGAAAGAAAATAAAGGTGTAAATCTTTATCATCTTGGTTTAGGAAATGGCTTCTTAGATATGACAAAGAGTACAAAGCAACGAAAGAAAATAATGGATAGGGATCCCTGGGTGGCGCAGCGGTTTGGCGCCTGCCTTTGGCCCAGGGCGCGATCCTGGAGACCTGGGATCGAATCCCACATCGGGCTCCTGGTGCATGGAGCCTGCTTCTCCCTCTGCCTATGTCTCTGCCTCTCTCTCTCTCTCTGTGACTATCATAAATAAATAAAAAATTAAAAAAAAAAGAAAGAAAGAAAATAATGGATAAATTGGACTTCAGCAAAATTGAAAACTTTTGCTTCAAAGGACACTCTAGAAAATGAAGATACTCAATGGGAGAAAATATCTGCAAATTGTGTATCAGATAAAGGTCTCATGTCTAGAATATAAAGAATTTATGTACACTCCACAACAAAGACAACACAGTTTTTAAAATGAGCAAATAATCTAAATAGACATTTTTCTAAAGGAGATAAACCTATAAATGTCCAATCAGCCCATGAAAAGATTTCAACATCATTTGCCCTCAGGGAAATGCAAATGAAAACCACATTGAGATACCACTTCACACCCAGGTATGGCTTAATAAAAAAAGATGGACCATAGCAGTATTTGCTAAAGAGTAGGAAAACTGGAACTTGTGGTTGATAGAATAGTGCTCCCCTCAAAAGATGTCCTTACTCAGGGATCTGTGAATGTGTTACCTTACTTGGCCAAAGGAATTTTGCTTTATGAGTAAGTAAAGGATCTTGAGATAAGCGATGATGTGGATTATCCAGGTGGGCCACATGTAATTACAAGGCTTTTATAAGAGGGATTCAGGAGTGTCAGAGTCAGGGACGCTGGGTGGCTCAGTGGCTGAGCGTCTCCCTTCAGGTCAGGGTGTGATCCTGGGGTCCCGGGATCAAGTCCCACATCGGGCTCCCACAGGGAGCCTGCTTCTCCCTCTGCCCCCCCCCCCCCCCGTGTGTGTGTCTCTCATGAATAAAAAAATCTTTAAAAAATAAAAACTACAATTGTGCAGTCACTCTGCACATAATTGGTAATGCTAAGAATGGGTAGGATTCCTAACCTAAGGGATTAGAACCTGTAAATCTCTGTTACACAGGTGAGAACACTATCAGTCAAAATCAAATTTTTCTTGCCCAATTTGATGCACGATGAACTCTAGTCATGAAAATATGATTATAGTATTCTGATCTAATGTCATTGAGATCACGTACAGAAAATTCAGGAAATATGGTACATATAGCATTTCAAGTGTTTTACTTCCATGTAAACTTAAAAGAACATACATTTCCCACAAGGAAGGATTAGTCTAGGTCATTGGTGTATATTTACAAAACATTTCATCACTACAAATGCTAAAAGTTTCAAGATGGGACATTGGGAATGTTTTGCTTCCATGAGAAAAAAGATAATATGATAGAAAGCTGTAGCTTATGATATTAAGTACACGTCCTTATTTCTTCATACAAAAAGCGCATGACTGTGACATATTAGTTTTCTTTTTTTTTTAATTTTAATTTTAATTTTTAGATAGTCACAGAGAGAGAGAAAGAGGCAGAGACACAGGCAGAGGGAGAAGCAGGCTCCATGCACCGGGAGCCCGATGTGGGATTCGATCCTAGGTCTCCAGGATCGCGCCCTGGGCCAAAGGCAGGCGCCAAACAGCTGCGCCACCCAGGGATTCCGACATATTAGTTTTAGATCTGCAAAACTAATTTCAGACTTCAAACTTGTAGCACTCTAATATAAATGTGTTATTTTTACACCAGAAGGTGGGGGTAATAGAAAATAGAATAGGGGTTCCCTGGATGGCCCAGCGGTTTAGCGCAGGCTTCGGCCCAGGGCGTTACCCTGGGGTCCTGGAATTGAGTCCCACATCCGGCTCCCTGCATGGAGCCTGCTTCTCCCTTGACCTGTGTCTCTCATGAATAAATAAAATAAAAAATAGAAATAGAAATACCAATACCAAACCCTGTTCCTTTGCTAGGCGGGAATGTAAGACATTGCAGGCAGAGAACAGTTTTGGCAGTTCCTCAAAGTGTCAGACCCAGGGTTACCCTGTGATCCAGCAATTCTACTCCTAGAGAACTGAGATTTTTTTTAAAAAAATTTTTTTTTTAATTTTATGATACACAGAGAGAGAGAGAGAGGCAGAGACATAGGCAGAAGGAGAAGCAGGCTCCATGCACCAGGAGCCCGACATGGGATTCGATCCCCGGTCTCCAGGATCGCGCCCTGGGTCAAAGGCAGGCGCCAAACCGCTGCGCCACCCAGGGATCCCGAGAACTGAAATCTCTACACAAAGACTTGGACGTGAATGTTCAAACCAGATTCATAATAGTCAAAAAAAGTGGAAACCAAATTCATAATGGTCAAAAAAAGTGGAAAATAGTCTATTCATAATAGTCAAAAAAAAGTTCAAATTCATAATAATAAAAAAAAAAGTGGAAAAAACCCCAAACATCCATAAATCTCTTGAAGGAATAAACAAACGTTTGTGGAATGGAACATTATGCAGTCCTAAAATATGAAATGTACCGATGGAGGTACCGTCACCCGGGCAGCCCCGGCGGCGCAGCGGTTTAGCGCCGCCTTCAGCCCAGCGCGTGATCCTGGGGTCCCGGGATCGAGTCCCGCGTCCGGCTCCCTGCGTGGAGCCCGCTCCTCCCTCTGCCTGTGTCTCTGCCTCTCTCTCTCGGTGTCTCTCGTGACCAATGATAATAATAAAGTACCGACACGTGCTACTCGCCTGAGCCTTCAACACGATCATCTGTGAACCCCGCGGAGGCCGCACAGCAACCGGCAGGCGTGAGTGCGTCTGCTCGCTGCGCGCAGAAGCGGCGGGTCGGCGGCGACCCGGGTGGTGGCTGCTACCGGACTGGAAGGGTGTTTCCTTTGGGGTCCAGAAAGGGGTTCTGACAGTAGCGGTGATTAGCTGCACCTGTGCGAATATACTGAATCCCAGTGACCTGCGGCAATTCAAAAACGGGGCGGGGCGGGGGGGGGGGCTCGGCGGCGTTACTCTCTGCACATCCTCTACGAGCCCAGCTCGACCTCGGCATTCCGAGGGACTCCCCGCAGGAGAACACCTCATTCCGCGTAGACGTCTACACGCCGGCGCGTGCTGGAAGCGGCTCCGCGCGGTGTCCCCGCGAGCGCCCACTTCGGGCGAGGAGCCCAGACCGAAATCTGTAACCAAGGGAACGGGGCGGCCCCCGGAAGTGGCGTGCCGCGCAAGTTCCGGTCCCGCCCGTTCCGGGGCGCTGGCCTATCGGGCGTGGCCGCGCGGCGCACGCGCGCCCCTCCCCTCCCGCCGGGTCCGCGTGGCCGTAGCCATGGACGCTCTGGACCGAGTCGTGTGAGTGCGCTGGGGGCCCTCTCGGGGGTCGTTGGGGAGCGGGACTCCCGCGGGGGGAAGGAGGGCGGAAGCCTCCGCTCCGCCGGGCTGCCCCTCGCTCCTCCCGCTCTTTGGCAGTTGGGCGGGCCTGCGGCGGGCCGATGGGTGCCCTCGCCGGGAGCCCGAGAGCGCGCCCGGATGGTGGCCGCTTCCCTCCCGGCCGGCTGGAGACGCCCTGGCTTCCCGAGCGCTGTGAGGACGCGAGCGGCCGAGGCCTCGGGAGCCGACGGCGGAGGGGACGCTGCGGGTCCGGGCGCGGGCGTCAGGTGACTTTGGGCCCGAGGTCCCCCGCCCCCAGCCCTCGCGGACGTGGAGCCCTGATCGCGCTTCGTGGAGCCGCGAGAATTCCTGGCGGGGGTAGAGCCTTCGCTGCGCCGCACGCAGGAAAGGGCGCGAGCTTTTTCGTTCTCGGGTCGATGTTTGTTTTCCGCGCGTTCAGAAAATATTTATCGATCTCCTACATCGTCCCGCTGCTGCGTCTTGGGAGACGCCTGGGTCGAGACCCCATCAAAACGACAGATTCTTCTTTTGGTCATTAACTCAGAGATTTTTGCGCATCTTCTCTATGTCTGATGAGGGACAAGCAGCTGATCATAAATACATGTGATTTGCATTGGCTGCTGGCCAGGGACAAGTGACAGCTCACACGGAATATAGAGCATAGAGCCCTTTTTTCTTTTTGGTATAGACATACCAAACATTTCGTGATTTTTTTTTAATTTTTTTTTTAATTTATTTACGATAGTCACAGAGAGAGAGAGAGAGAGAGAGGCAGAGACACAGGCAGAGGGAGGAGCAGGCTCCATGCACCGAGAGCCCGATGTGGGATTCGATCCCGGGTCTCCAGGATCGCGCCCTGGGCCAAAGGCAGGCGCCAAACCGCTGCGCCACCCAGGGATCCCACATTTCGTGATTTAACACACCTGTGTCTTCATCAAACAGTACATGATTGGAAGCTTTATATTGTTTGACGCTTTATCTGGAGGAGAATTTTTTTTTTTTAAGGTTTTATTTATTTACTCATGAGCGACAGAGAGAGAGAGGCAGAGACACAGGCAGAGGGAGAAGCAGGCTCCATGCAGGGAGCCTGACGTGGGACTCGATCCCGGGACTCCTGGGTCACGTCCTGGGCCCAAGGCGGGCGCTAACCCACTGAGCCACCCAGGGATCCCCCTCTGGGTGGTAAATTAAGTATGTGTATATTCTGTTTTTCTTTTTCTGCCCAAAGTGTCTACAGGACTGAGAGGACGTTGGAGGGTCATAGTTCCCTAAGAGAGGAGGAATTCTTTCAGTAGATGGGAGAGAACTGTTGGAAAAGCAAGATACACGGTGGAAGCAGAAGTGAAGCCCTTTTTCTGAAAACAGAAATGTATAAAAACATTCTATTCCTGCTGTCCCATCATAAAAATCAGGATAATGAATTTGTGGTCCCTTCATATTTTGCAGAGTGATTTGTCTAGATGAGTTTTCATATCTAGCTCATTTTGAAGATTGGCCTACTTGTGAATAGTGTGACCTTGGCCAAATTACCTCCCTGGCCTCAGTTGCCTCATCTGTGAAATGAAGATAAGTTTACCTGTGTCCTGGGATCTTGGTGAAGATAAGCATTAAGAGTGGCTCTATAAAATGATGAGTCATCATTATCCCCCCCTTTGGTGGCAATAATATTTGACTATTTTGCCTGTGATGTTGGAGTGGGGTATTGTATACTTCCTGGTAAGGATTGTGGTCTTAAAACGGGACGGAAGATAGGCAGTTAGTAGCCTCTCTGTGTTTAGTGACTGCTCACAGATCGCTCTTTGGTGTGCAAGACTGCAGAAAAAATAATGCAGTAAAAATAGCCACAGGATTCATTAAATCTTTAAAGACATTTTTTTCCCTTTTCCTTTTTTTTTTAAGATTTATTTATTTTTTCATAGAGAGCGAGAGAGAGGCAGAGACACAGGCAGAGGGAGAAGCAGGCTCCATGCAGGGAGCCGGACGTGGATCACCCCCTGGGCCCAAGGCAGGCACTAAACAGCTGAGCCACCCGGGCTGCCCACATTTTTTTTTTTTTTTAAGTTTAGAAAAAAGCAGTAATAAGAATTGCTGGGGATATAAAAAAAGGAAAGCCTTTTTTAAAAAACCAAAAGCTAATAAAATTAACAGTTAATAGTAACAACTAAAAACCCTCTACTAATATCTCCCTGAAAAGTGAGATTTTGTTTAATGGTAGAATCCTAACTGATAAATGTTATGTAATATTTGTTGGTTTTTAAGAATTTGCACCTCAGCCAAGTTGTGGTTTTGTACCATGAGGATAATGTTTTAAGTTATTATAAATTGTGATTTTTCTGAACAGAAAGCCCAAAACGAAAAGAGCAAAGAGATTCCTTGAGAAGAGAGAACCGAAACTCAGTGAAAATATTAAAAATGCAATGTTGATTAAAGGGGGAAATGCGAATTCAATGGTGACACAAGTACTTAGAGATGTGGTATGTATATATATACACTTATTTTTTTAATTTTTTTAATTATTTTTAATTTTTTTTATTTTTTTAATTTTTAAAAAAGATTTTATTTATTCATGAGAGACACACAGAGAGAGAGGCAGAGACACAGGCGGAGGGAGAAGCAGGCTCCAGGCTCACGCCCTGGGCCGAAGGCAGGCGCTCAACCACTGAGCCCCCCAGGTGTCCCTTATTTTTTAATTTTTAAAGATTTTATTTTTAAGTAATCTCTGCACCCACCAAGGAGCTTGAACTTAACAACCCTGAGATCAAAAGTTGCACAGTCTACTGACTGAGCCAGCCAGGCACCCCTGCCCACTTATTTTTCAGATGGTTTTGAAATTATTTTAGGAAGTTTTCAGCATAGTAGTTTAGGCTGCTGGAGAAATACATAGATAAGTTTGCCCTGTCCTAAGAACTGCTAGTCTTAGAGAAAATCTCAAGTTGGAGGTTATTTGCCTTGGCAGGACACTAACCACTGATTTTCCTTAAAGTAAATACTGTAGTTCCCTTAGTAAATTTCACCTGATTTAGATTACTAGAATTTGGCAATTTAAAGGAACATTTAAGGGACATACCTAGTTTGTGACCTGAAATAACTGCGTATCACTGTCTATTCCTTCAGCAATACCAAGTACTGTGCTAGGTGCTGAGGATTAATAGTTAATATAAGACACACCTATCCCTTCAATGAGCTTAATAAGGGAGACAGGCAAGTAAGAATTATAAACTATAGCATTGTGAATTTAGTGCTGCGGTGAAAGCATGTACAGGGTGGGATGGGAGGCAGAGTTAAAATCCCATAGGGGCAGCCACACACAGGTTGCGCTTACCAGAGGAGATACTTAAACTTCCTTTTGGAGAAGGAGTTAGAGCAAGTAGGAGGAGAGGGAGAGGAGGAGGAAGTCTTCCAGGGCTGAGGAAAAAACATGTGCGAAAGGGAATGTGAACGATCATGATGCATTTGGGGAACTGCAAATAACTGGGGATGGCTGAAGGAAAGTTGGCTCAGTGGAGCTAGAGGAACAGACAGGAACCAGATAGTACATGGAGTTTGAGCTTTGGTCTGAAAGCTCTAAGGAACCATTGAAAGATTGGAGATGACAGATATGATCAGCCCTTCTTTTTTTTTAAGTCTATTTTTATTTTTTATTTTTATTTTTTAAAGATTTTATTTATTTATTCATGAGAGAGAGAGAGAGAGAGGCAGAGACACAGGCAGAGGGAGAAGCAGGCTCCATGCAGGGAGCCCAACGTGGGACTTGATCCCGGAACTCCAGGATCATGCCCTGGGCTGAAGGCAGGCACTAAACCGCTAAGCCACCCGGGCTTCCCATGATCAGCCCTTTTAATCAGTTTGACCAGAGAAAACTGAGAGCAAACGTAGGAAACTGATTCAGCCATTGCTGTTATTGAGATCATGAGTATCTGGAGTGTGGTAGTGCCAGTGAAAATGAGAGATGATCGGAGAGACTGGATGTTGAGGGTAGAAGAGTGTGGCCATGGTGTCTGGATTGAATTCTTGAGTGGCAATGCCAATTCGAGAATATACCAGGTGGAGCAGGTTTAGAGAGAGAAGTGATAATGTTCAGTTCAGGTCCTATAATTATAAGTGATGAAGATAAAAGTTTTATGTTTTTTTTCTACCTCCATAACCTGATTTTTAGCCCAGTTTGTGGAACATGGTAGATGCTCAACAAATGTTTAATCAGTGATTGAAAGGCACAAGTCTATGGAGACACCTAGTTGGTGGTTGAATATTTAGGCCTTGAATACAACAGGTTCTTTGAGTGAAATTAAGTAATTGAATAGATTTTTATACTTGACTAAACTCAAAAAGCTTGTTAAACACTATAGTTTGGATATCTGAATGTCTAATACATGCTCATCCTTTGTGTCAGTGTCATTGTGTTGGTAGGATTCTGGCCCTGTATTTAAGTAAGCCTTGGGAACAGAACAATATTACAGGTTATTGCAGTAGTTAACATTCATATTGATGATTCTTGAGTTGTCACTGTGGTAACGTGCATGACACCAAAGCAGGGAACCACTTGGTCAAGAATTATCAAAACTTGTAGTACTGAAGGGACACCTGGCTGACTTGGAAGAGCATTGACTCTTGATCCTGGTGTTGTGAGTTTGAGTCCCACGTTGGCTGTAGAGATCACTAAAACAAATAAAACTTAAGAAGATTTAGTACTTAAAAAGAGCTTTTACTGCTGAATTTCCCTTGTTCATCAATTCTGATTGTTGATGAATGATCATTTTTCTTTTCATTATTTCCCTTATTTACCCCTTTCCCTAATGCAAGGGGATGCCTTAAATCTTTTTTTATTCCTTATGGTAGAGCAGAACTGACCCTAAAGGTAATAAGTGATTATTAATGAATGAGTGGAAAGAAGTAAGAAAAAAATGAGGGTTCAGTGACAGGAATTTTTTAAAGGGCTGTGTTTTAAACTCCAACTAGCGTTCTGATTGTCATTTCTGGGACTCTTTCTCTGGTCTTCAGACAACGTTACTTCAACTCTTTCAGCCTTTCCTGATAGGATTTATTTTTTATATTTTCTTTTGCTTTTCTTTCTACTGTCAAAAGAGTTTGCCTGGAAAGAACGGAATGGGAATTTAAAGAAATGAAAGGAATTATTTGAGTTGTATAGATTTTTGAAAGGACGTAGAAACTTTGAGAAAGTCCAGTCTAAGAGGATATTAAGCTTATGTTGCAGGGTTATATAAGTGATTAAAAGGGAGCCAAGCAGAAGACATTAGAATAGGACCCTGGGACCCTGTGATCCTGTATAATGCCTGATACAATGCAATTTTACTTTTACTTCTGCTTTTCTGAATGTAATTTGTTTTGAAAGCTATAAATTATGTTTTACAGTATGCACTGAAAAAACCTTATGGTGTTCTGTATAAAAAGTAAGTACTGACTTATTTTAACTTACATTGTTCTATTATAAAAGTAACAGTTACCTTATGGGAGATTCAGAAAACTATTTTGTTTAAAAAATATGATAGTTCTTTATATATCTATTAGTATTTTTAAATTTTATTTTGTTCCAGTTTGTGTTTTTACTTGTATTAAATATGATTACATAGTTAGAATCTTAGTACATATATATTATTTTGAAACGATTATGGCCTTCCAGAAAAGTTAACAGAAATTAGTAGAGTTCTCATGACCTTCAGGCACTTAATGTTGCATCTTGTGTAACCATAGTTATCAAAAGAAATTAACATTGGTATAATAATGTACTTGATTTGGTTTGCACCAGTTTTTCCAGTAATATCCTTTTTCTCTTCCAGGATCCTACATTGCATTTAATTGTCATGTCTCCTTGCTCTCCCATTCGTGATAGTTCCTTAGTCTTTCCTTTTTTGATGACTTTGACAATTTTGATGAATACTTGTTAATTATTTTGTAAAATATCCCTCAATTTGATTTGTCTTAAATTTCTCATGAATAGATGGAGCCTTATGCATTTTTGGCAAGAATACCAGAAAAGTGATGTGCTTTTCTCAGTAAATTATAACAGGGAGCACAGGATATCTTATGCTGGTAGCATTAACCTTGGTTAAAGTGGTGTCTGCTTGGTTTCTCCACTATACATTAACTATTTTTCCTCTTATAATTAATAAATGTTTAGAGGAAATATTTTGAGACCATGTAAAGACTATGCAAATAATCCTTTCTCTCCACACTTTTTCTTATAAATTTTAGCATCCATCGATGGATCTTGTCTACAGAGGTGATTGCTCCTGGTGTTCTGATAGTGGTTTTCTATCTTCCTTGTTATATATTTATTAGTTGGAATTTTATGAAGAAAATCTCTCCTTTCTCCTTGTTGAATTACTCATTTATATTAGTGTGGATTTACAGTTATTTATTCTTTGGAGTTACAGTCCAACGTTATTATTTTGTTGCTCAACTTCTACATTTGGCCGTTGGGATCTCTTTCAGTTCGGCTCCTGTCCTCTTTCAATATGCTCCTTGTATTTGAGTACTTCCTTTCTGGTGCCACAAGATGCTCCAAGCTCATCTTTACTTTTTCTTTGTGGCAACCCTGAAATCAACCCCTTCTCTATGGAGACCTGTTTCTGTATATTGGAAATTGATAATTTAGAAATAAAGATCTGGGCACTAAGTATACTCTGTTGCTGTGGGAGTGTCATTGTCCCTAGATGCCTATGCATGCACACATCTAAATTTATATTTATCTATATTTGAAAAACTCTGAGTTCATACTGATACTTCCTGAAGAATCATGAGTTCATACTAATACTTCAGTTCCATTCCGATGCCACAGACTTCATTCCAGCCTTTCTTCTTTTCTTGTAACTTTCTTCTTCTGACAGTAGGAAACTTGGCTTTCTTTATTGATAGTCCATATATATTTATTTGTATCATTTTAGTACATACATAGTTTCAGAATTTCTAGCCCTATAAGAAACAAATTAACAAAATAACTAGAGGATAAAATGTGTAAATAGTTAAGTTTAGAGTATCCAGTACAAATACTGTTTTCCAATGTAACATGAGTTAGGTTTTTTCTGCCTCTTTAATGTGTCTGTGTTGTTCCTTTAAAATACAGTTAGGGTCATTTATTATAGTTTGAATTCTGTTTTGGGTTTTTCTCCACATCCTGGTTGTTGTTTTTTAAGATTTTATTTATTTATTCATGAGAGAGACACAGAGAGAGGCAGAGACATAGGCAGAGGGAGAAGCAGGCTTCATGCAGGGAGCTTAATGTGGGACTCAATCCAGGGACTCTGAGGTGTCCCTCCTGGTTGTTGTTTTAATTTACGTATGTAAAATTTACTCTGTGGTATACACTTTTATCGGTTTTGAAAAATGCATTGAACTGTGTCGGCCACTACAGTTCATGATACAGAAACAGTTCCATCATCCTGAAAAATTTTTTTTTAATTTTTATTTATTTATGATAGTCACACACACACAGACACACACACAGAGAGAGAGAGAGGCAGAGACATAGGCAGAGGGAGAAGCAGGCTCCATGCACTGGGAGCCCGACGTGGGATTCGATCCCGGGTCTCCAGGATCATGCCCTGGGCCAAAGGCAGGCGCTAAACCGCTGTGCCACCCAGGGATCCCCATCCTGAAAATTTTTTAGTGCAGTGTGCTCTTGTTGTCCTCCTCCTCCCCCTTAACCAGTGAACTGTTTTTCATCCTTATAGTTTTTCCTTTTTCAGAATGTTACATAAATGGAATCATATAGCCTCTGGAGTCTATCTTCTTTCATTTAACAAAATGCCCCCAAATTACCTGTGTTGTTGCCATATGTTAAATTTTATATTAAGCCTTTTTTATTTATATTGTAACTATTTTCCTATTGATAATTGATCCTTTAGGTATTATTTTCATTGCCAGTATAATGTCTATTAAGTGGTTACACTAAAATTTACTTGTAACTTACCTTAATTTGGGGGAATTTGGGTTTTTCTTTTTTGCTGTTCTTATAATGCTTAAATGACCATTTTTACAGGAATGAGGTATCCTTTTGAATTAGTTCCTATATGAGATTCTTAGACATAAGATTACCGGGTACAACTTCATGCCCAGTAGAGCATATTAATTATATTACTTTTTGAAAAGATTGTCCTTTTGGCAGAGTGCTATATACAAGTTCCATGGGCCATTACCTACTTCTGGTTTATTTATTTATTTTATTATTATTTTTATTTTTTATTTTTAATTTTTATTTATTTATGATAGTCACAGAGAGAGAGAGAGGCGCAGAGACACAGGCAGAGGGAGAAGCAGGCTCCATGCACCGGGAGCCCGATGTGGGATTCGATCCCGGGTCTCCAGGATCACGCCCTGGGCCAAAGGCAGGCGCCAAACCTCTGCGCCACCCAGGGATCCCCTGGTTTATATTTTTAAGCTAAGAAGTAAAAATCATACTTTGTTTAATCTGCATTTTCCATGTTTCTAACAGGTTATATTTGCTAATTTGTGAATTATAGTTTGCTATTAATCATAAATGCTGCAATAATTTTTCTTTGCCTTGCATCATTAAAAATAATACTTTTCTTCTATGAGAGTAATAAATATTTCTCTTAATTAGATTAATGTAATAATCACCCATAGCACTATGTACATTCTGACATATTTTTTCCTGTACATTTTTTCTTTTTTTCATTTGAGTATAGTTGACACACAATGTTACATTATTTTCAAGTGTAAAACCTAGTGATTTGACAAATGTGTACATTATGCTCTATACTCACTACAAGTGTAGCTATCTTCTGTCACTGTTATAATGTTTATGCTGTGTCTTTTATTTCTATGACTCTTTTTTTAATATTTTATTTATTCATGAGAGACAGAGAGAGGCAGAGACACAGGCAGAAGGGGAAGCAGGCTCCATGCAGGGAGCCCAATACGGGACTCGATCCCGGGACTCCATGATCACACCCTGGGCCAAAGGCAGGTGCTAAACCGCTGAGCCACCCAGGGATCCCCCCATGACTTTTTTTTTTTTTTTTAAGATTTTATTTATGAGAGACACACAGGGAGAGGCAGAGACATAGGGAGAGGGAGATGCGGGCTCCCTACCGGGAGCCCGATGCAGGACTCAATCCCAGGACTCTTGGGATCCTGCCCTGAGCCGAAGGCAGACGCTTAACCACTGAGCCACTCAGGCGTTTCTATTTCCATGACTTATGGATTCCATAACTGGAAGCTGGTATCTCCCACTCCCCTTCATCCCTTTTCACATCTGTACAGATATTTCATGTCTTTACGTTAATTCTTTTTTAAAGATTTATTTATGTTTACATGTGTGCGTGCATGTGAACAAGGAGAGAGATGGAGGGAGAGGGGGAAAGAGAATCCTTAAAGCAGATTTCCCTCTGAGCATAGAGCCCGGGGTGGGGCTTGACCCTGGACCCTGAGATAATGACCTGAGCTGAAATCAAGAGTCGGCTGCTCAACTAACTGAGTCACCCAGGAGTCCCATTTTATTCTTTAAACAAAATTGAGATCATGTTATATATAGATTTTGCTTCCTAAAAATTATGAACTTTTTTAAATAAAAGATTTTATTTATTCATGAGAGACACACACAGAGAGAGAGGCAGAGACACAGGCAGAGACACACACACACTCTCAAGAACACTTACTGCTTCCCTGCAGGAAGCCCCATGTGGGACTCGATCCCAGGACTCCAGGATCATGCCCTGAGCCAAAGGCAGACACTCAGCCGCTGAGCCACTCAGCATCCCTGAGCTATTTTATAGAAGCTTTGTTTACATGATTGGAAATCAAAAATTATAAGTGAAAATATACTCTTCTCAGAACAACTACGTCTCAGTTTATCATGTATTTTACCAGAATTTCTTTATGCATATTTAAGCAAAGAAAAAAATATATTTGTATTTCTTTCCTGTTTACTTGAAAAATAGCGCGTTTTATTCACTGCTTCTTCAGTTCTACTAGGGTTCTTGGTCCAAAGCACCATTTATTTCTCTCTCTCCTGGATTTCTGTGATAGCTTCTTATTAACTCTTTCCAGTCTTGCCATACTACAGTGCATTCTCACACTGTGGACAGAACAGTCCTTTAAATAGAAAATTTGAGTCTGATCTTTTTTTTTTATTTTTAAAGGTGAATTTATTTTATTTAAAGATTTTATTTATTTATTCATAGACACAGAGAGAGAGGCAGAGACACAGACAGAGGGAGAAGCAGGCTCCATGCAGGGAGGAGGATCTCCAGGATCACACCCCAGGCTGCAAGCGGCGCCAAACCGCTGCACCATCGGGGCTGCCCGAGTCTGATCTTTTTATCACTCCTTCCTGAAACTCTTTAGTGCTTCCTGTTACTCAATATCTACGTTCATTACCTTGACCAACAAGGCCCTATATCATCTGGGCCATGTCTACATCTTTGATCTCATGCCCCACCATTTTCCCTTTGGACACCAAGCTTCAGTGATACTCTCCTTCTTTCCATTTCTTGAATAGTCTAGGCTTGTTTCCATCTCAGGATATTTGCTTATTCTGTTCATTCTTCTTAGAATGTGCTTAGCCTCAAAACTTTTCAACAGCATATTCTTCATCTATCAAATCTCAGCTCAAATATTCATTTTCTACTCTTCATAACAGACTACCCTATTTAATTTTGTCACTACAGTTACTACTTTTTGAAATTTAATTTTTCCACTAGAATGCTCCACGAAAGCAAGAATCTTGTTTGTTTTCTAGGATCCTTAGCTCTTATAACAGTGCCTGGTACGTGATAGGTACTAAATACATGTTTGAATGAATGAATATCCCTCCAGTTTCATTTTTGATCATCTGAACATAAAATTATCTTAATATATTACTTAATTGTTATGGGTGAATAGCTTAAGATTATTGAAATTAAGGTAACCTTTTAAAAATATTCTTAGGAAAAACATTACAAGACCATTTGAGGATCAGACATCATTGGTGAGTACAACAATCTTTTTGTTTGTTTTTTATTTTAGGGCACATGGAGGGAGGGTAGGACCAGAGGGAAAGGGAAATACAATCTCAAGCACACTCCAAGATGAAGGCAGACCCCAATGCAGGGCTTGATCCCATGACCCTGAGGTCACAACCTAAGCTGAAACCAGGAGTCAGTCACTTAACTGTGCCATCCAGGCACCTCAAGAATCTTTCTGATTTAAGAGAGCGTATAAATAAATGATTACTCAAACTAATTACTACTCCTTTGGTATTCCTAATTTGTGATGTTTTGAATTAGAAATCATCCTATATGAGGTAATTTTAATACAAAGTGGAGGAGAAATAAGATATTTATTATTTTGAAATAAGACTTATACTTTCAAAAATATGACTATAGATCTTACATTTCACTATGACTAGTATTACTATTCACTGCTTGCAAATACATTCACAATTTTTAAAAATTGAATTATATTTTATGTGTATAATTAGTAGATTATCTAAAGGAAGCTTGTTACAGGTCTTTTTATAAAGCAGGTTTTATTTTTCAAAACCTGACTTCTTTCTTTGGGTATTTTTAGAACAAGGAATGCTGCTTGAACTGTTGCTAACAGTTGTCAGTTGCTTTACTAATTGAATTCCTTTTTGAGTGTATTGGCAACCAAACTAAATGAAAAAAGCTAGTGAATGAAATTAGAAGATAAAGAATAGTGTATAGTAAATAGTGAATAGTGAATGATGGACTTTGTGCATGTGATTTTATTGCTTCCTTTTAAAGAAAATCTTAAGGGAATAAGTGGGTTAAAATAAATTGAGCTTAAAAAAGTCAGAATGGGAGATGCCTGGCTGGCACAGTCAGTAGAGCATGTGACTCTCTTCTTTTTTTTAAATTTAATTTATTTATTCATGAGAGATACAGAGAGAGAGGCAGAGACAGAGACAGAAGCAGGCCCTCTGCAGGGAGCCTGATGAGGGACTCCCATCCTGGACCAGGGATCATGCCCTGAGCCAAGGGCAGATGCTCAACCACTAAGCCACCCAGGCGTCCCGAGCATGTGACTCTTGATCTCTGGGTTATGAGTTCAAACCCCACATTGAGCCTAGAGCTTACTTTAAAAAAAAGGAAAGTAAAAGATACTGAAAAAAAATCAGAATGGAATTATGTTCTCCTAAGGGGAACACCATTACTTATTTGTTTTTCCTTTTAGTTAGTGAATTTCTTTTATTTCTTTATTTAAATACTTACTTTAGAGAATGCGTGCGCAGGTACGCACATGTGGGGGAGGAGTGGAGGGAAAGAATCCTCAAGGAGACTCCCTGCTGAGCATACAGAGCCCACCACAGGGCTCCAGCCCAGGATCCTGAGATCATAACCTGAGCTGAAATCAAGATTCAGATGCTCAAACGACTGAGCCACCCAGGCACCCCTGGTTAGTGAATTTAGAAGAAAGAACTTTTGAATAGAATCTTAGTAATTAATTAGAAGGCAAAATTGGACATCTTAATTCCAATGTAGCAACTAACTACTAATTAAAAATTATAACATTTTTTAAAGAAAAATCAATATTTAGTTTTTGAAAAAAATTTTTTTTAATTTTATTTATTGAGAGAGCACAAGCAGGGAAAGGGGCAGAGGGATAAGCAGACTCCGCACCAAGCAGGGAGCCTAATTTAGGGCCTGACCCCAGGACCCCAGGCCCATGACTTGAGCCAAAGGCAGATGCTCAACTGACAGAGCAACCCAGGTACCCCAATATTGAGGGGTTGTTTAAAAGATTTTTATTTATTCATTCATGACAGAGAGGCAGAGACATAGGCGGAGGGAGAAGCAGGCTCCATGTAGGGAGCCTGATGTGGGACTCGATCCTGGGACTACAGGATTATGCCCTGAGCCGAAGGCAGATGCTCAACCACTGAGCCACCCAGGTGTTCCAATATTCAGTTTTTTACAAAATTACTTTCATTGTAGTTTTGAGTTTTCAGTCATTTGTTGAAGAGATTATGAAATTGAAAGTAAGGGCTCTAACCCAAAATTCTGTCTCTCATATACTGCTTATCAAGGGCTTGTTTTGTCTAGGCACCATGATGCTTTTAGTTGAGTGATCACTTTGTAGCAGTGATGTGATGTAGAATTTGTAGCATTCTGTACTTCCTTTTTCTTTCTTGTTTTCTTTTTAAAAGATATTTATTTATTCATGAGAGACACACACACACACACAGAGGCAGAGACATAGGCAGAGAGAGAAGCAGGGAGCCTGATGCGGAACTTGATCCCCAGACCTGGGATCTCACCCTGAGCCAAAGGCAGACGCTCAACCACTGAGCCACCCAGGCATCCCCGTACTTTTTTCTGTTTTTTTTTTTTTTTTTTTTTTTTTAAGATTTTATTTATTTATTCATGAGAGGCAGAGAGAGAGAGGCAGAGACACAGGCAGAGGGAGAAGCAGGCTCCATGCAGGGAGCCCGATGCAGGACTTGATCCCTGGACCCTGGGATCATGCCCTGAGCTGAAGGCAGACACTCAACCATTGAGCCACCCAGGCGTCCACCTGTACTTCTTTTTCAATACAGTTTTGAGGGCAGCCTGGGTGGCTCAGTGGTTTAGTGCCGCCTTCAGCCCATGTCGTGATCCCGGGGTCCTGGGATCGAGTCCCACGTCAGGCTCTCTGCATGGAGCCTGCTTCTCCCTCTGCCTGTGTCTTTGCCTGCCCCTCTCTCTCTCTCTCTGTCTCTCATGAATAAATAAATAAAATCTTAAAAAAAAAATCTAGTTTTGATACGACAGCTTTTCTTACACTTGAAATTGTGAGTTTTCCTCTCTTTCATCTCCCACTTCCAGAGATAGCAGATATTTCACTGGACATAGAAAATCTCAGATTACTAGAACTCAGAATGGCTGTGGAAACAGTGGTCATGTTGGAAATGTGGTTGAATTCCTCCTCCTGACCATGTATCCCTCCAGTAGCACTTTTTTTTTCCAGTAGCACATTTCTTATACTACGATCTTGGAACTGCTTTAGAACAGAGTTGGCAAATTTGTGGGCCAAATCCCTGTTTCTGTGAGATATATAAACTACGAATAATTTTTATATATATATTTTTTAATTTTTATAATTTTTATATTTTTAAAGGGTTTCTTTCTCTTTTTTTTAGGGTTTCTTTATTTAAAAAAAGCTTGTAAAAGGCTTAAAAGTATTTACTGGCCTTTTGCAGATAATTTGACAATGTTTTCTCTAGTTTGAACAAAAACTGGACTTCTTATGGAGAACAACAACAGATGAGTACTATAGTTATGTGAGAGGTAGCTCATGGATGGCTTTGGGGTGTTAGTGATAGTAAGAATGTAAAAAAAAATTTTTTAAGAAAGCATTTTCATTTATTTGGACACTTAAATTTTTTTTTTTTTTTTAAGTGGGTTCCACACTGGGCAGACTAGAGCCCAGTGTAGGGCTTGAACTCCCGACCCTGAGATCAAGACCCAAGCTGAAGTCAGGAGTTGGACATCAACTGACTGAGCCACCCAGGCACCCCTAAGAATCCTTTTTTGGAATGCCTGCTTTGTACTAGACACAGGATAAGGTACTTGCCCATATGACTTTCATGTGGCCTTTGCAGATTTTTGTAGGAAGGTCTTATTGTCTGCGATTTACACATGATAAAACTAATTCTTAGAAAGGTTGACCAGATCTGACAGTAAATGGCAGAGCCAGAATTCTTGGACTTTCTGACTCTACATCCTCTATATCAGGTGGATAGGCAGGTTTGGTAGTTTTTTGCCCCGTTTGCTTCTGCTTAAACACTGGAATGAATGAAAACCAAACTAGGAGTCCACACCCCAGGGAGTCTTGTAACCTGTAAAGAAAACTTGAGGATTATGATCGTTTCATCTAGAGTTAGAGGTTTAGGGACCCCTGTGTGGTTCAGTCGGTTAAGGTCTGCCTTCAGTTCAGGTCATGATCTCGGGGTCCTGGGATTGAGCCCCACACCGGTCTGTGCTTAGTGGGGAGTCTGCTTCTTCCTCTCCCTCTGCTCTTCTTCCCTGCTCATGTTCCCCCCCACCTTGCTCTCACTTTCTCAAATAAATACATTTTTAAAATCTTTAAGAAAAAAAAAGTTTTAGGCTTTTTGAACCCTGAAGTGTCCCTATTCATGTGTATTTTAATGCATGGTAAGATGTACCATTGATGATAGCAGTAATGTCTAATGAATAAAGGCATTTATTCAACAAATGAAATAGTGTATTAATCCAAAGCTGCATAGTTGAAAATAGTCTCATTTAATTTATTAACCTAAACTTTCCAGTATATTTTTAGTCTTCAATTTATATATTTTTCTTAGGTACCTCAAATCAGAAAAATTGAAGTAAAAAGCTAGAAATAAAGTCCTTTTCTATTGTTTATTCCTATCTAGTTCATTAAGTATTCATTACTGTTTTTATTTTTATTTATTCTTTTTAAAGATTTTTTATTTATTTATTCATAGACACAGAGAGAGAGGCAGAGACACAGGCAGAGGGAGAGAAGCAGGCTCCATGCAGAGAGCTTGACGTGTGACTCGATCCCGGGTTTCCAGGATCACGCCCTGGGCTGCAGGCAGCACTAAACCGCTGAGCTACCGAGGCTGCCCTCATTACTGTTTTTAAAGTTCTTATAGTTAATGCATTAACTGGAGTTTTTTTGGTTTTACAGGAATTCTTTTCAAAGAAGTCAGATTGTTCTTTATTTATGTTTGGCTCCCATAATAAGAAGCGGCCAAATAATCTAGTAATAGGTAAATATCATTTACTTTATAAATACTGTTATTTACAGCTTGTGACTCAGAATAATTGATGGTATTGCGGGTTCAGGAGTAACAAGTGAGTGCTAAGCTAGTTTTTTAACATTTCTTTGTGAAAATGTTTCCTTTTTTCTCTCTTTTTTTTTTTTCCTTCTTGTGACTTTGAATAAAATTTTTTATCTACCAGACTGCAGGTAAAGAATAGGCATGTAAATACTACTTCACCTAAATTTGCAGAAATTTTCCTAATATAAAACATATGTACCTCTTAAATCAGTGTTAGAGAAAAAAAACAAAGTAGTACACCTAGCCATATAAATTAACCCTTCCCTGGTAAGTATTGACACTTAGTCTGGCATAGTCACTGGTGTAAGCAAGTCCCTTTCCCTCTGTGGGCCTTTATTTACTCATAAAATAAGGGAGTTTGGTTAAATGATTTTTAAGATTCTTTCAAGGCCAAGACTGCAACAATTTATTTATTCTAGATAGAATTGAAAGTTTAAGAAAGAGGGAACATATTTGGTGGGGCCTAAGAAGAAAAAAAGAGGCAGATTCTAACATTTTGAACATGCCAGTTTGAACATACCATTAAAGTTGGATGTTTGGGAAAAATAAATGCTAACAAGAAAATGTATTTTCCTTCTAGGTCGTATGTATGATTACCATGTGCTGGATATGATTGAATTAGGTATCGAGAAGTTTGTCTCTCTAAAAGATGTTAAGGTAAGATAGCATAAAAGTAAAAAGCATTTTGTAATATTGCTCTTGGGCAGTAGTGACATCTTGTGGTGAAGAGTACTGTTACAGTTGTGTAACTTAAATAAGAAAACTATTTTTATTCTGTGCTCGGAGATTAAAAAAAAAAAAAGCGAGTTTTATTTTATCTTTTAAAATAAGGTCTGTTGGGACTCCTGGGTGGCTTAGTGGTTGAGCATCTGCCTTCAGCTTGGGGCATGATCCCAGGGTTCTGGGATTGACTCCCACATCGGGCTCCCCACAGGGAACCTGTTTCTTCCTCTGCCTGTGTCTCTGCCTCTCTCTGTGTGTCTCTCATGAATAAATAAATCTTAAAAAATATATATTTTTAAAATATATCTATATCTATATATAGAATATAATACATATGGGGATCTCTATATTTAAAATATATCTATATTTATCTATCTATATATATAGAATATCATACATATGGGGATCTCCTGACAGACTTCAGAGTGATTATTAACTCTTGTCTGGGCCCACAGTTTACATGCTATCCTCTCCCTCTGAATTGTCACAGAACCTATTTTATGGAATTTCAGAAATACCAGAGTTTTAAAAGTGAGCCCCGTTTGAAACCTAGGATACTTTAGCTGATCCTACAGTAAGGCTGCTGGCCACCAGAATGCTAGTTCAGTACTTAAGTTTTGCATCTTTGTGACTCCTTTGTTTGAATGGTATTATAAAATAGAAGGTAGTAAATAGTCTTAGAAAGGCAAGAAAACTGTCCTGATTTTGCTTCTGGGTCCAGTCGGGGTTTCTGCTCTCTCAGAATTCTGCTTCTGGCTTCTGTTCCATCAAATAGTTACTTCATTTAGATTTAGGAGGTACCCTGTGTAAGCCTGAAATTACTTTCCCTATTAGGTAGATTTGGGGATTAAGCCCCAGAGGAATTCTCTTGGTGACCTGGAGTCATACATGTAGTAAATGGTATAACCAGAGTGTTGAAAGAATACATACTGAATTTTGTAATGGAAAATTACATAATTGTTCTTATTTGTGGGTCTTTGAGGGTCATGGTATAGTTGGGAATTATAAAATATATAAAATATATAATTAATATATAATTAATTGTAAAATAATAAAATATATAATTTTACTCCTTTGCCTAGGCTCCCTTAAAAAGAGGACTGCCTTCCAAGTTTTCAGTGGGTTTGAGAAAGGCTCTTACCAGTTCCTTACTTAGCGACAGCAGCTTCTTCAGGTACAAGGTAGAACAGTGGCCTGAGATTAGATTTAGAGACAGAATGTTTGGGTTGAAAGCTTGTGTTTGCCATTTAGATGATTTTTTGTGACATGACAAATCAGTTACTTCCTTGACCTTCAATCGCAATCAAGTATTAAATAGGTATATAACAATATCAGGCGCACCTGGGTGGCTTAATCAATTAAGTGTCCAACTCTTGATTTCTGCTCGGGTCATGATCTCAGGATCGTGAGATCAAGCCCCTTCAGGCTCCATGCTCAGTGGGGAATATGCTTGAGATCCTCTTCCTCTGCCCCTCCTCATACTCTCCCCCTCTCTCAAATACATAAATAAATCTTTAAAAAAATTAAATAGATATAACAATATCAAATGAGATGATATATGTGAAAATGCTAATCAGTGAAGATGATACTTTGGAAGGTGTTTGGTAAAGTGTGTAAACTGATGCTTTATTATGGTGGGAGCTATCATTTTATTACAGCTTATCTTTAGGGCAATTCATGACTCCTTGGAGATGAGCACTATATCCCCATTTCACCTTCACTGTTGCTAACTTGGTCACCAGTTAGTGGGGTGTGAGCACTGGCTGATTATGCATGCCAACTCCTCCACTCTTTGCATTTCACTTCCTAAGCAAAGAAATACTTCCAATACCGTGTAGCTTCTATATCAGACCACAGAACTATTATTGTCAGATCTTATTCTTAACAAGAGCCATTTAAATTGAATACTAAGTGTTCACTTGTGAAGCATATCCATAACTGTAAAAGTCACTATGCTTACATTGGCAGTTTCTACACAGACTATTATTTTAAGTTTATTTTTTTTTAATTCTTACATTTTATTTATTTATTTACTTATTTATGTATTTATTTATTTAAAGATTTTATTCATTTATTCATGAGAGACAGAGAGAGAGAGGCAGAGACACAGGCAGAGGGAGAAGCAGGCTCCATGCAGGAAGCCTGATGTGGGACTTGATCCCGGGTCTCCAGGATCAGGCCCTGGGCTGAAGGCAGGCACCAAACCTACTGAGCCACCCAGGGATCCCTGATTTTATTTATTTATTTGAGAGAGAGAGACAGAGATAGCAATACAGATGGTGAGAGACAGCATGAGCAGGTAGGAGAGGGAGAAGCACTCCCCTATGAGCAGGGAGCCTGATATGGGGCTCCATCCCAGAACCCTGGGATCATGGCCTGAGCCGAAGGCAGACGCTTAACCGACTGCACCACCCAGGTGCCCCTTTACTTATTTATTTGAGAGAGAAAGAGCATGAGCAGGGGGAAGAGGGAGAGGGAGAAGCAAGCTCCCCACTGAGCAGGGAGTAGGACACAGGACTCTATCCTGGAATCCTGGAGTCATAACCTGAGCAAGCCAAAGGCAGATGCTCAACTGACTGAGCCGCCCAAGTACACCCCCCCCCCCCCCCCCCCTCCGGACTACTAGCTAGACCTTCACTTTCACCTCATTATTCCATTATAGCCTTCCATTTTTAGTTTGTTTTGGAATTGCATGTTACATTATCTCTTTTTCACATCTACCTCCTTATTTTCAAGACCTCTCCACCAGTATTTCTTTTTTCACTTGCCTGTTTTTATTGCCAGGCCAAACCTCATCCTCCTATTTACTCTCAAGCAACAGGTGATTCAATTCTACCAGGAAATTGAGTCATTCTAGGAATCTATGTTCTAAGATGTGGCCAAACTTCTAGGGATGGTTATTTTATGTAAAATTAGCCTTAATGAATGAGATGATTAAAATTTAAGGCTAGTTGGTTTTATTTTAGATAGGATAAGATATATATTGCAGGTGCCTGGGGACATTTTATTTCGTAAGTATGTATATGATTTATTAGAATTATTTCCTTTTTTCTGTTAAAAAAAAAGCTTAATTCAGGGGCAGTAGGTTGGCATAGTAGGTTAAGCATCTGACCCTTGATTTCAGCTTAGACATGATCTCAGGGTTTTCAGATTGAGCCCCACATTGGGCTCCATGCTCAGCGCAGAGTCTGCTTAAGTTTCTCTCTCTCCCTCTGCCCTTCACTGTGTATGTTTGCTTGTACTCTCCCTTTCTGTCTCTCAAATAATCTTTTTAAAAAACTTAATTCAGACTGTTAGTTCAAGAATGTCACATAATTACGATGTTTTTAGTTTATTATAGTCATAGTACTAATATAGTGTTTTGAATTTTTAGTGCCTTCCAGACTATTCAGATAAAGCTCATCTGTTGTAGTTTCTTCTAGTTCTGGGTTTTCACACTGTGAAAAATATTAGTGACCGAAATGTTAAATACTGTTTCATATAACTTGTTAGTTATATTTTTTTGATGTGTATTCTGGGTCATAGAATGATGCTTATCACTACACATTGTGGTCAGGATGTTGTGTCACTCTCTCCTACCGTCTGTACACTTAACAGGCCCCATAGACCTGGGAGCAGGAGCAGCTGGGAAAGGGTGGCACAGACAGTAAGTGGAAGAATCACTGGGTCTGGTGGGTCCACTCAGGCCCCAGATCACACAGACAGATCTTAGGCACACGTCCTAAGTGTAGAGAGTTAAGGTTCAGAGTTTAAAGCAGAGAATGTCAAGAAAAGTCATGGTGAACAGGGAAGCAACAGGTGACATCTGGTCCTAGGGCAGAGGATGTTTGTTTCTTGTCTGTTTGTTTCTAGATTTGTACAGTCCTTAATTGGAACCAGAGTAGAGGTGCTTAGAATCAATGGAAAGTTCAGACTAACACCCATTCGCCTTCATAAACTCGTCATTCAGTTAAATAATTTTTTCTATTAGATTTTTTTCTTTTATTTTGGTGGCTTTTAAAGGTTTTTATTATTCATATCACATTCTTTGTATACAAAATCCCAAACTGGTGAAAATCTTTTATAGTAAGAGCTTCAACCATGTTGAGTAAGGATTGCCCATACTATAGGTTGTATGAAATTCTGTTACTTCATGTGAATGTTTAGTTGGTTGTTTACATTAGCTTTCATTTAAAAATACTGTTTATATGATGCAGTAGGAAAGGCAACAGTGGTAGTAAATAATTTAAATAAATAATTAACTCTGGGATGCTGGCTCTTAAAGGGCTATGTATGTTTTGCAGCAGTTTTAGCTTTTTATTTTATTCTTAGTATAGAATAATGTTAAAAAGTAGCCTGTGTCATTCTTGGACCACTAATTCATTTGCAATGTGAGGGAATGAAACAAAAAATTATATTTTAGCTTAAAAGTTGAAAATACAGTCTTAAGTCTTTAGCTTTTATTCACTGTTCATAAATATAGTTTTAGGATAGTCAAAATATGAGAACGAGTCACTATAAGTATTGACTACTTACAAAATAATTTTAATTTTTTGGGAAGAGTATTAAATCGCTTTTTTTTTTAAGTCACTTATTGATTACACATGATAATGGACGATACACAAGCTTTAATCCTATCTATAATTTTATCTGATACCATAATTCGATTTAGATATATTGCATAGGATGTGTCAAAATCATAATAACCAAATAAACTCCAGGACTGCTTGGGCCACCTTTTGAACGGTGAACTCCAGGTCACAACGCATTAACTGTCAATTCACCTACACTGAGGTTTGTGGAGACGGTGGCTTCTGTGCCCAAACAGGTTGCAAATAAATTTAGGATGGAACCTGGCGTCACCCTGAAGGAATTCTAACTTTGCACTGGTTGGGTAGTTTACCAAGATAGTTTCAGAGCAGACTAACTTTACACGGCACATTTTTTAAAAAGACACATTTACTCAGCGTCATGATCAGACTTACCACATTTAGCAATCAACAGCATGAGTGCAAAAAAAAAAAAAAAAAAAATCTACATTAAAACCCTTTGTTGCTGGGCAGCCCCGGTGGCACAGCGGTTTAGCGCCGCTTGCAGCCCGGGGTCTGATCCTGGGGACCCTGGATCGAGTCCCACATCAGGCTCCCTGCATGGAGCCTGCTTCTCCCTCTGCCTGTGCGCGTCTCTCTCTCTCTCTCTCTCTCTCTCTCTCTCTGAATAAATAAATAAAATCTTAAAAAAAAAAATATCTTTGTTGGAATGCTTTACATTTTCCACAGAACAGAAACTAACCTGTTACACAATTATTCACAAATACTGTCCTCGAGTTTTTTTTGCCCATACGCATGAGTAGTGTCTGAATATCTCTTTTTTTGTAGCAGCTACACCCTGCCACCACTATGCTTGGCCGAGTTCATAGATCTGTTGTAACCTGTAGCTTCCCTGTCGGTTCTTTGCCTCCTGTTAAGGTTTGTTTCCTGGCAGTAATTAAAACCTTCTGTCACTGCCATAGCTGCTGCTGCTGCTGCTGCTGGAACCACTGTAGCCACCCTGGTTTTGTGGTTTGGCAAAGTATTGGCCTCCACCACCATAGGGGCCTGAGCTTCTGCCTCTAGAATTTCCTCCTTTCATGGGTCTAACAATTGCCAGAATCATTATAGCTTCCACCATCTCCCATCATTGTTGTTCCCATCATTATCAAATCTGTTAGAGCCATCCTCCTGCCACCATATCCACCACTACCTCGACTGCCACTAAAGCCACCTCACCCAGTGAAGTTCCCTCCACGACCAAACTTGTCATTCCCACCAAAACCACCTCCACGACCACCACCAAAGTTTCCAGAACCACTTCGACCTCTTTGGAGGAAGCACTAGCCATCTCTTGCTCAGATAGGGCTTTTCTTACTTCACAGTTGTGGCCATTCACAGTCTGGTGTTTTTGAATGTAATTGTCTACAGAGTCATGGTCATCAAATGTTACAAAAGCAAGACCTCTTTTTTTGCTACGGCCTCAGTCATGTCATGATCTCAGTCACTTTAATTTTCCCATACTGTTCAAAATAATCTCTTAGATGATGTTCTTGAGTGTCTTCTTTAATGCTACCATCAAAAAGCTTTTTCGCAGTTAAGTGGGCTTTGAGAATCTTCTCTTGAGATGTCCCTCTTTGGTCCCGCAACTACTCCATCCACTTGGTGTGGTCTTGCATTCATGGCTGCATCCACCTCCTCCACAAAGGCATAGGTGACCAAAGCCTCTGGAGCGCGTGATGTTTGGATCCCTCATTACACACAGTCTGTAAGCGTTCCCCATTGCTCAAAATGGCTCCTCAGACTTTCATCAGTTTGTTTATTTATTTTTAAAGATTTTTATTTATTCATTCATGAGAGACACAGAGAGAGAGGCAGAGACACAGGCAGAGGGAGAAGCAGGCTCCATGCAGGGAGCCCGACATGGGATTTGATCCCGGGTCTCCAGGATCACGCCCTGGGCTGAAGGCGGCGCTAAACTGCTGAGCCATCAGGGCTGCCCTCATCAGTTCTTTTAAAGCTCAAACCTCTTACAGAGATTCTGAAGCTGCTCAGACTCTTTGGGAGATGCTGACTTAGACATGACAGCAATGGGAGAGGAGACTTTAACAAAGGTTACTCAGTGGCGTCCACTGCCATAAAGGAAGTATTGACTACTTTCAAATCAGCTTATAAACAATTTAGAGTTGATAATTATATAATTTTTTTTTCATTTCCTAGAATAGTAAATGTCCCGAGGGAACAAAACCCATGTTAATATTTGCTGGTGATGATTTTGATGTAACAGAAGACTATAGAAGGCTGAAAAATCTTCTTATTGGTAAGCATTTTAGTACTTCTTAGCCCCAGGGTAGCTGAGGTAGGCAATCTAGGGCTGTCATTGGTAGCACTTTGCCACTTGACTGTAGATACACAGCTTTTTCTTTATTATGATCTCTTTCTTTTTTCCCCGTTTTCATTATTTGCTTTATTCCCCACTAGGAGCAGGGGAGAAGTTAAGGGATTCTTTACTGCATAGACCATTATTATTTTTTGATGTTATAGTAACTTCAGTATCAACCTATTTATAAAGTGTTTTATGCTTTATGAAATGCTTATACCCATTTCCCATCATTATTCATCATTAAAGTAAATTTAGAAAATTGAAAAGTTAAATTTTAAGATAATTATATATCATCTGCTTTGAACTCAAAAGCCTCTATTAATTTTTTAATTTTTCTTAGTCTTATTTTTCTTAGTCTGGGCTTTTTACACTATAACTCTTTATAACTTAGTTTTGTTTTGCCTTTTCTAATCTCTCCTAATTTCCTCCCTCCTTTTTCCATTTAAAAAGTGGCTTATTAAAAAAAAAAGTGGCTTATTGAAAATATATTAGGTACATTCCTATTTTTTTTTTTTTCTGATTTCATTCTTATTTACCTAATTTCTTTGATTCTTGCAAGTTTCAGATCAAGTTTCCTTCCCTGGAAACCTTCAGTGACTTCCCAGCTCTTTTTCTTTTTTTTTAAGATTTTATTTTTTATTTATTATGAGAGGAACAAAGGGAGAAGCAGAGACGTAGGGAGAGGGAGAAGTAAGCTCCCTGCAAGGAGCTCGAGGTGGGACTCAATCCCAGGACCCCAGGATTTCGCCCCGAGCCGAAGACAGATGCTCAACCACTGAGTCACCCAAAAGTCCTGACTTCCCAGCTTCTTTTATCTCATTATCATTGTCATCCCTAAGTGCTAGGCGTGTACTAGGTACTTTATATGTAGCTTGATTTTCATAAGCTTTATTCTCATAATCTTGTAAGGTTGTCTTACAGGTTACTTAGTTACCGTTGTTCCTAATGATTTATGTATTGACTGTATCTTTTCCTAAGTGTTCAGAAGTCACCTTACAATCCAGCATATAGTTATTGTCATTGTCTGGGATTGACATTAAGTTTATCTTTTTTTTTTTAATTTTATTTATTTATTCATGATAGTCACACAGAGAGAGAGAGAGAGAGGCAGAGACATAGGCAGAGGGAGAAGCAGGCTCCATATAGGGAGCCTGACGTGGGATTCGATCCCGGGTCTCCAGGATCGCGCCCTGGGCCAAAAGCAGGTGCCAAACCGCTGCGCCACCCAGGGATCCCAAGTTTATCTTTTTTTTTTTTTTTTTTTTAATTTTATTTATTTATGATAGTCACACAGTGAGAGAGAGAGAGAGGCGGAGACATAGGCCGAGGGAGAAGCAGGCTCCATGCACCGGGAGCCCGATGTGGGATTCGATCCCGGGTCTCCAGGATCGCGCCCTGGGCCAAAGGCAGGCGCCAAACCGCTGCGCCACCCAGGGATCCCCAAGTTTATCTATTTTAGATCACTTTTTCTCCCCTTTATTGAAAAGCTGCCATTATTGTTCTCTAATTTCTTAAAGGTTGCTAATATTAATCCTACTTAAAATTTTTTTTTTTAGTTTTTTTTTATTTTATTTATTTATGATAGTCACAGAGAGAGAGAGAGAGGCAGAGACACAGGCAGAGGGAGAAGCAGGCTCCATGTAGGGAGCCTGACATGGGATTCGATCCCGGGTCTCCAGGATCGCGCCCTGGGCCAAAGACAGTCACCAAACCACTGCGCCACCCAGGGATCCCTTCTTTTGGCTTTTTATATATACTTTGCCCTAGACTACTTTTGGAAAGTTGATGGAGTATATGTTACAAATAAATTATTATTTTTTGGTGCACATTGTTTTTATTAAAGAACAGGAACAGGACCTATGGGCAGGAAAAACTACCTATTATAAATAAATTAAATTAGAGACATGCTCTTTATGAATCTAAGCCAACTGGGGTCCTTGGGTATCTCAGGCAGTTAAGCAGCTGATTGAGGTGGTGATCTCCGGTTGTGATCCCAGAGTCCTGTGTTGGGCTCTGTGCTCAGTGGGGAGTCAGCTTGAGGATTCTCTCTCTCCCTCTGCCCTTTTCCCCCACTTACATTCTCTTTCTCTCTAAAATAAATAAATCTTAAAAAGAAAAAAAAAAAAAACCTGAGCCAACTGAAAAACATTTGTGGGCAGACACATTGCTTTCATTTTCCTTGTGATTATTTATGGTCTTATTGTTGGGATTGCAATTTTCAAAACTTCTGATTTCTCTCATTAATAATGGCTATTTGGGGGGCACTTGGCTGGCTCAGTTGGTAGAGTATCAGACTCTTGATCTTGGGGTCATGAGTTCAGGCCCTGCATTGGGTGTACAGATTACTTTAAAAAGTAATTAAAAAATTATTTTTTAAGAAGAAAAAAAAAACCTGAGTAGTGTTGTAACCTGTTAAAACCTTACTAAAGCTCTTGAGTTTAGTGATACTCCATTTTACAGGTGGGAAATTGGAAGCTTAGAGAGGTTAAGAGCTGTTAAGTAGGTGAGCCAAAATGAAAACCGAAGCCTGAGTGAGCTTCTCTGCCTCCACTGTCTTGCCTATGCTGAACAATTGACTCATTGCAGCCTTTGCTATAGATTTACTTGAATTTTTCATGAATTAAAAAAAATGCATGAAAGGCAGTGACCAATATTTCCTTCTTTGAATATTACACATCCCAAAATATCAAGGGTGATTTTTAGTCAAGATTTCCTTTTTCTTGTACTCCATTGGTGCAGATTTTCTGCCTTTCTTCCCCCTACTTCTTCTGTAGAATTGTTAACTGTCAATACATACTTATTAAGAGAGAGAAGGCTTTCATTTGCTTTTAAGTGGTTTTTATAAAAACTTATTTCGTGTTTCCACTAGATGGCAGGAATAACTCATATAATGCAATGGTGAAGGGAAGGGAGTGAAAACTGAAAAGGAATCTGGGGAAAGAAGAAAGGTAGAGGAATGAAGTGAGATTGTCAAGTCCCAAGGGAAGTTAGTTTTTAACATAAATAGGAAGTAAGACCAGCTGCAGAGTCCTTGGTGTATGTTTTGTATTCATATGAAATAAAGTAGAACAGTAGGTAAAGAGAATTTTATTATCAAGGGCTTCCTTTGAGGAAGTTTTGGGGTTTTTTTGTTTTTGTTTTTTTTTTTTTGCAATTGGTCAGAAAGAAAAGTTAACTTATTAATAACTTCAGTGTTTTTATGCCTGGTACCCATGTTCATTCTGAATTTTGTTTTTGTTATGCTTTCTTAAATATACTCTATAGATTTGTAGTGAATCTTAGTGGTCTTGCTTTTCTTTATAGGAAATCAGTAAAATATCTGTTTTTAGATTGCGTCCTAATTTTTATGGTTACTTTTTTTTTAAGATTTTATTTATTTATTCATGAGAGTCAAAGAAAGAGAGAGGCAGAGACATAGGCAGAGGGAGAAGCAGGCTCCCTGCAAGGAGCCTGATGAGCGACTTGATTCCAGGACTCCAGGATCACGACCTGAGCCAAAGGCAGATGTTCAACCACTGAGCCACCCAGGCGTCCCTGGTTACTTTTTGATAATACTATTTCTTATATACAAAGATGACAGTATATTAAGTAATAGGTTAGTTTTATTAAATGTTCCTTTAAAGTCTACCTTAAAATTTAACTACCTAACTGGGTTGTTTTTTTCTAATTGCCTTTGTCTATATCAGTGGTGATATTAATTTTTTTAACCTTTCTCATTTCCTAATTCTTACTCGAAAAAAATATATTGATGAAAATGACTGCCATAGATTAGGTCAGGTAATCTGCGACTTTACAAAGGTAATCATATTAGTCTACTTGGGCTGCTATAAAAAATACCATATACTGGATGGCTTTTTTTTTTCTCAGAGTTCTGGTGGCAGAAGTCCAAGATCAGAATTTCTGATGAGGACTCTTACTGGCTTCTTGCTGTGTACTCGCCTGGCTTTTCCTTCATGTCTACGTGGGAGGACGGAAGGGAGAGAAAGGAGGGAGAGTGTCAGCTTTATAGGTTCTCTTCTTAGGACACTATCCTATGGGACCAGAACCCAACCTTCTGACATGCCTCATTTAACCTTACTTTCTTCCTTAGAGGCAGTTTCATTAGGAGTTAGGACTTTAGCTATGAATTTGGCAGGGATTGGAGGGTAGAGGGAGCAAAAATCAGTTTATTATGGTAATATTCCCTTGTAGATGAAGAAATTGGGATCAGTTAACTTATTTGTCTAAAGTAGAGAATCAGGATCTGATGTATTTATTCTCTAACTTCAGATCTCTTGGTCTTTCCCATCAATGTCCTAATGAAACTTCTGTGCCCTTTCTCAGTTTATTTACTCATGGACACACAGCCACACCTGAGATCTTATTTTTACTTGCAATTGATCCATTGAGAAAAGGTCCAAGCTGGGGCTTTCCTTCCAACCATTACCAATTTATCTTCTATTTAACCAGGTTATCTTTATCTGTACTTATTAATATCTCTTTTTTTAATCTCAACCATCATTCCTGCCCATTTTAGGATCAGTCTTTTCAGCAATATTCTGAGTTTCGATACCTTTTAATTCATTGTCCCTTTGATTTTTTCAGATTCCTCCTATACTTTCATTGCTCCTTTTCTGGAATCACCTGTTTCTCCAAGGAGCCCTGAACTTTTTTAAATTGAGAAATTATTTTAGAAATCACAGTCTGTGTGCTAGGGATTGTTTCATGACTGGTCTTGTTTGTACACTTTTTTAATGAACAGAACTATCAAATCTGTTTTGTTTGTTAAGATAAAACATATTCCTCAGTTCATATTGAAATTTCTAACTCAAATTTAGGACAATAAGATCTTAACTTCATTGACTTCACGTATGTACCTTCTTTCATCCATGACAAAAATCCAGGTTCTCAGTGATCCAATGTAGTAATGTATTTATTTTATATTGTACTAACCATACATAGTCTAAATAAAATTCATATTATTAAGAATAATATGAATATTGAGTGCAGTTGAAAGTTTTGTGGTTTTGTTTTTGGATTTTTTGTAGAAAATATATTCTTTTTTAAGGATTTTATTCATTTTTAAAGATTTATTTATTATTTATTCATTCATTCATTCATTCATTCATTCATTCATTCATGAAAGACACAGAGAGGTAGGCAGAGGGAGAAGCAGGCTCCCTGTGGGGAGCCCGATGAGGGACTCCATCCAGGACCCCAGGGTCACAACCTGAGTGGAAGGCAAACACTCAACCACTGAACCACCCAGGTGTCCCCAGAAAATATATCCTGTTAAGAATATATGGTCAGAGATACTTGGATGGCTCACTCAGTTAAACACTCAACTCTTGATTTCAGTATCTGCTTAGGTCATGGTCTTGGGGTCATGAGATTGAGCCCTGGGTCAGGTTCCTTTTTTTTTTTTTTTTTTTTTTTAATTTATTTATTCATAGACTCAGAGAGAGAGGGGCAGAGACACAGGCAGAGGGAGAGGGAGAAGCAGGCTCCATGCAGGGAGCCTGATGCAGGACTCGATCCCGGGTCTCCAGGATCACACCCCAGGCTACAGGTGGCACCAAACCGCTGCGCCACCAGGGCTGCTCTGTGTCAGGCTCTATACTGAGTGTGGAGCATGCTTTGGATTTTCTCTGTGTCCCTCCCCCTGCTCTGCTCTTGCTCTCTCTCCCTTAAAAAAAAAAGAAGAAAAAGGAATATATGGTCAAATCACTGTGGTTTTTGTTTTTTTAAAGGTAGATTTATTTATTTATTTAGAAAGCATAAGGATGGGAAGAGGGAGGGGGAGAATCTCAAGCTGACTCCACGCTGAGGGTGCATCTCTACGAGGAGTTCCAATCCCAGGACCCTGAGACCATGACTTGAGTAGAAATCAAGAGTCGGACGCTAAACCGACTGAGCCACGTAGGTGTCCCAAAATCACTGTGTTTTGAAGTCACTTGAAATAGTTCTTTTCTGTATAATCATGATCAGTACACAGGTTCATTGTTTATTTTTAAGGATTACTTTACATTTTTTCATTTTAAATTATAAACAACTTTTGAGGCATAATTTACATACAAGGAAGTCTGCGTATTTGAAGTTTTAAAATTTGATGGATTTTGACATGTATACACCTGTGAAAACACCATGGAAGTCAAGATACAGAACGAATTACACCCAAAAATTAGCCTGTGCCTTTTGCAATCTATCCTGTTTCTGTATTCTAAGCAAACATTAATCTGCTTTCTGTCATTATGGATTATTTGCATTTTGTAGAGCTTTAGGTAAATAGGATTATACAGTATGTAGTTGTTTTGGTCTGGTTTCTTTCACTCAGTTTTGAGATTTGCTGTATCATTAGTTCATTTCTTTTTATTGCTGAGCAGTATTCTACTTAGAGCTGTTCCTCAATTTGTTTATTTCTTCATCTGTCAGTGGACATTTAGATTGATTGCAGCTTTTGATTAGATTAAAATTTTAGTCAGGGAACACCTGGGTGGCTCAGTGCTTGAGCATCTGCCTTCTGTTCTGCTCAGGTCATGGTCCCGGGGTCTTAGGATCAAGTCTCACATCAGGCTCCCACACAGAGCCTGCTTCTCCCTCCGCCTGTGTCTCTGCCTCTCTCTTTATGTGTCTCTCATGAATAAATAAATTAAATCTTAAATTTTTTTTTAATCAATTGAGCTGCTGTGACCATTTGTGTACAAACTTTTGTGAGGGCATAATGCTTTGATTTCTTTTGGGTAAATCCCTAGCTAGGAATGGAATACTTGGGTCATTTGAATAGTGTTTGTTTAACAGTTAAAGAAACTATTCTCTAATATGGTTGTACCATTTTACATTCTCAGGAATAGTATATGAGAGCTCCAGCTGTTCCATGTGCTTGCCAGTACTACATTATGCTGATAGTAGTGTGTTTCTAGAGTCAAATCTACAAAGTAAAGTAGTGCTATTATTGAAGTTGTAATTTGAATTTTCTGATGACTAATTATGTTAAATATCTTTTCATGTGCCTATTGGCCATTCGTATATCTTTGGTGAAGTGTCTATTCAAATCTTTGCCTTATTTATTTATTTTTGGAGGTTACTTATCTTCTTGGGCACTAAGAGGGGTGTGTGTGTAATAAAGTAGGGATATGAGTGTGTGAGAGAGAGATCCTTTGTCTCTTTGTCTGACATGTAATTTTTGAATGTTTCCGCCCAGTCTGTGGCTTGCCTTTTTCTTTTAATGATGTCTTCAAAGAGCAGATGTTTTTAATTTTTGTGAAGTCTTTTTTCTATTTTTTTTCTGTAATGGTATGTTCTTCCTATATTACGTTTAAGAATCCATTGCTTATCCCAAGATCACAAAGATTTTTTTTCCAAGATTTTCTTCTTGAAGTCTTAAGAGTTTTAGATTTTACATTTAATTATGACCCATTTTGAGTTAGTTTTTGTGTATGGTGTGAAAGAAGAGTCGATGTTCTTAAACCTTTTTGCCTTCTTTTCATTCTTTTTTTCCCTTTGTGTTCTTTTCATTTGTTTGTTTACTTCTTTCAGAGGTGGGGTGCAGGGAAAGAAGGAGAGTGTCTTAATCAGACTGCACAGAGCTGATACCAAGAGTTTGACATTCAACCAACTATGGCACCCAGGCACCCCTTCCTTTGCATTTTTAAACGCTTATGGAAAAAAACACATATGCCTGTAGCATTTGCATTACAAAAGCTGTTTCAAGGTAAACGGAAATGTACATATCTTGTTCCCCAGAAAGACTGACTTTATTAGTGCTACCAACACAGTGAGCAGGCTTTATTAACTTGGCCCATGAAGGAGAGTCAGATTTTGACAAAATCATTGGAAACTTGTTCATTAATTATGTTGCAAATTTAGGTCAAAATACCTTGAGGGGCGCCTGTGAGGCTCAGTGGGTTCAGTGTTAAGTAACTGCCTTCAGCTCAGGGTATGATCCCAGGGTCCTGGGATTGAGTCCCACCTTGGGCTCCCTGCTGGACAGAGAGTCTGCTTCTCCTCCCTCTGCCTGCCACTCCTCCTGCTTGTACTCTTGTGCGTGTTCTCTCTCTCTCTCTCTCTCTCTCTCTGTCAAATAAAGAAAATCTTTAAAATAGAGAGAGAGAGAGAGAATACCTTGAAAAAGTACATACTTTGTTTATAAAAATTTCCCTGAGATTTTTGTTTGGGAGAGTAGGGAAGGGTGGTGTATATATGTGCATATATACACTTGTGTCTATTTTATGCACGTTAGTGATTTTCTTTCAATTAACCACAAAAAAGAAAATGCAAACAACAAAGGATGTGCATGTCCATGCACAAGATGATTCCCTTCTGAGCTAATCAGAAGAGAGACAAAAAATGGTTGGGTGGCTACAAATTGGGACAATCTCTTTACCACATCACTTGCCTTGTAATTCTTCCTAAGTAATTAAGTTGAGTAAATATTTTTTTTTTACATACAATCTTTTTTTTTTTTTTAAGATTTTTTTTTTTTAATTTATTCATTCATGAGAGACAGAGAGAGGCAGAGACACAGGCAGAGGGAGAAGCAGGCTCCATGCAAGGATCCTGATGTGGGACTTGATCCCGGGTCTCCAGGATCACGCCCTGGGCCGAAGGCAGGCGCCAAACCGCTGAGCCACCCAGGGATCCCCAAGTTGAGTAAATTTTTATGTGTAACTGTTTCTTAGCTAAATGTTATTTGTGTACTTCCATTTAGCCTCCTTGGGGTTCAGTCTACATAGCTGTATACTGAGAGGACCAAACTTGATTGCTGTTTTTCAGACTTCTTTCATTCCTATGCTACCTTCATAACACTAGCCAAGCCCATGTAGTGTTCATAGTGTTGTTCACTGGAGAGGTTTCTTTACCCTGACTCCTTTTTTTACAGGGAAACTTTATGTCTCTACCATGAATGGAAAATGGTATCTGATAAAATGATTAATACATAGTAAATTATATCTGTTTGTGTATCACTTAAGATCATCTCATGTGCTATCAGTGGTAGGATGACCACACTGTGGGAATACAGCCTACTCATGGATCTCTGTGGTTCTTTTCTGGTTTTAACAATTTAGTTTATTATCTTTGATCATATAATTGAGATTTCTTGTTAGAATTTTCTCCCATGCTGGCCTCTACTAGAAAACAAAGGCAAATTTGATTTAATAGTCAAAGTTTGAATAGCTGGGTTTTGTGTGTGTGTGTTTTAAGATTTTATTTATTTGAGAGAGATTACACATGCAGGAGGAAGAGCAAAGGGAGAGAGAGACAAGCAGACTCTGTTGAGTGTGGAGACCTACTTGGGGCTCACTCACAATCCTGAGATCATGACCTGAGCTGAAACCCAAGGGTCAGATGCTTAAGTAACTAAGCCACCCAGATGCCCCTGAACAGCTGTTTTAATAGAAACTTGCAAAAAAAAAAAAAAAAAAATAGAAACTTGCCATCTTTTTTTTTTTTTTTTTTACGAGAGAGAGAGAGAGAGAATATAGAGGTGGGGGGGGGGCAAGAGGCAGAGGGAAAGGAAGAGAGAGAATCTTAATCTTAAGCAATGGAGGCCTGGGTGGATCTTATAACCCTGAGATCATGACCTGAGCTAAAATCAGGAGTCAGATGCTTAACTGACTAAGCCACCCAGGTGCCTCATAGAAATTTGCCATCTTGGGACGCCTGGGTGGCCCAGTGGTTGAGCATCTGCCTTTGGCTCAAAGGTGTGATCCTGGAGACCCCGGATCGAGCCCCACATCAGGCTCCCTGCATGTGGAGCCTGGTTCTTCTCCCTCTGCCTGTGTGTCTCTGCCTCTCTCTGTGTGTGTCTCATGAATAAATAAATAAAATCTTTTTTTTTTTAATTTGCCATCTTAACCTACCTGACTCATAGATAAAAATTTTATGCTTTGACTTATATTTTTTAAAAAGTTAATATAAATACAGTGTACTCCTATGCTAAGCATTGGCTTAGGGTGAGAACTTCAGAAGTCAAAAATTCCATGGTTCAACGAACTAACCAGTAAAGTCATGAGCTTAAATGGTAGAGGGATGGGACTGATATTCTTCAGGGATCAGTTTTTATGCCACCTTTTTATCTTCTTAGGTGAATATTGATACATTGTGGAGCATTTTACAGTGTGGCTTTCTGTAACTGGATTTACAAGCATGTTAAAGTTTTGTTGTTGTTGTTGTTTTAACACTCTTAAATTTGTTTTCAGATTTCTTCAGAGGCCCCACAGTATCAAATATCCGTCTGGCTGGTTTAGAGTATGTTCTGCACTTCACTGCACTGAATGGGAAAATTTACTTCCGAAGCTATAAGTAAGTCATTTCTTAGCATATTTTTGAATACAGGGTTAGTACTTTAGTGTGACTTTTGTAGAGCTTAAACTTAAAATTGGTGTTGGGTCAAAAGTTTGTTTGGAGAGCTTGCAAACTAGCAGTGGCACAGCAGATCTATGCTGATCCTCAAATCTGTCATTCCCCTGCCCACTTCTGCCTCTGAAACCCTGCTTTTCCAGGACCCCAGAGCATCTGATGCTACACTCCTCTGATCTTAGAACCTGATTTTCTTTGACCCTACTTCATGCAATATCTCCTTTTCTTTTCTTTCTTTCAATCTTTTATTTATTTGAGGGGGGGCTGAGGGGGAAGGGCAGAGGGAGGAGGAGAGAAAGTCCCAAGCACACACCCCATGGAGCCCAACACAAGGCTCGATCCCATGACCCATGAGATCATGACCTGAGCTGAAACCAGGAGTCGGATACTTAACCAATTGAGCCACCCAGATGCCCCTCCTTTACCTGACTGAATTTAGAGCACCTAGCCACAAGTCTTAGGCTAGCCAAAGCGAATTTCAAAACTCTGAACCTAAAAACTGGAATCTGAAAGGAATGAGAAGATTCAGTGGCTAGATTCATTTTACCCTCTTTCTCCAGCCTAGACCTAGCCATGCCTCTACCACAATATAAATATAAATCCTAACACTGATTTTATTTTCATTGAAAAGCTTAATGACATGCTACAATTGTGCCTTTTGAGGTAAGCATGGTGTGTGTGTGTGTGTGTGTGTGTGTGTATTTTTAATTTAAAATAAATTATTTTTAAATATTCACTGCTTATCAATAATTCCCATTTTTGTCTTAACTGTATTGAGTCAGAGATACTCTTTTCACCATGATTAGATTAGTATCATTTCTTTTTTTTCTATTTTGCTTTTGTTTAGATAAATAATAATAGTAGGCAAAATGCAATAAAATATCTACATGATTGCCATATGTAATTAGAGATTTTATAATCATTTTTATTTTTTTAAAGCAAGATAGATTTTGTAATCTTTTGAGCTTGTTGAGATTGAAAGCCTTAAGTCTGTTTAAGTTTCCAAAGTTAGCTTTGGTGCTATGAAGAATATATTATGTTATAAAGTTAGAGGATGGGACACCTGGGTGGCTCAGTGGTTGGGTGTCTGGCTTTGGCTCAGAGCATGATCCCAGATTCCCAGGATTGAGTCTCACGTCAGGCTCCCCACATGGAGCCTGCATCTCCTCCCTCTGCCTATGTCTCTGCCTCTCTTTCTGTGTCTCTCAAGAATAAATAGATAAAATCTTTAAAAAAAATAATAAAGTTAGATGACTCCAATTTATAGATTAAGAAAGATGAAAAATCAATAACATAAAATTTTTTTTGAAAACTTGTGTCAGGGGGAATCCTGGCTCAACGGTTTAGCGCCTGCCTTTGGCCCAGGGTGGGATCCTGGGATCGAGTCCCATGTCAGGCTTCCTGCATGGAACCTGCTTCTCCCTCTGCCTGTGTCTCTGCCTCTCTCTCTGTGTCTCTCATGAATAAATAAATAAAATCTTAAAAAAAAAAAAAAGTGTCAGCAGACCTTGGGGCTACAAAGGAGCTTAAAAATATAAAAATCAAAATCTTTGAGAATGAGAGATGAATTATTATTCATCAGTAATCTAAAACCCTTTCATTGTAAACAGTTTCAAAGAAGAGTATTCACTTGTATCAAAACTTCTATTTAGTGAGAAATATTAATTTGTGAAGAAAGAAATGCAGAGAAAATAAAACAAAATGGACAGAAAATTAGCAAATCAGACTTCAGAACATGGATAAATTAGCAGTGTAATTCCATATATCCACCCATCCACTTACTTTAAGAAGTATTGTTGGAATTGCCATTAGGTTAGCATAGCATGCCCCATAGTGAAAAAAATAAGTTTGAACTTTCAAGATGAGAGACCCTACTGTAAATTTAATCCCAGGTGTTTTATGTAGGCCCTGTAAACCTACTAGCTATTGATTTATAATAGAAAATGGACTGTGTGATTGAGAGCAAGCTGTTAGTAAGGGGGGAAAAATCATTCGATGCAGATTAGGTTAGTCTGCAGAGGCTGTGCCACCCTTGGGAGAGGAAGGAAGCAGTGGTCTGAGGAATGAGCATCACCTCTGAGCAGTGAGCTGGCTCTGGGCCAGGCTTAGCCACATTATCTAAGCAGGTCACTTCATAACCTAGGCCTCCATTTTTCTTTTGCAAAAGGTGGTGATACCATTTAGGTAATTCTGCAGTCCCTCTAAGATCAATAGTAATTCCTTTATAAAAGGGAGAGGGTTGCGGATAGAGGTGGGAGTATGCCAGAGAAGTGGTGTGACCTAGTGTGGCTCCTTAAGCACTCTTGCAGGGTATGCTTTCTTTGGTGTCCTGCCCTCTTTCTTTTACTTGGAATCAGCCCTTAAGTAATTAGTAAAAGGTAACAGTTAACATTGATACACATTATGAAGATTAATACGCTTAATCTTAGAAAATGGCTTTGAATTTTTTGGATGAAAAAGTATAAACATGAAATTATGTTCGTATAACCTTTGATCTGACCTTTTGGGAGGGAATGAATCATTGTACTGACCTCTTCCCATGTATCTATCATATGCTAATTAATTCTTCATTTGCAAGTGACCATTTATATTCCTTGGAGAATTTTATTCACTGTAAAGTCAAAGCCATGAATATAATACAGGAAATTTTTAGTAACTGCCACATTTGCCTTTACCATGGCATTCATTAGGTTCTGTGGGGAGAAACATGCAAAACAAGGAAGTATTAGCATACCTTAAAAAGCAAATAGCATCATAGGCAAGGAGTTTAAGTAATGAAAACATCAGCAGAAGAGAGAGTTATGGAAGGGAGAAAAATAGGGAAATTACAACTTGAACAAGATTGGTACTGGCAGTCTTTCTCAAGAAATAGGCAGATAATGTTTTAAAAGATACAGAAATTACCCATCAACATCTCTAATAGCCTGAGCCCATGTGAGAAGGAAGGAGTTGGGTTGTCTTTGTGTCCCTGCGTCTTGTACCATACAGTCTTGCAGAATTGAATGTCAGTTTTGATTTAGAGCTTATAGGGAGACCAAAGGAAATGAAGCTTAAGGTTAGGATCTGAGATGGAGAGTAATAGGCATTTGATGTAACAGTTTTGGGTGTAGGTATTTGGCTAGAGACATGATGGCCTGGAAATGAAATGTCTATCTTTAAAAATAAAGTGCAGTGTGTATGATGGGATGGAAGTGAAAGAAAGGGTTTTAATTTAGTTTTTTAATGAGTCAGTGTCAGTCTCTTCTTTTTGCTTAGAGGGATCACAAAAATCATTTGTAAGTCTCTATTAATACATTTGCTCTGGGGCTCCTGGGTGGCTCAGTCTGTTAAGTGTCTGCCTTCTGCTCAGGTCATGATCCCACAGTCCTGGGATCGAGCCCCATGTTGGGCTCCCTGCTTGGTGGGGAGTCTGCTTCTCCCTCTCCCTCTGCTGCTCCTCCTGCTTTGTTTGCTCTTTCTGTCAAATAAATAAAAACTTTTAAAAAATATTTTATTTATTTATTCATGAGAGACACACAAAGAAAGAGGCAGAGACACAGGCAGAGGGAGAAGCAGGCTCCATGCAGGGAGCCCGACGTGGGACTTGATCCCTGGACTCCAGGATCAGGCCCCGGGCTGAAGGTGGCACTAAACCGCTGAGCCAGCAGGGCTGCCCCTAAATAAAAACTCTAAAAAATACATTCCCTCTGAGAAGGAGTAAACAGATTGTTTTCTTAAAAGACTAATAATAATTTTGGATTCTAAAATAATAATTTTAGATTCTAGATTTCACTGTTAAAAGTTTAATAAAGAAGAAAAATTAAAAATTATAGGTCTATTACCAGAAACCTTACATAGAAAACTAGAAACTGAAGAAAGTTTTCTTGTAAATGTGCCCATTGAAGAAATTATTGGTAGGAGGATACTTGTATGGATAAAAGGTGCCTGGGTAATGTGAATCCATCAGACATGCATGCCATGGGTTGTTCTAGATCTACAACTTTTCCGTTTAGCTGAAAATTAGCATCTTAAGTGGTAGAAACATTTTTAGTTTGCCATTTTTATATATACAGTTTCCCTGATTTCTTAAGTCTACTGAACACAAGATGCTAATCAAGATACTAATCAAGATACTAATCTTGTTAGGAGTTCAGTTTTATAAATACCATTTATTTGGAGGTATTGAAAATGTGGATGCAGAAGTACATGAATTACAACAGAGTCAAAGGGTTACTGCCACCATATGCTTTGAATCAGCTTTTAGGAAAGATGCCCTGATATCACCAACTTGAGCTTCTAAAAATATTTTCCCCCACAGTGGCCCTGAGATAGGCAAATTCCCCCATTATGCAGAGTGGCCTAAGGGCTCTTGTTTTGGCCTTTTCCCCTCAAGTCCCATATGAATATTCATGTTATCTTTTACTGTTTGTTGTTAACACTTCTGCTTTTTATATATCCTAGGTTGATATTTGTTTTGTTTTTGCCTTGTTCGGTTTGGTATAACTAACTGTCTGATACGGCATATTTATCATTAAGACTTCTTAAAGCGAGTAGGTGCACCTCCCAATGGGTGGACTGTCTGCATGTCATGCTTTGGGGCCCAAAGGGCTGTTAATGAGCATCTGAACACTCACTTCTGCTTCCTGGAGTTTGTTGTTCCTTGGTATTTCTTACTGTGCTTTTACTCTCTCTCATGTCATTTGTTGCCTCTCTCACATTCCACCTTTAGTGTGAAAAGTTTGATCTTTTATAAGCATTGTTATTCATTAAATTCTTTTTTTTCCATCTTGAGATCTGGCCACTATAACAAATGGAGTCAGCTCAAATCTTCAGGTCTTTGAGCTGTTCTTGTGGTATCACTCACAAAAAGAATTTGTTAGTTTCCCCTCCTCCTGACTGTGTCCCTCATCTATTTCCACATTCAGAGCTATTTGGACGTATGGAATCTAGAAAGTTGTGGTTTTGTTATATTAAGATTTTAAAGTTCATTCCAATCTATAGAGATCAGTAGGTGTCTGTACTATGGACAAAAGTAGATTCTGAATGGGAGTCTTAGAGAAATGAGAATTTGTTAATTATGTAAATGTAATATTTCAAAGGCCCGGTTTGAAATTGTTTTTATAATTATGTAAATCTATAAATAAGATGAAGAAATCAAATCAAAGGATTCCATTTCTGGGGTGCCTGGTTGGCTCAGTTGATTAAGCATCTGCCTTTGGCTCAGGTCATGATCTACATCCAGGTCCTGGAATCAAGCCTTGTGTCCTCATCTTTGGGCTCCCTGCTGAGCAGGGAGCCTGCTTCTTCCTCACCCCCTATCATGCTCATCTCACTTTCTGTTTCTCAACAATATATATATATTTTGACCTTTTTTTTGTACTTCATACAGGTTGCTGCTGAAGAAATCCGGTTGTAGAACACCAAGGATTGAATTGGAAGAGATGGGGCCCTCGTTGGATCTGGTTCTGAGGAGGACACGTCTGGCTTCAGATGATCTTTATAAATTATCTATGAAAATGCCAAAAGCCCTCAAGGTTTATAACTTGCATATTGTTGCCATATTTATTTGTAAATTCCACTCTTCTTTCCAAAAAGGGTTTGCAGCATAGTACAGTAAAGGACAGACAGAAAGAGATCAATAATGGAGATAAAATTAGACTCTCAGAGCAAAGAAAAGGAGGAAGCAGCAAGTAAGCCAACCATAAAGGATAATAAGAGAGTTGTAGAAACCACGCGTTAGCTGTGGTTGAGAGCTTTCTGGTAGCAAGACTGTCAGTTTTCAGCAAGAAAGAGAATTGTTTGAGGCATTGTGGAGATTGGGAATTTAGAGCACAGGCTGTGTAAACCATACTGGGATAAAATGTATTTTGACTTCTGAATGGTTCTTAAAAACAAGTAGAAATGGCATCTCTGGAATGCCCGTAAAGATCGAAATGATAGTCACAATTCCTTAAGCTAAACACAGGAAATTCTCTCAGTGCATGACAATGGTTAACATAGTCTATAGTGTTGTTGTCCGAAGTGTGGTCTGACAGTTTACCTGAGAATTCTTAGAAATGCTGAATCTCAGGTCCTACTCTAGACTTGTTGAATTATAACATGCATTTTAACAAGATCCTCAAGTCATCTGTATGTATTTGAGAAGAAAGGTCTCTAGAATAGACTATATTCTTGAATAGGTGCTCACTAGTGGGAATTGCTAGTAACATAGTTGTACACTAGATTTTTACAAGGCTATGATAGTAGATACTATTATATATATTTATATACATCTATATATTCTTATTTCACAGCCAAAGAAGAAGAAAAATGTCTCCCATGATACTTTTGGTACAACTTATGGAAGGATTCATATGCAGAAGCAAGACCTAAGCAAACTACAAACCAGGAAAATGAAGGGGTTGAAGAAGCGACCTGCAGAAAGGATAACAGAAGACCAGGAGAAAAAATCAAAGAGAATTAAAAAAAATTGATAGAATTAGCCAATAATGTTAATTGTAGTCTGTTTTCTTTTTTTTTTTATTTTTTTTATTTTTTATTTTTTAATTTTTATTTATTTATGATAGTCACAGAGAGAGAGAGAGAGAGGCAGAGACATAGGCAGAGGGAGAAGCAGGCTCCATGCACCGGGAGCCCGACGTGGGATTCGATCCTGGGTCTCCAGGATCGCGCCCTGGGCCAAAGGCAGGCGCCAAACTGCTGCACCACCCAGGGATCCCTGTAGTCTGTTTTCTTAAGAGAGTTATTAATCATCGGTCATCTCTAAGTTTCTTACAAGATTTTATTGTATATTTTTATAACATGGTTATTTATCTCTACTATGTATTATATATATTGTGAACAGTGATATACTAGTATTAAGTTGAAGGTCAGCCTCTTACATGAGACATATCCTGGTGGGCCATTTTCTCTCTCTGTTGTGGTATTACCTCTGCGCACCCCCAACCCCCTGCAAAGTCTCATTGGGTTGGTAGGTGAGGAGGGATCTCTGGAACAACCATTGATATTTTATTTTATTTTTATTTATTTTTTTTTTTAAATACTCTTTTTTTTTAAATTTTTTTTTTTTTTAATTTTTATTTATTTATGATAGTCACAGAGAGAGAGAGAGAGAGGCAGAGACACAGGCAGAGGGAGAAGCAGGCTCCATGCACCGGGAGCCTGACGTGGGATTCGATCCCGGGTCTCCAGAATCGCGCCCTGGGCCAAAGGCAGGCGCTAAACCACTGCGCCACCCAGGGATCCCAACCATTGATATTTTAAAGAATTTCTGGGTTAACCTTTCTATAAAGGGAGGAAGCCGTGGAAAGTGGAAGTGGCCCAAAGGAACTGAATATGCACTTAATATGAGTTACCTGGAAAGGTAACCCCATCTTCCAGCACATACCTACAACCTGACTTTTGTGTTTTACTCTTCTGTTATTTTGCCAGTTTCTTTTGAGATTTTTAACTTTGTGTCTTGAAACATTTCTCGAGCATGTCCACTATGTGACCATTGACATTACCGTACTAAGGGGTATCTGAGGAGATACTGCCACTGAGCCCCATCTCCCCTTCTGGGAGAGCAAAGCCGTTTTGGTAGGGCTGGAAGTGAGAAAGGGGAGCCTGGGGAAGGTGTGAGACCGAGCACTTCAGGGTGCTGAGTAGCTCTAGGCAGCTAACGGTAGGGTCCGTGAGGGCCCTGGTGTTTGTATACCAAAGAGGAGTTAGCCAAAACCTAACGGCTGGTTGTGAGGTTTTCTTGAAGATGTGCCTTATGCCTCCGGAAATGGGAAGCAGCTTTCTACTGCCTTTTCCTCTTTGCGTATTTGTTTTCCCTCACTGTTCAAATTTATCTTCCTGGTAAAGAAGCTCCTTTATACAAATACAAACCAACCATGTGGCAAAAACACAAACCTACAGAAACTAATTTGTTATAGGAGGTAGAAATGCTTTCTGTTTTTTAAGACTTTATTTATTTTTTAAAGATGTTATTTATTCATAGAGAGAGGGAGGCAGAGACACAGACAGACGGAGAAGCAGGCTCCATGCAGGGAGCCCGATGCGGGACTGGATCCCGGGTCTCTAGGATCACACCCCAGGCTGCAGGCAGCGCCAAACCGCTGCGCTGCCGGGGCTGCCCAAGATTTTATTTATTTGAGACAGAGATAGCAAGAGTGCAAGTGGGGAGGAGAGAGAGAAACAGGATTCCCTCCTGAGCAGGGAGCCAGACTTCAGGGCTTGATCCCAGGTCCCGAAGACAGATGCTTGACCAACTTCGCCACCCAGGCGCCCCAATGCTTTGGTTTTCAATTCCATGTCAAGGAGTTCCTTCATGCCTGTGTGTGTGCACATTTACAAGAGTTTGCTGACATTCAGCAAAAGCTAGAGCCTCGATTTTCGTTATCTTTTCCCTTCTCTGATAAATCCATTCCTGATGCCCTACTTTGAGCTGACACTTAAGGAAACAGTGATTCAGCAAAGCAGTGGGTCTGGCTAGCCACCTACGTGAAGGACCCTGCCATCCCTTGACGTCTTTTAGGAACACTTCTCCCAGCAGTTCAGCTGGTAGAGATGGCCACATTTTTGGTATGTTGGACATTGAGTGTTTAATGTTTGTTTTTAGGTAATCTATACACCCAGTGTGGGGCTCAAACTCAGCCCCCAAGATCTAGAGTCACATGCTTAGCTGACTGAGGCAGCCAGGCACCACTGAGAGTGTTTGTTTCAATCGACCCTCTTTAAGATCTGGTCATGCAGCCTTTTGTTTCCTATGTAATTTTTATCTCAAGATGATAAAAGTAGTAAGTATTTGGATGCATCCAATTCAGTAAGAAAAGTATATAGTATTACTGAAATCTAGTTGGGAGACTTTTTTTCTTTGAAAAATTTTCGTCGTCGGGGGGACCGGGTGAAAAAAAAAATTTCGTTGGATTTGAGCCATCTGGAACCCCTGATCCACCATTTATTTTGCTGCTTCTAGGAAAAGTGCATTTTAATTTAATTTCCACTTGTCCTTGAACTTTAGGACACTACATACAGAAGTTGGAGAATATATATTCATTTCAGTAGAGGTGGTAAACTGCCTGTCTTGGTTTTTACTTAACTAAGTTATACTTAACCCTTTGGATTTTGGCAGGTTTTTTGGTTTTAAATACTAAATTTGTCTTTTTTTTTTTTTAGGATGTTAATACTGATACCAAGCTATATACAATTTAATGGAATTTGGTTCCTTTTTATGACCTAAATGCTATTTGTTTTCTTGGTATTGAACATAATCCAGAGTTGTTAGTACTTAGGAAAGGGGAAAGAAGATACTACCCAAGTCAGTTTTCAGCTATCTGATCATCTAGCTTCTGAGCTCTCCTTCCTTTTGTTTATATTTTTAGCCATTTCGTGCCCCCACACACACCCTTTCCCCCATGTGGGGCCAGGAAAGAGACTTTACAATGGAAGAAGTTAAAACCACTGCTAGCATTTGACCAACAAAGGAAAGCTTATTTTTTAATTTTAACTGCCTTTGTTAAAGTGAAGCCATTTGCACTTTTCCTTCTCAAAGCCCTTTGGGAAAAAGTTTTAAAATAAGGGAAATATATTTGAACTCTGTTCTTGTTCTGCTTCTTTTAAACAAGTTCCCCTCTTCCCTCTCCCAGCCCATTTCACCCCCACCTCCATCCTTCACTCTGAGCATCAGAAAATAGGTCCCAAACACAGGGAGAAAGGTCCAGCACTGCAGGGTCCTGCTGAGAAGGCAGATGATGGGGAGATGCAAACCTTCTGGCAGGTAGGGCTTTTACCAAGCACAGATCAAGGCACCTGAACTTTAAGTACTTTACTGGGTTTGGATTGATCAAACTCAAAATCAGGTTTCTGAGAGCTCAGCAAGAAGCAGGATGGCAGGGACGCCCCCCGGGGGGGCTCAGCGGTTGAGTGGCTGCCTTTGGCTCAGGGCATGACTCCAGGGTCCCGGGATCAAGTCCCACATCAGGCTCCCTGCATGGAGCCTGCTTCTCCCTCTGCCTGTGTCTCTGCCTCTCTGCCTCTCTCTCTGTGTCTCTCATGAATGAATAAATCTTTTAAAACGAACAATGGCAGATGTTGGCTCTGAGGGCTCATCCTCCCACTCCGCTGGAGCCCAAGGCTTCAGAGGCCACCTCTGGATGCCAGATAAGGGTAAGGGATTTGCAGCCAGAGTCGGGGCTGTATTCGGGTAACCCCTCTGCCCCTCTCAAAACACCGCAAGTGAGCTCACAGAGTTTCCAAAAACAAGCTATTTACTCGGTGCATTGGATATAGACTTGGAAGATTCACATCCGTCAACTTGAGAAGTTATTACCCCAATCCCTGCGCTCCAGAGTCAGCTGACCAAGGAGGTGGCAAGGTGACCCCACAGATGAGAGCCATCACTTTAGATGACAACCTGTCATCTGGTAGCTCTGGGGTTTGGGGCACTGAGGGAAAGCACGAGAATTCATTGCTGTCCCCGCTAGGCCCCATTTCTCTCCACTTGGCTCATCATTAAATCTCACCCAGGTCACAAACAGTTTGAGTTTTACCGCCCGCACGTTCCTCCATATAGGGGGGCCTTCAGGAAGGGTTAGATGGAATCTGGAAAAATCAAACGAAACTCAAATGGCCTGGGAGCTCCTCAAGAACAGAATCCTGGCTGTGGATAGGGGACGCCTGGGGGCTCCGTCGGTACAGTGTCTGTGTCTGCCTTCGGCTCAGGTCCTGGGATCGAGCCCCGGGTTGGGCTCCTGTTCAGCAAGGAACTCGCTTCTCCCTCTCCCTGTCTCCTCTCCCACTATCTCCCTGTCTCTCAAAGAAACAGATCTTAAAAAAGACTTCGGCTGCGGGATACGTGGGAAGGGTGGACAGCAGGCGGGGCCGTGTGGGCGGAGGGGCAGTGGCTGGGTTGCAAAGAAACTGGAGTCCTCTGCCCATGCTCCCCGAGAGCTCAGCTGAGATTTAAAAGGACAAGGATCCAGTTACAGACAACCACGCACCCTACCAAGGCGGTGGTGGTCTCTAAGTCGTGTTAGGGCGGTTGGGAAGCCCGTGTAGTGGCGGAGGCGGGGCAGAGTGTGACTTCCACCTAAGAAGGCAGGTGGCACAGTGCTAGGTGGCAGCTCTGGGCCATTTCCCTGCGGAGGCTATGAGGGGAAGAGAGCCATCGTGCTTGGCTCCAGAGGAGTCCTCCTGCTGTCCGGGGGGCTGACGTGACTCGGAGTCTCCATCCCAGAACTATTTGTATTTTTACTTTTTATTTTTTTTCCAAGATTGATTGATTTATTCATGATAGAGGGCGAGAGGGGCAGAGACGCAGGCTCCATGCCAGGAGTCCGACGCAGGACTCGATCCCGGGACTCCAGGATCGTGCCCTGGGCCAAAGGCAGGTGCTAAACCACTGCGCCACCCAGGGATCCCCATGTATTTTTACTTTTTAAAAATATTTGTTTATGAGACAGAGGCAGAGGGAGAGGAGGCTCCCTGCAGAGTGCCCGGTGCGGCACTCGATCCCAGGACCCTGGGGTCACAACTTGAGCCAAAGGCAGACGCCCAACCACTGAGCCCCCCAGGGGCCCCCAGAAGTATTTTCAGAAAGCATTTTCACATATTCATCTTATTTGCTGTTGAAAATCTCCCCTAAGACGGGTAGTGCAGTCAGTCTTACGTACGATTGCAGGCGAGGAAACCGGCTCAGGGAAATTAAGTAACTTGTCTGACGTCACACAGCTGGAGATCCCCGTCTTCTCCTTTCTGGTCCAGGGGCTTCTCCAGCGGAAATCTGAGTCTCGGCGTATTCTTGTGAATCACTGGAGAGACGTGCTACAACTAGAACCCCGAGGCCAGCCAGCGCTGAGGGGCCGCTCCCCCAAAGGATGCTGGTGGATGAGCAACTCTGGCACCTGCAGAGGGAATCGCCGTCGGCGAGCCGCACGGCTCCGTCCTTGGCCTTCGTCTCCTAAACAGTCTAATCTTCCACTCGAGTGAAGACAAAGCAGACACACGTATTAAATCTGTGGATGACATAAAGCCGCGAGAATGTTAGATGACAAATGTGAAGTATCTTGGGATAGAAAATGTCTTGGCAGGCTGGGAAGGTGGACTGAAGCCAAGGGAGAAATTTAGTAAGATAAGTAAGAAGTTCAGTATCCAGAGGTGGGGACATAAACAGGGTAGGGGCGCCCAGCTGGCTCGGCAGGTAGAGCCTGCGACTCTCAATCTTGGGGTTCTGAGTTCAAGCCCCATGTTGGGCATAGGGATTACTTAAATGTGAAAAGCAAACATAGGAAAAGGGAGATCCGGTCCTACAGTTGGGAAGCGACCCAGGGGACAAACCCATTGTCCATCATCAGTGTGAGCCTTCCAGAAAGGTCCACAGAAACATAAGCTCAGATTCGCTGACACAGTATACGTGAGACCGGGAAGTCGGAAAACGGCACCGCCCGACAGGAATACGTAGCAGAAAGGCAGAGGGAACGGAGCCCCGGGTCTCGAAATACCCCAAACCACATGCACGGTGGTGATCCCAGTTCTGGGCCCTGCCTTAGAGGGGCCCGAGCTCCTGGAGCGTGCTCAGAAGATGGTGGTGAGGGTGACGAAAATCTCCAAACCTCGCCAGATGGGGTAGAAATAATTTCTCGAGGGGAGGGAAAAGGCATTCACTGAACAAAATTGGTTTTCTGTCAGCTGAACCGGAATATAATTTTTGTATAATAAAAGTACACCCATTTAGGGGCGCCAGGGTGGTGCCGGGGGTTGAGCGTCTGATTTGCTTTCTGCTCGGGTCATGATCTCAGGCTCGTGAGATTGAGGCCCATGTCGGGCTCTGTGCAGACTCTGCTCGAGGCTCTCGCCCTCTCCCGCTGCCCGTCCCCAACCTTTCTCTCTCTTTCTCTCTTTAAAATAAATAAATCTTTTTTTTTTTTTTTTTTTAACAAAGAAAGTACATCCACTTAAAGTATATCATTTGGCGAGTTTGGGCATTTGCACATTATATCCATGACAGCACTGGCACATTAAAGATGGGAACATTTTCATTACCCCAAAAAGGTTCTTTGTGCTGCTTTGGAGTCCACTATCTCTAAGCCCCACGCCCAGGCAACCGCTCATCTGCTTTGTCACTACGGACTAAGGAAGATTTTCTGGAATTTTTTTTAAGATTGTATTTATTTGAGAGAGAGAGAGAGAGAGAGAGAGAGCCAGAGCACACGGGCAGGGGCCGGGAGGAAGGAAGATGGGAGAGGCAGATCTCCCTGCTGACGGGGAGCCTGACACGGGCCTCCAGCCCGGGACCCCGGGGTCATGACCTGGGCCAAAGGCAGATGCTGACCTGACTGAGCCACCCTCAGTTTTCTGGAATGTTACATGGTCAGTGGAATAGAAAAGGGCAAGTCTTGTGACTGGCTTCCTTAGCTCAGCACGAAGACTTGGCGGTTCATGGGTCTTGCAGGATCCGTGAGCAGCTCAGTGCTGGGCGCGAGCCCCCCGCGTGGACGCCCCACCTTCTGGCCTCCTAGTCACGTCTCTGGACACGGGGGCTGCCCTCAGCTTTTGGCGACTATGAACAAAGCTGCCCTGGACCTTTGTGTCACACGTTTCTGCAGACGGATGTTCTCGCTTCTCCTGGGGGGAGACTCCCAGGCGTGGACTGGCTGGGCTGTCCCGGGCACGCGGCCCACCAGGCAGCCAGCGGGCGAGCGCCAGGCCCTGAAGCACGCCAGCCCGACAGGACGGGGTTTAGGCCGTGCTGGCCGTGAGAGGCCGACGACCCAGCACGTGTGGGGAGTGCCGAGGGTCTGCCCCGCTAGAAGGACCGGGAACGAGCCCTCTGGCAGTGACGACGCGGTGGCCCGGAGCCCTGAGTGCCGAGCAGAAAGCAGCCTACGAGGCTCTGGGGCGCACAGCCGGGGAGGGGAGGCCCGGGAGCCGGGACGTGGGTGAGCCGAGGCGGGAGGGGTCTCGGGTACCCGAAAAATAATCAGCAGGAAGGGGCATTTACACTCATTCCACGAGACGTCAGCGTCATAAATGTGACCGCTGAGCGCCAGTTAGATGGAGAAGGTTCTGGTTCACTTTAACCTGTTAATAGTGGGACGTGGAACATGACCAAGGTCCAAGTTCTTTTTTGTTGTTGCTGAGGGTTTTTTTTTTTCTTCTTTCTTTTTCCTTAAACACACACACACACACACACACACACACACACGCGCACACACTTCCTACTAGATGGGACCGAAGCTTGGCTGTGCCTTTGGTCCCTCACAGGGAGTTCTGGAGCAGACACGAATCCAGCTTCCGAACCCACCGCAGCGCTTTGCACTAATTTGCAAGGCAACTGGTAGAAAACAAAACAACCAACATTTCTCTTTCCTCCTCAGTCTGGGTTTAACCACAGGGACCCAGAAAACAGGGCAGCCCTGGTGGCTCAGCGTTTAGCGCCGCCTTCGGCTGGGGTCGTGACCCCGGGGTCCCGGGATCGAGTCCCGCGTCGGGCTCCCCGCGTGGAGCCTGCTTCTCCCTCTGCCTGTGTCTCTGCCTCTCTCTCTCTCTGTGTCTCATGAATAAATAAATATAATCTTAAAAAAAAACAAACCACAGTCAAGTATTCCTTGGAAGGCTGGGAGAGGAAGGACGTGTTATCTTGCTTCAGTCAAATGACGTCTTCTGTGGTTCTGGGTAGGAAGCAGGGCACGTGTTAGTAACAAACGGGGCGGGGGGACCCCGGCGTTTACCTGCACCTGCCCAGCCGAAAGCAGTAACAGGGATTTCACGTGACACCGACTGAGGCTGTAACCCAGGTAGATGGTGGAATCACAGCTGCACAATGTGCAGGACGGCTAAGCCACACAATGAATTATGACTGTCGCGCAAACTTAGGAACAAGGAAGGAACAGAAGGAGGAGGAAAAGGACGAAGAGGATGAGGAGGAGAGAGAGAAGGAGAAGTTAAACGTCCCGTGGTCATAAAACTGCTGCTCTCATTCCTCCACAATCTCCTTCAGCCCTTGCCTAAAGGCTTCTGGAACCATCAGGTAAGAGGCCAGGCCTAATTTCCATATTATGGAACTTTGTGGCATTTTGATTCAATCAAAAGAGTGTTCTGAGAATATCCTCATGGAAGTTTTTGCTGCATTTATTGAAGGATATCGTGAGGACTGTCATTTACTACATTTCGAAGGATCCTCTTTAGGGCCCCTGGGGGACTCAGCGGTTGAGCATCTGCGTTCAGTTCAGATCGTGACCCTGGGGTCCTGGGATCGAGTCCCGCATTGGGCTCCCTGCAGGGAGCCTGCTTCTCCCTCTGCCTGTGTCTCTCTGCTTCTCTCTCTCTGTGGCTCTCATGAATAAATAAATAAATAAAATATTAAAAAAATAACAGGTCCTCTTTAGGGATCCCTGGGTGGCGCAGCGGTTTGGCGCCTGCCTTTGGCCCAGGGCGCGATCCTGGAGACCCGGGATCGAATCCCACGTCGGGCTCCCGGTGCATGGAGCCTGCTTCTCCCTCTGCCTGTGTCTCTGCCTCTCTCTCTCTCTCTTTCTCTGTGTGACTATCATAAATAAATTTTAAAAATTCAAAACAAAACAAAACAAAACAGGTCCTCTTTAGAAACATCTGTAGGAGAAGCATCTTTGGTTTCAGTACCAGGAATAGTCGTAGCATTCCTCCATGGGAGTAGTTTGCTTTTTTTTGTGTGTGTGTGTCACTCTTAATTTTTTTAATAGTTTTATTGAGATATAACTCATATACCATATGGTTCACACATTTTTTTCTTCCAGATTTTTGTTTAAATTCTAGTTGGTTAACATAGAGGGTAATATTGGTTTAGGGAGTAGAATATAGCGATGCATCACTTCCAGACAGCCCATGCCAACAAGTGCCCGCCTTGGTACCCATCACCCAGCTAGCCCATCCCCCCACCTTTCTCCATCCAGCCTCACTTTGTTCTCTCTCATTAAGAGTCTCTTACGGGGGTGCCTGGGTGGCTCAGTCAGTTGAACGTCCAGCTTTTGATTTCAGCTTGGCTCATGATCTCAGGATTGTGGGATAGAGCCCCACGCCAGTCTCCGTGCTCAGCGCAGTCTGCTTGTCCTTCTCCCTCTGCTCTCCCCACTGTCTCTCTCTCTCAAATAAATAAATAAATAAATAAAATCTTAAAAAAAAAAACAAACCAACAAGTCTTATGGTTTGCCTCCCCCTCTCTCCTTCCATCTTTCCCCCCTCCCACGTGTTCATCTGTTTTGTTTCCTAAATTCCACATAGGAGTGAAATGATATGGTATTTGTCTTTCTCTGACTGACTTATTTTGCTTAGCATTATACACTCAAGCTCTGTCCCTGTTGCTGCAAATGGCTAGATTTCATTCTTTTTGGTGGCTGAGTTTCCATTGCATATACATGCAGTGGAATATTATATATAATACATCTTTTTTATCCATTCATCAGTTGATGGACACTTGGGCTCTTTCCATAGTTTGGTTATTGTTGATAATGCTGCTGCAGTCATGGGGGTGCATGTACCCCTTCGAATCCGTATTTTTGTGTCCTTTGGGGTAAATACCCCGTAGTGCGATTGCTAGGCTGTAGGGTAGCTTTATTTTTAACTTTTTGAGGAGCCTCCATACTGTTTTCCAGAGTGGCTGCCCCAGCCTGCATCCCCACCCACAGTGCATCCTCGCCAACATCTGTTGTTTCCCGTGTTGTTAATTTTAGCCATTCTCACAGGTGTGACGTGGTTGTCTCATTGTGGTTTTGATTTGTATTTCCCTGATGCCGAGTGATGTGGGGCATCTTTTTATGTGTCTAGGAACCATGTGGATGTATTCTTCAGAACAATGTTTATTCGTGTCTTCTGCACATTTCTTAACTGGATTACTCGTTTTTGGGGGGTGTTGAGTCTGAGAAGTACTCTATAGATTATAGATTTTGGATATAAGTTTTGTTGATTGTTTCCTTTGCTGTGCAGAACTTTTTATCTTGAGGAAGTCCCTATAGTTCATTTTTGCTTATGCTTCCCTAGCCTCCAGCGATATTTCTGGTAAGAAGTTACTATGGCTGAGGTCACAGAGGTCACTGCCTGTCCTCTAGGATTTTGATGGTTTTCTATCTCGTGTGTAGGTCCATCATCCATTTTGAGTTTAGTTTTGTGTGTACCGTAAGACAGTGGTCCCGTTTCGTTCTTCTGCGTGCTGCTCTCCAGTTTCCCCAGCACCATTTATTGAAGAGGCTGTCTTTTTTTCCCAGTGGGTATTTTTCCTGCTTTGTTGAAGATGAGTTGACCATAAAGCTGTGAGTCCATTTCTGGGTTCTCTATTCTGTTCCTTTGATCTCTGTTTTTGTGCCAATGCCATACATCTGGTAATATAACTTGACCTGATGACAACAGTTCTGTGATGTAACTTGAAGTCCAGAATTGCGATGCCTTTAGCTTTGCTTTTCTTTTTCAGGATTGGTTTGGCTATCTGGGGTCAGTTCACACATTTTTATTTTTTATTTTTTATTTATTTTATTTTTTTTAATTCACACATTTAAAGTGTTTCATTAAATGGCTTTTGGAATATTCAGAGTTGTGCAACTGTGACTACAATCAATTTTATGACATTTTCGTTATCCCGAAAGAAACCACCTTCCCCTGAGCCATCATCCTCCAATTTCCCTTGCCTTTGCCAGCCCTAGACAACTACTTATCACTTTGCTCTCTGTGGAATTGCCTAATCTCGATATTTCATATAAACCGTGATACAGTATGTGACCCTTTGTGACTGTCTCTTTCACTTAGCATAATCTTTTTGAGGTTCATCCACTCTGTTTCACTGATTTTAATCTGTTGAGAAACATTTGGATTGTTTTTGCCATTCAGTTATTGTGAACAATGCAGCTATGAATATTCATGTACATGTATTTATTTGAATTCCTGTTTTTGATTATTTGGGGTATATACCTAGGAGTGGGACAAATGAATGCTGATTATGTGGTTAATTCTGTGTTTAACTTTTGAGATATCTCCAGACTATTTCCCCAGCAGCTGTACTATTCTATATTCCCACCAGCCTTGTACAAGTGTTCCAATTTCTCACATTCTAACCAACATTTATTATCCTTCCATTTTTAAAAAACATTTATTTATTTATTTATTTGAGGGGGAGAGGGGCAGAGGGAGAGGGAAAAAGAGAAACTCCAGTAGACTCCCTGCTGAGTGCAGAGCCCGCTGTAGGGCTTGATCCCACAACCCCAAGATCATAACCTGAACTGAAATCAAGAGCCAGATGCTTAACCGACTGAGTCACCCAGGTGCCCCGTTTTTATTATAGCCATTCTAACAGATAAGAAATGCTATTTCTTTGTGTATTTTTGGATGCTTTTTATTTCATCTGCCAAAAAAAGGGATACTTCTTTGTCAGTAAATAACAAGTTGTCATAATGCTATTTTCAGGCCGATTTGCTTTTCGTTGTGATTTTGATTTGCATTTCCCTGATGGCCAGTAATGTTAAGCATCTTTTCATGCACTTATTGGTATTTTTATATTTTCCTTGGAGAAATGTCTACTCAGAGCCTTTCCTCATTTTTAAACTGAGTTGTCTTTTTTACTGAATTGTAAAGTTTTTTAATATATTCTAGATACTTAGGTCCAGGTCCCTTATTAGATATATGACTTGCAAATGTTTTCTTGTATTCTGTGGGTTGTCTTTTCAGGTTCTTGATGATGTCCTTTGAGGTACTAAAACTTTAAATTTTGAGGAAGTCCAATTTATCCATTTTTTTCTTTTGTTATGCTTTGGTGTCATGTCTAAGAGACCATTGCCTATTCCAATGTCACAAAGACCTACTCCTGTGTTTTTCTTTGAAGATTTTTAGAATTTTAGCTCTTACATTTAGGTCTTTGATCCAGTTTAGTTGATTTTGTATGGTGTGATATAGGGGGTCCAGCTTCATTCTTTTGCGTATGGATATCCAGTGTCCCAGCACCATTTGTTGAAAAGACTGTTCCTTTCCATTGAGTGGTTTTTCACCCTAGTAAAAAATGAGTAATATTTGTAAATATGGGGGTTTATTTCTAGACTCTTGATTCTGCTCCATTGGCCTATCTGTCTTTCCTTATGCAAGTACCACAATGTCTTGATTATTGTAGTAATGAGTTTTGAAACGGAGAAATGTGAGTCTTTAAACTTTATTCTTTTGGCCATTCTGGGTCTTTTGAATTTCCATATGAATTTTTAGGAGCAGCTTGCCAGGGCAGCCCCGGTGGTGCAGCGGTTTGGTGCCGCCTGCAGCCTGGGGTGTGATCCTGGAGACCCGGGATCGAGTCCCATGTCGGGCTCCCTGCATGGAGCCTGCTTCTCCCTCTGCCTGTGTCTCTGCCTCTGTGTGTGTGTGTCTATGAATAAATAAAATCTTTAAAAAAATGCTTCTCTTAAAAACAAACTACAATTCAACAAAAAGTTTACTAAAAAAAAAAGGAGCAGCTTGCCAATTTCTACAAAGAAGTCAGCTGTCATGTTGACAGGGATTGTGTTGAATCTGTAGATCACTTTGAAGATATTTCCATCTTAGCAATTGTAAAGTTTCTGTTGTTGTTTCTCCAAGATTTTACTTAAATTCCCAGTAGTTAACACACAGTGTAATATTAGTTATTAGTTTCAGGCATAGAATTTAGTAATTCAACATTTCCATATAATACCCAGTGCTCATCACAAGTGCCATCCGTAACCCCCATCACTCATTTAACACACCACACCCTAGCCCCCTGTAACTGTCAGTTTGTTCTCTGAAGTAGAGTCTGTTTCTTGGTTTTCCTCTCTTTCTTTCCCCTCTATGTTCATTTGTTTTGTTTCTTAAATTCCACATATGAGTGAAATCATATGGTATTTGTCTTTCTCTGACTGACTTATTTCGTTTAGTGTAATACTCTCTAGCTCCATCGATGTCTTTGTAAATGGCAAGATTTCAACAATTGTAATTTTTTTAAACGATTTTATTTATTTATTTATTTGAGAGAGAAGGAGAGAGAGAGAGAGAGAGCACAAGTGGTGGGGAGGAGTAGAGGGAGAGGGACAAGCAGACTCCCTACTGAGCAGGGAGCCCAACATGGTGCCTGATCCCAGGACCCCAGGATCATGACCTGAGCTGAAGGCAGATGCTTAACCAACTGAGTCACTCAGGTGCCCCTAATTTTAAGTTTTTTAATCCATGAGCCTATGATGTCTTTTCATTTATGTAGGTCTTTTTTTTTAAAGATTTTATTTATTTATTTACTTTAGAGAGAGAAGAGTACATGAGTGGGGGGAAGGGCAGAAGGAAAAGAGAGAATCTCAAGCAGACACCATGCTCAGGTGGATGGAGCCCAAAACAAGACTTGATCCCATGACCCTGAGATCATGACCTGAGCCAAAATCAAGAGTTGGACGCTCAGCCAACTGAACCACCAGGTACCCCTATGTAGGTCTTTAATTTCTTTCAAAGATATTGGTAATCTTCAGTGTAGAAGTCTTGTACTTCTTTTGTTAAAGTTACTTCTAATTATTTTATTCTTTTGATGCTATTGTAAGTAGAATTCTTTTCTTTATTTCATTTTTGGTTGTTCATTGTAACTATTGTGTAGAAATACAATTTATATTTGTTTTTTTAAAGATTTATTTATTTATTTGAGAGAGTGTGAGTGGGGGGAGGGGTGGATGGAGAGGGAGTGGAGGAGAAGCAGACTCCTGGGTGGTTGCAGAGCCCAATGCAGGGCTCAATCTCATGACCTCATGACCTGAGCCAAATTCAAGAGTTGGATGCTTAACCAACTGGGCCATCCAACTGCCTCACAATTTGTATTAGTACATTGATATTGTATTCTGCAAACTAGCTGAACCTATTTATTAGTTCTAATAGTTTTTTTCATGGCTTCCTTAGGATTTCCATATGCAAGATTACATCGTCAGTTAATAGGATAGTTTTACTTCTTCCTTTCTAATCTGGATGCCTTCTATTTCTTATTCTTGCCTAATTGCCTTGGTTATGATGTCCTGCACAACATTGACTAGAGGTGGGGTCTGGTTCCTCATCTTGTTCCTCACTCAGTCTCACATTAAATGTGATGTTCGCTGGGGGTTTTCTGTAGATGCACTCTATATGGTTGAGTAAATTCCCTTCTGTTCCTAGTTTGTTGAGTGTTTTTATCATCACAGTCTCTTGAATTTTGTCAAGTGCTTTTCTGGGTCTATTGAGAGGACCCCATGGGGTGTGACCTTTATTCTATCAATATGATGTAGTTTGAATGTTTTGTATGTTAAGCCAATCTTGCATTTGTGGGATAAAACCTACATGGTCATCATGTATAATCATACAAGACAGGGGCACTTGGGTGGCTCAGTGGTTGAGCGTCAGCCTTTGGCTCAGGTCGTGATCCCAGGGTCCTGGGATCAAGTCCCACAATGAACTCCCCACAGGGAGCCTGCTTCTACCTCTGCCTGGGTCTCTGCCTCTCTCTCTGTGTCTCTCATGAATACATAAATAAATAATTTTTTAAAAATCATACAAAATAAATCTGAGCCTCTAAATTCTGCTTTTTAAACACGGAAGAATTAAAAAGTGAATATTTTTATTACAAACATAATTATTAGTATTATAAGCAAAATTCAGTATTAGGATCCGTAAAATAGTTGGCATCTTTAGATATTAGATCATTCCATTTCCAAAAATATTATTTGCACAAAACCTTCCAGGAACACAATGATCCTTTCAAATAAGGCTCACCTATGGTTATGAAATGAGAAAAATGGGAGAGTTAATATTTGGATTTCTTTTAGAGGTAAAACCCTGATCTAATTATTGACAATTGGCCAACTCTGTCCATATTTTATTCATTTAGCAGAAACATGCAAATGTAATATTTTTGCTTCCCTTGAACCTGTTCAGAGGAACAGAATCATTTGGGTTAGAAACTACAAACACTTTTCAAAATAAATTTTATTAATGGAACTCCAATGATTTTTATTATGTCCTTATTTTTGGTTAGTTCGTCCCTCTGCTTTTGCACAAACTTAGAGTTTTGAAATAATATTGCATTGTTCCAACAATCTGGCAGGCATGGAGTTTTCAGACAAGGAGACATTTATGGCAGCCGAGGCAGGGCAATCACTGTTCTGAATCTTGAGGTTTCAAGTTAGATGTTGAGACTATAACAGACTCTTTTTACTCCTGGCTCAGTGTTAAAGACTTGGAGCAGATTCCAATTTCCACTATTAGTCTTCCCCCCACCCCTTGCCTTGCCCCACTGGTACTCTTTTGTTGAACAGTTCAACCTTTGTGACACATAATGGTTAGAATAATCTTCTCCTTCTACAAACTTTTTATTATTATTATTATTATTATTATTATTATATTTTATTTATTTATTTGAGAGAGACCTAGAGTGAGAGAAAGCAGGAGCAGAGAGAGGGAGAAGCAGACCCCCTCCATCCCACAGGGAGCCCAATGCAGGCTTGTTGCAGGGCTCAATCCCAGGACCCTAAGATCATGACCCGAGCCAAAGGTAGACACCTAACAGACTGAGCCACCCAGGCGCCCCTCTACAAAACTTTTAAAATAGCTTGAGTTTTGTTTTTTGTTGTTAGATTGTTGCAAAGGGAACACATAAGGGTTTGAATATATTTGGATGTCTTCATTTAATGAACTACGTAGAGTTTAGAGCAGAGTTAGAGGAGGATTTGCTATGGTTCATGAAATTCTGACCAAGCTGTTACTAGAATCATTAACAAGCCAACTGGAAGCTCGACTTCATTCCATGCCGAGGAGGTCAGTAAAAAGCATTAAATGGCTCGAAGGAAGCAGGAGAGTGTTGTCCTCCAAGTCCCAAAGGCATATTTGTAGGTGTTGATTATATCCAACTGCTACCCATCTTCCATTCCTCTTCTTATTCACACATAGTTAAAAACAAATTTAACCAACAGGAAATACCAGATAACATCCTGTTATCTCTTTCAGAAATTATTTATTGAAGGTATAGGATGTGCTAGGCCATAGGGACACATCTATGAACTAGACATGTTCCTGCCCTGATGGAGTTAGAGATACTTTACTGGAAAAGGCAAAAAAATGACAAAAATAACCAAATAAAATTATTACAAATCATAGTAATCTTTCATAAGACCTATGAAAGAAACATACCATGGTCTGGGATAGAGAATATCAAGGAACCACCTTCATTGCATGAGGCAGTCAAGGAGGCATCTCTGAGGAAGTGGTATGTTAGCTGAGATCTGTGGGACGGGGAGTTAGTCATTTAAAATGCAGGGTGAAGAGAGCTCTAGAGAGAAGGAACAGTGCACGCGAAGGCCCAGAGCCTAGAACAAGCCTCACCTGTTCTAGTAATCAGAGAAGGCCAGCCTGGCTGGAAGGCAGTAAGCAAGAGAAAATGGCATCAGAGGGAGTCTAAGGTTAGTAGGAACGCAGGTGTGCTCAGCTGTTAAGCAACTGTATTAGTTTGCTAAAGCTACATGTAGGATACGTGTTTTGTTCCCCAGATCATGAAGCAATTAACTCAGTTCAGACCCTATTTACCTGGAGGCAGCATCAGATCTTATAGGTTAAGGGCTCAGTCCTATAAGATTGCCCCATCCCTTCACCCTCCAGATGCCAGTTGCCAAGTCCAAGTCATCACCTGTGCTTCTGACCAACTCGGCTGTAGATCAGAGGTTCGAATGATCCCCTCCTTAGGTTCAATTAGTTTAGACGGGCTAGAGTGGCTTATAGAACTCAGAAACATTTTACCGACTGGAACACTGATTTACTCTGAAAGAACATAACTCAGGAACAAAGCCAGATGGAAGGTATGAGGAAAGGCCACGGGGAGTCCCTGCTGTCTGGGTGTCCCTCTCTTCCTAAATCTCCACATGTTCGTCAATCTGGAAAGCTCTCCGAATGTGGTCTTTTTAAGGTTTTGTGTAGGGCTTCATTGCTTAGGCGATTGATCGAATCACTGGCCATTGGCATCATTCAACTTAACTACCTCTCTAAAGGCCTATCTCCGAATGCAGTCACATTCTGAAATTAAAACACAAGACAATAGGCCCAAAAATGGAATTGCTTGTGCTAAGCCTCCCGTCACCAAACCAAGACTTCACTTACAGTGAATGACAGTTTCATTTCTCTCAGAAATGGAAATTTACACCAACCGGAATTTTTTTTTTTTTTTCACCAACCGGAATTAATTGCCTGATTAGCACAAGTTAGGTGATTTGCCTGATGGGCCCCTGCCATTCCCTAAAGGAAAGTAAACTTGTAACAACCAACGGCCTTTACGCCTAGAATAACTTCCTCGTTCCTGCTCCCTTATGGCGATGAAAGTCATTTTTGTACAGCAACTCAGAGTTCCTTTCTATCTGCTAGATTGGATGCTGCCCAATTTGAGATGATTTTTGCTTAAATAAACTCTTAAAAATTTCCATATACTTCATTTTATCTTTTAATAAGGGGGTGGGGGGAGTAGGGGGGCCCAATTCAGTCCATAACAGCACAACTTTAAGGATTTCAGATTCGCTTTTTAAGAGTAGTGAAAAACCATTGAAGAGTTTGAGGCAGGGGCTGTGCCGAAGGGAATGTAGCCGATGCTTTTAGGTATTAATTTTTTGCCAACAAAACCTTGGTTTTTGCTCAAGGCATTGATGTGTTCAGCCAAAAATGCAAACTGACTGGTTCTCCTGGCACGAGGGGTGGCCATGTGACGGTGTTGCAAGTGGCTGATGGATGTAATTTGGAGGTCTACAGAGGGGAATCCAATGGTCTCAGGAAAGTTTATTGTTTTACTGATGAAAAGGTATGTCCCTTTGCCCTACACTCTTTCTTCTTTTTCCTATCTGGGAAAAGGATACAATGCCTGGAGATGCAGCAGCCTTCTTGCAACCATGAGGACGAAGGTTTTATGCCAAGGATATTGAGCAGGCACATGGAAGGAGCTTGGTGTTCAGATGACACCTTTGAGCAGCTATGTAAGCTCTGGTCAGCTCCCTCACCCCCACTACTTTTTGCTACATGAGAACAATCCCCTGCTTGTTTAAAACACTGCGATGGGGGGACACCTGGGTGGCTCAGCGGTTAAGCATCTGCCTTCAGCCCAGGGTGTGATCCTGGAGATCCAGGATCAAGTCCCCCATCGGGCTCCCTGCATGGAGCCTGCTTCTCCCTAAGAAGAAGAAGAAAAAAAAAAAAAAACCCACTGCGATGGGGATTCTTGTTACAGCTGAATGCACTCCTAACTGATACAGAGGACTGGACCAGAAGAAGGAATGCCATTGAGGAGGTCTTGGCCAGAGTCCAGACCAGAGATAACAAGGACCTGGATTAGGAGGGCCGACTTAGAGCAAAGTGGATGAATTCCAGATTCAAGGTGCATTGCCTGAGCAGCACCCATGTGGACACTACAAATTTTCCCTTACTTATCCAGGGCTCTTGAGCCCAAACTTGCTTTATTTGGCCTTCTCTTAAAGTCTTGTAGCATGTGCAGCCTAAGTAAACGTTTTTGGTACACCTACTTTGTGCTAGCTCTTATAGTTTTGAGGGATTTTTCCCTGGCTACTGAAATGCATATTGATCAGTTCTTCCTGGGAAGTCAGTTGTTTTCAAAATTTATAACCCACAATAATAAGTATATTTTCTAACACGGCCAGAACACAGGTAACTGGGAAAAAAATCATATATATGAGAGAGAGATATATATACACATAAACGTAAACATACAGATATATAACTGAAAAGGAGCTTTACAAAGCAATAATCAAAATACGTGCCACACATTCTATTCTACTCTATTAAAAAAGATTCTGGGCAGCCTGGGTGGCTCAGCAGTTTAGCACCGCCTTCAGCCCAGGATGTGATTCTGGAGACCCAGGATCGAGTCCCGCATTGGGCTCCCTGCAAGGAGCCTGCTCTCCCTCTGCCTGTGTCTCTGCCTCTCTCTCTCTCTCTCTCTGTGTCTCTCATGAATGAATACATTTTTTTAAAAAAAAAAGAAGATTCTGGTCACATACACCACCCACTAAATTTGCTTTCATGATCAAGTGAGGAATCAAGAACACTTGATCTAAATTATTGTTTTGAGATTCATTCTTTACCACCTCGTGATAGCTCTTGCATTGGTATTTGCTCTTCATGCCAATGTCTTGTCTTACCGCCTGAACCATGATGCTCTCCCCACCTCGATTTTGTATCTGTCCATAGCGCCTAGCACCATGCTAGGATTGTGCACTCTTTGAGATCAAGAGCCATGTAACATGGAATTTGGGGGTCTCCTCGATACTATAGATGCAATGAACCACTCTTTCCATTTGCCTGGGGTTGGATAGTTCAGGAAAATAGGACAGTCTCGCTCCCAACAAATGCTTCAAGCTGCTGTCTACACTTCCCTTCAGTAATCGCCCTCCTTTCAGGACTCTGTATGATTTTTTTTTTTAATTTTTTATGATAGTCACAGAGAGAGAGGCAGAGAGAGAAGCAGGCTCCATGCACCAGGAGCCCGATGTGGGATTCGATCCCGAGTCTCCAGGATCGCGCCCTGGGCCAAAGGCAGGCGCCAAACCGCTGCGCCACCCAGGGATCCCCCTCTGTATGATTCTTATGTCAAACCTTAGATTTCGAGTGCCTTTCTGGGTATTTAGTGCATGGATTCGTTGATTAAAATGCTAGCAGGATAAAGCTAGGGCAGAAGGCTGTGCCTCTAACTGGAAGCTGTCAAGCAAATGAAGAGAAAAGGGCTGTGGCAAGGAGATGCGGGGACGTTGGTGGGCAACATTGTCGCACCATCGTGGGGTGGCCCATCTGTGTTCGAAGCGCTGGAGTGGCGGAAGGCTGGGGGGTCTGGGGAGGTTCCTGGAGCACGGGTGCTCCCACAAGCTAGTGAATGTGAGACAGAAAACAACCTCATTTAGGGGATCCCTGGGTGGCTCAGCGGTTTAATGACTGCCTTTGGCCCAGGAGTGAGCCTGGAGTCCCAGGATCGGGTCCCACGTCGGGTTCCCTGCATGGAGCCTGCTTCTCCCTCTGCCTGTGTCTCTGCCTCTCTCTCTCTGTGTCTCTCATGAATAGATAAATAAAGTCTTTAAAAAAAACCAACCTCATTTCTTGAGCAAAGTTCACTCTTCCTGTCTCATTTTCTGTCCTCATTCATTAACAGGACACATCTTGGTCTCCGTGGCTGCTGAGCACCACAGCCTGTGGGCGGGGGATGGAAACCTCCGACTTGCCCTTCCTGGCTCTCCTGCATGAGCCGACTGGCTGCACGTTACTGCTTCCAGGGAGGCCCGGCGCTCTTGAAGAGCCGCTATTTGTTGCCTGCTAAGACATGGCATTTCCAGTAAGAAGAACAAGGCAGCTTTGATTTGGCAATCTGGAAAAGCCTCCAGGATGCACTGATAAGTGAAAAAAGCCAAGTGTCCACCGTGTGTATAATATGCCAGCCAACCTCGAGGGAGAGGGTGCAAGGAGATTTATTTGTAGGTGCCTGTGTGCACATGTGTGGCTTATCTCTGGAAGACCACACAGCAGACTGGCATTATATTTGAGGAGAACTGAGTGGCTGGGACATAAGCATGGGGGAGACTTATTATTCATGTGTATCCTTCCTGCATTTTGAGAATCTTAAAAAGATTCTACAGATTTTATTTATTTATTTGAGAGCGAGCAAGCGAGAGAGCACATGGGTGGGGTGAGGGCAGAGGGAGAAGCGGACTCCCTGCTGAGCAGAGAGCCCGACGAAGGGCTCGATCCCAGGACCCTGGGATCATGACCTGAGCTGAAGGCAGACGCTCTAACCACTGAGCCACTCAGGCGCCCCTGCATTTTGAATTTTTTTTTACCACCTACATATTTGAACCTATTCGAATAAATTATTTCCAATCGAAGCAATCTATGCAGCCCCTGAAAATATTTATGAACCATGTATGATAACATGTTTAAAACACCATTTTCAAAGAAAAAAAAAACAACACCATTTTCAATGAACCCCTATGGGGATGTCTAGAATAAACAAAAGTAACAATAAGCAAAATCCAGGACACTTGGGTGGCTCAGTGGTTTAGCATCTGCCTTTGGCTCAGGTCATGATCCTGGAGTCCCAAGATTGAGTCCAATTCAGGCTCCGTCCATGGAGCCTGCTTCTCCCTCTGCCTCTGACTGTGTCTCTGCGTCTCTCATGAATAAATAAATAACATCTTTTTTAAAAAATAAGCAAAATCCTTTTGTATATAGAAAAAGATTGGAAGAAGGTCCACCATAAGTTTAATGGCAGTTTCTGAAACTATAGGCATTCTCTCTTTTTTCCCTTATTTCCAACTTTTCTTTTCTTGTATATTTTACTTCTTGATGGCCAAAACATAAACACATTTTCTAACTGTGAAAATAAGTTGCTTTTCCTCGCCAGGGTGCAGCAACTGAGCTGGCCGAGGAGAGATGTGGCCGCATCAGGTGTTCCTGGCTGGACACACGTACTCCTTTAACCTCTGTCCGTGCACTGGGTGCTCTCCAGAAGACACTCAGGGGACAGTGGACAACATGAGACGGTAGAGGTAAGGACTTCTGGCCCTAGCACACTCAATGGGTTTGAATTGTACACGTGTCTCCCCCTTGACAAACCTACCCCCCCACCCAGGGGTCTCCTAGATCGCCAGCCTTGAGGTTTCCCAGTCTTTAGTCCCATTCCTCTTTTATTCGTTTTTATTTATTTAGTTCAATTCGTCATTTTTATTTATTTTTTATTTACTTTTAATTTCTTTTTTTTTAATTTTTTTCTTTATTTATTTATGATAGTCACATACACACACACACACACAGAGAGAGGCAGAGACACAGGCAGAGGGAGAAGCAGGCTCCATGCACCGGGAGCCCCACGTGGGACTCGATCCCGGGTCTCCAGGATCGCGCCCTGGGCCAAAGGCAGGCGCCAAACCGCTGCGCCACCCAGGGATCCCTACTTTTAATTTCTTAAAAAAGATTTTATTTGAAAAAAAAAAAAAAAGACAGAGATAGCAAGAGTGAGCACAAGCAGGGAGGAGAGGGAGAAGCAGGCTCCCAGCCCAGCTGGGAACCCCACGTGGGGCTCGATCCCAGGAAGGTAGGCGCTTAACCGACTGAGCTGTCCAGGCGCCCTTTATTTTAACTTTTTAAGCCAGCTCCATGCCCAACATGGGGCTTGAATGCATGACCCTGAGATCCAGAGTTGCTTGCTCTACTGACTGAGCCAGCCGGGCGCCCCATCCAATCTATCATTGCAAAACCAAAGTCTCACGGAGCAGCTCTCCTACTTACATTCTCCCAGCAGAGCTGCATTCACATAAAATCCAAATTTCTCGTGTGGTAGAACAGGTTCTTCAGAGTTATGTTCCCAGCTTGCCTCTCTGGCCCCATCCCCTACCGCTTCCTAAATTATCCCAGCCTTCAGCTTCTTCATGTTCTTTGAACAAAACATATTCTCTACAACTCTGTACGTTGGTACATGGTGTTTCTAGTACTTAGGGACCTCCTGCTCGACCTCACAGAATTACCTGAAGGATCACCTCCTCCCCGAAGCCTTCCTAACTTCCCCAGGAGGAGGTTTCTGCAACTCCCTTCTCTGAGTGCTTTGTCTAGGCCTTAATCCTTAATCCGTGCCGCTGCATAAGAACAAGGATTGTGTATTATTATCTTTCATATCCCCAGAGCCTTCCTCACACAACGCCCAGCACACAGCAGGTGTTCAACACCTTACACGAAGGACGCCTGGGTGGCTCAGTGGTTGGGCGTCTGCCTTTAGCTCAGGGCGTGACCCCGGGGTCCTGGGATCGAGTCCTGCATCGGATTCCCTGCAGGGAGCCTGCTTCTCCCTCTGCCTGGATCTCTGCCTCTCTCTGTGTGTCTCTCATGAATAAATAAATAAAATCTTAAAAACAAAACACAAGAAACCTTGAATGAATTAGCAAAAGCTTTGCGTTTCCTCTGTATTGCCAGTATGTTATCCCGGCCCTCACCAGTTGTCGAACCCCTGGGTGAGACGGAGGAGCCATGAGCGGCTCTAGACGGAGGCGCTCGTGTGGCCTAGACAAGACATGAGCAAAGAAAAGTTTCCTGCACCCGTTCCCCGGCCTCTCCCTTCAGCCCTCTCCCCCCTACCTTTTCATCAGCAGACTGGTCAGTGTGGGTGGCGGTGTGCAGGGTAAAACGCCCATGCCTTTGATTTGATTCTGTTCTTAATTTTCATGCTACGCAACTGTGTTCTTTGTCAAGTCTTAATAAATCATGTGAATTCCCCTTGGCATCAGACTCTCGCTGGTTGGGCGGGGAACCCTCTGCGCAAACAGAGGAAAGGGGGGTGTGAAAATTGTGCTGGGAGGGAGATGCCTATCGGGCGGGGAAGAGGGCTGCCCACCCCGGCCTCTGGCTTTGATCTGCAGGCCTCCAGCGCACCCAGGTCTGCGCTTTAACCAGCCGCCTCTTTGTTTCTGTGCCAGGGAGGCAGGCCAAGGGGGCCCGCGCAGGAGTAATAAAGGATAACAACAACAAATTGCTGTCAGCTCGGGCGTCGGCGTCGGGTCGGTGTATCACAAGGGGGCGGCTGGGTCCTCACGGAGCAGGGAGCTGGGTGAGAGGCAGGAGCCACCTCGCCCGGATCTGGAGACAGGAGCGGGGGGATCCCTGGGTCCCTGGAGCCACGGCCCCTGCTGAGCCGAGGAGGCCCAGGCCTCCGGAGGGGCCCCCTCCAAAGGGATCAGCACCCCAGGGCCCCAAAGGGCGCTGCCTCTAATCAGTCCCTGGGCCCTCAGCGCCGCCACCGCCTCGTGGTCACAGGCACCCACTCTCTGAGTCTCCCGCTCATTCTGTCCCACCCTCCGTGGCCACCGCAGGGACCCGTTTGAAACAGGCCGAGGCGCGGCTGTGGAGCCCCACTAGAGCCCCCTCTCCGCTGGGCCCGTGCGTGCGCACCGGGTGGCAGAGGGGAAAACCAGGGGGATATCAGCTTTTCTTGACCCAAGATGACCCTGGAGCCGACGGACCCCCGGACGGTGTCCTAAGGACAGCATGGGCCGGGCCACCGCGGCCTTCTCTTTCACCACTAGACGTCCCGCGAGTCACCCCGTCTTTCCCCACCAGGGGCCTGCTCCTCACCCCGCAGTGTGGCCCCTTCACCTCTCTCCCGGGAAGACACCAAGGCTCCCGAATCTTCTCCGAGGGTGTCCTCTTGTCCTCTGGGAGAGCAGTAGCGCCTGTGACAGAACAAAGAGGGCAGGGGGCCTGGTCTCTCGGGCGCCGGCCGTGACACTTTGGTCACCTTCGCCCCTCGGAGCGCGGCCCCTGCCCGCTCCTGCGTGTCGCCCGGTGGTGGCCAGGCCCGCTGAGCCCCGCGTGGGGTGTCTCCAGCAGCCCCCGGCCGCCCAGCCTCGCCGCCCTGCGGGGCTCGCTCGTGGCAGTGGGGGTGCTCAGCTGCTCTCCCGCCTCCCAAACTGCCACCTTCTTCCTGCTGGTCGATGTCCTGGGGTTGCGAGGACGAATGTCACCAACTGAGGGCTTTAAAACAACACGGATGTATTGCCTCCTACTTCTGGAGGCTGGAAGTCCAGAGTCGAGGTGCCGGCCGGGGGGCTCCCTTCCAGAGGCTCTCCAGGAGGAGGTGCCCGTGGGGCTTCCGGGGTGCCAGCCCGCCCGGCCATTCCTCGCTTTGTAGGTGCAGCACGCCAGGCTCTGTCTCCGTGTGCACTGGTATTTTTTAATTCTTTTTTTAAAAAAGATTTTATCTATTTGACAGAGAGAGAGCATGAGTGGGGAGGAGAGGGAGAAGCAGGCTCCCCCTCCAGTGCAGGGAGCCCGACGCGGGACTCGATCCCAGGACCCCGGGGTCACCACCTGAGCCCAAGGCAGACGCTCAGCCGCTGAGCCCCCAGGCGCCCGGGGGGGGGGGGGGCTGTCTTCCCAGGGCCTTGTCCTCTGCTGCCGGTGGCCCTTTGTCATCTCCCGAGGCCCACAGTCCCGGGACTCGGGGCCCCTCCTGCACGGTGACCTCACCCTCCGGGATTCCGTCTGCCAAGAGCCCACTTGCAAGTAAGGTCACATTGCGGGGCCACCGCTCACCCCAGGGCACAATTTTTCCAGCGGTTTGACCTCATTCCGGCCACACGCGGTCCTCTCCCCCTCCCGGGGACCCCAGGGCACCCCGCTCGGTGCCAGCCCGTCTGTTCCAGGGCCTGCGATGCCCGGGGCCCAGCACGGTCCCGCCGCCCAGCCTCCCCCTGTTCCGCCCCCCCCCCCCGCGTCCCTCGGTCTCAGGGTCCCTCCCGCCTGCTCGTGGGGAAGCCTGAGCCCCGAAGCTTCGGGCACCTGAGCCACGGCCGGGCGCCTCCCGGGCGCCGCAGGGGGACCCGCGCCCTCTGCACCCTGCACCCGCCCCGGCGGCCGCTCCTCCGCCACGCCCTGCCCCCAGCCCCGCGCCCTCCCCGCCCCGCAGCCCCAGGCCCGGGCCCAGGGTGGCCGCCGCCTCCGCCCTCCTCCCCGAGCCCCCAAAGCCGTTCCCGCCTCCTGCTGTTGGCATCTGTGTCCCGGCTCCGGGGGGGGGCCGCGGGGCGCGGGGGGCGCTGGCTCGGGCGCCCGTGCCCTGGGCCCAGGGAGCGCTCGCTCCCCCTGCGCGCGCGTGTGTGCGTGTGTCTGTGTGTGGGCGTGCGTGTGTGTTCCCGTATGTCTGTGTGCGTGTGTCTGTGTGTGCACGTGTCTGTGCGTGTGTCTGCCTGTGTCTGTGTGTGCGTGTGTCTGTGTGTGCACATGTGTGTGTCTGTGTGTGCACATGTGTGTGTCTGTGTCTGTGTGCACGTGTGTCTGTGCGTGTGTCTGCCTATGTCTGTGTGTGTGTGTGCACGTGTGTCTGTGCGTGTGTGTCTGTGTGTGCACGTGTCTGTGCGTGTGTCTGCCTGTGTCTGTGTGTGCGTGTGTCTGTGTGTGCACATGTGTGTGTCTGTGTGTGCACGTGTGTTTGTGCGTGTGTCTGCCTATGTCTGTGTGCGTGTCTGTGTGTGCACGTGTGTCTGTGCGTGTGTGTCTGTGTGTGCACGTGTGTGTCTGTCTGTGTGTGCGTGTCTGTGTGTGCGTGTGTGTCTGTGTGTGCGCATGTGTGTGTCTGTGTGTGCACGTGTGTCTGTGCGTGCGCACGCATGTCTGTGCGTGTGTGCATGTGTGCGTGTGTGTGCGTGTATGTGCGTGTCTCTGTGTGCACGTGTCTGTGCGTGTGTCTGCCTGTGTCTGTGTGTGCGTGTGTCTGTGTGCGTGTGTGTCTGTGTGTGCACATGTGTGTGTCTGTGTCTGTGTGCACGTGTGTCTGTGCGTGTGTCTGCCTGTGTCTGTGTCTGTGCGTGTGTGCATGTGTGCGTGCGTGCGTGCGGCTGGCTGGGGCGGGCCTCCTGGGCCCGGGAGGCACAAACAAGAGGACCTCCCCGGGCGGCTGCCCCGCGCCGCCCCCTGCTCGCGCCTGCTGCCCGGGCCCCCGCGTGCAAGCGTCCCCTGGCGGAGGCCCCGCGGCCTCATCCTTGGCGCCCACCCGCAGAGCAGAGGCGGCCACGAGCCCTCCTCCGCACGCGGGTGCCCCGTGTCCTCCGGGCCCCGTTCGCCCCCCGGCGTCACCCGCGAACCACACCGAGCGGCGAGGCCGGTGCCCCGCGTGCTCCCGGGAACCCAGGGAGGCGGGTCTGTTGCTCCCGTTTTACACGTGAGACAGTCGCACCCACAGAGGTCCCGCGCCGTGCAGGGAGCCGTGGCCTTGTTAGTGGCCGAGCCCCCCAGTGCACGGCCTGGCCGAGGCCGAACCCCAGCCTGTAGCGCTGCCCTGGCCTGCCCCGACCCCGAAGGTCCCCCCCGGGCTCCAGGCTGGTCCCGCGCCCAGCGTTTCGGGGGTGCGCTGAGCAGGGCCCCTCTTCCCCCGTGGCCCGTCCCCAAGGCCTCTCCCACGAGCCCCTGGAGAAACACACGAGGGCTGCAGGGGCCCAGGGCGCTGGCCGAGCCCTTAGGAGCTTCTGTGCTACGGGACTGAGGACCTGCCGGCCGGGTTCTCCCCATTTTCCTACCCCTGGGCACCTACCGACGTGCGGAGGGAGGACATCAACCTTGACTCGAGCCAACTCTAGGCGCAGATGTTGCCCCTGATGAGAGACCTCGCAGAAGCAGACCCTCACCTTGACCTTCTCCCAACAGGTTTGGGGCTGTCATCTCCACCAGGCGCAGCCCAGCCGGGCGGGGGGACAGTGGAGTCCTTGAGGTCTCCTGTCAAAGACTAGCATCAGATGTTTGACACCAAGCACGTCTTCGTGAAGACTTGATGGGATAATTTGGATAAAACCTGGCACCGTGGGTCTTTTTTTTTTTTTTTTAAAGATTTATTTATTTATGATACACATAGAATGAGAGAGAGAGAGAAGCAGAGACACAGGAGGAGGGAGAAGCAGGCTCCATGCCAGGAGCCTGACGTGGGACTCGATCCCGGGACTCCAGGATCACACCCTGGGCCAAAGGCAGGCGCTAAACCGCTGAGCCACCCAGGGATCCCCCGTGGGTCTTTATTAAACGGGAAGCGTTTAGTAGTAAAGCAACGATAGGTCCCAGCATAGCTAGTCCCCTAACATGGCATCCAAAGAAATGACGCAAAGGGACAGTCATTCCTGTGCCACTTCGGATGGCCGATTTACCTTGAGGGTCTCGCCACCCAATGTGGTAGGGAGAGAAACATGCCAGCACCTGCCACTTCACTTCTCTGTCGTACTCAGATAAAGCTCCACTGCTCCCCCCCAGGCCCTCCTTCACCGACCTGTGTCTTAGATTTCTTTCTTTTTCTCTCTTCTTTCTTTCTTCTTTCTTTCTTTCTTTCTTTCTTTCTTTCTTTCTTTCTTTCTTCTTTCTTTCTTCTTCTTTCTTCTTTCCTTTTTCTTTCTTTCTTCTTTCTTTCTTTCTTTCTTTCTTTCTTCTTTCTTTCTTTCTTCCTTCCTTCCTTCCTTCCTTCCTTCCTTCCTTCCTTCCTTCCTTCCTTCCTTTCTTTCTTTCTTTCTTTCTTTCTTTCTTTCTTTCTTTCTTTTGTGTGTGTGTCTTAGATTTCATGGCCTACCCTCTCCCTCTCTGGTCTCCAGCTGGGTTGGGGAGTGGGTGGGGGGCAGCCCCCAACCTTTTGCCTGGAAGCTCTGCGTGTGCTCCAGGGCTGAGCTGAAGCGTCATCTCCTTCCCTGGCCGCCCTGCAGGGTTGTTGGTTTGCTTTGGGTTTTTTAAGGCACTATATCCTTAACACTGACAAGTAGAGGTTTAATAAGTAGTTGTTGAACAAGGGTGTGAAGGAACTGGACCGTTGCCACTTTGGGAGGTTATTTTTTATTTTTCTTTATTTTAAAAATTCCCAGTATCATTAGCATACGGCGTTGTATCAGTTTCAGGTGTATGATCTAGAGACTCAACACTACAGTACTCAGGCGCTCGCCTTGAGAGGTGTGCTCGTAATCCCCTCCATCTGTGTCCCCCCCCCCATCTCCCCACCTGCTTCCCCCTCCGGTCACCCTCAGTTTGTTCTCTATCGTTAAAAGAGTCTTTTTTGGTCTCTTTTTGTTGTTGTTGTTGTTCATTTGTTTTGTTCCTTGAATTCCACATTTGAGTAAAATCACGTATTTGTCTTTGTCTGATTTATTTCACTTAGCACTATACCCCTTAGATCCATCCATCTGTGTTGTTGCAAATCACAAGATTTCACTCTTTTTGATGGCTGAGTAATAGTTCATTATCTGTCTATCATCTATCTATCTATCTATCTATCTATCTATCTATACCACATTTTCTATCCCTATTCAATCTATCCATAGACACTTGGGTTGCCTTGTTAGTGGCCGAGAGCCCCCAGGCCCCACAATTTGCCTATTGTAAATAATGCAGCAATAAACATAGTTGTGCATATATCCTTCCAAATTAGTGTTTTCTATTCTTTGGGTGACTCAACCATTCAAATGATAATAGAGGGAAAGCAGAGAGGATGAGGTAAACTGGGAAAGACCAGGCTCATGAGACAGTGGAAGATCCTTCTCTTCAGTCCAGGGAGGGATTTGGGGGTGGGGCTGAGCTCCTGGTTTCATTGATCTGCTCTATTGCTTTTGTTTTTTAATTTCTATTTATTTCTGCTCTTATCTTTATTATTTTCTTCTTTCTGCTGGTTTTGGGTTTTGTTTGTCCTTTTCTAACTCCTTTAGGTGTAAGTTTAAGTTATTTATTTGAGAGATTTTTTACTTCTTGAGGTAGGCCTGTATTGTCATAAACTTCCCTCTTAGAACTGCGTTTGCTGCATCCTACAGACTGGACCATTGTGTTTTCATTTTCATTTTTCTCCACATTTTTAAAAAAGATTTTATTTAATTATTTGTTTGTTTATGAGAGACACAGAGATGCAGAGACATAGGCAGAGGGAGAAACAGGCTCCCTGAGGGGACCCCGATGTGGGACTCAATCCCAGGACCCCAGGATTACGCCCTGACCTGAAGGCAGATGCTCAACCACTGAGTCACCCAGGTGCCCCTCCGTGTATTTTTTTATTTGTGCTTTGATTTCTTGGTGAACCCATCCATTGTTTAATAGTATTTTTTTAAACATTTATTTATTTATTTATTCAGAGAGAGAGCCAGAGACACAGGCAGACGGAGAAGCAGACTCCATGCAGGAAGCCCGACATGGGACTCGATCCCAGGTCTCCAGGATCACACTCTGGGCTGCAGGCGGCGCTAAACCACTGTGCCACCGGGGCTGCCCTGTTTATTTATTTATTTATTTTTATTTTATTATTTTTTTAAATTTATGATAGTCACATAGAGAGAGAGAGAGAGAGAGGCAGAGACACAGGCAGAGGGAGAAGCAGGCTCCATGCACCGGGAGCCCGACGTGGGATTGGATCCCGGGTCTCCAGGACTGTGCCCTGGGCCAAAGGCAGGCGCCAAACGGCTGCACCACCCAGGGATCTCGGCTGCCCTGTTTAATAGTATTTTATTTAACTTCTAAATATTTGTGTTCTCTTTTTTTTTGGTTTTTTTGGTCTTTTTAAAGATTTTATTTATTCATGAGAGACACAGAGAAAGAGGCAGAGACATAGGCAGAGATAGAAGCAAGTTCCTTGCAGGGGGCCTGATGCAGGGCTCGATCCCCAAACTGGGATCACGACTGGAGCCAAAGGCAGATGCTCAACTGCTGAGCCACCCAGGTGTCCCAATATCTGTGTTCTTTCCACATTTTTTCTTGCAGTCAATTTCTAGCGTCATTGTGTTGTGGTTGGACAGGATGGATGCTATGTCTTCAATCTTTTTAAATATGTTGAGACTTGTTTTGTGAACTAACATGTGACCTATTCTGGAAAGTGTTCCATGTTCACTTGAAAAGAATGTCTATTCCGCTGTCTTAGGATGGACTGTTCTGAATATATCTGTCAGATTCATCTGGTCCAATGTGTTATTCAAAGCCACAGTTTCCTTGATTTTCTGTTTGGATTATCTATCCATTGACTTAAGTAGGGTATTAAAGTCCCCTGCTATTATTGTATTATCAGTTACTTTCTTCATGTTTGTTATTAGCCACTTTATGGTTTGGGTGCTCCTATGTTGGATGCATATATATTTGTAATTGTTATATCTTCTTGTTAGGTTATTCTTTTTATGATTACAATAGCGTCCTTCTTTGTCTCTTTCTACAGTGTTTCTTTTTTCCTTCTTCTTTCTGTTTTTAACTTAAATTCAATTAGCCAACATATAGTATATCATTAGTTTCAGATGTAGAGTTCAAGAATTTGTTAGTTGCATAGAACACCCAGTGCTCATCACATCACGTGCCCTGCTTGACAGTATTTGGATTAAAGTCTATTTTGTCTGATATAAGTATTATTACTCTGGCTTTCCTTTCACTTCCACTTGCATGATGAATGATTTTCCATCCCTTCACCTTTGATCTGCATGTTGTCTTTAAGTCTGAAATGAGTCTCTCGTAGGCATCATGTAAGTGGGTTTTGCTTTTTTTTTTTTTAAGGTTTTATTTATTTAATCATGAGAGACAGAGAGACAGAGAGGCAGACACAGGCAGAGGGAGAAGCAGGTTCCATGCAGGGAGCCTGATGTGGGACTCGATCCCAGGACTTCAGGATCACGCCCTAGGCCAAAGGTGACACTAAATCGCTGAGCCACCCGGGCCACCTGGGTTTTGCTTTTTAATCCATTTATCACCCTATGTCTTTTGAATTACATTCAAAGTAATTGTTGGTAGGTCTGTACTTATTGCCATTGTGTTACTTGTTTTATGGTTAGTTTTACATTCTTCTCTTGCTCCTTTTTCTCACAGTTTGGTGGCTTTCTTTAGTGATATATTTGGATTCCTTTCTCTTTTTGTGTGTGTCTGTTACTGGTTTTTGATTTGTGGTTACCACTGGGTTTATTTCTATCATCCTAAGCATATACCAGTATATATTAAATGAGTGGTTGCTTAAGTTTGAACAGATTCTATAAGCACTAAATTTTACCCCCCCCTCATGTTTTAGGTATATGGTAGCATTTTTTACATCTTTTAAATTCATGAATCCCTCCCTTAACTGATTTTTATAGATATACTTAATTTTACCGCTTTTGTGCTTTCTATCTTTCTTACTTCTGCTCAGTCTTTCCGTTCCACTCAGGGAATCCCTGTAACATTTTTTGTAGAGCTGGTTTAGTGGTGATGAGTACCTTTAACTTTTGTTTGCCTGGGAAACTCTTTATCTCTTTTCTATTCTGAATGATAAACTTTCTGGATAAAGTATTCTTGCTTGGTTGCAGGTTTTTTTCTTTTAGTACTTTGATATACCATTCCACGTTCTTCTGGCCTGCAGTTTCTACTGAAAAATAAGCTGATGGCCTTATTGGGTTTCTCTTGTATGTAACTTTTGTTTTTTTTCCTTTGGTGCTTTAAAAATTCTCTCTTTATCACTCCTTTTTTGCCATTTTAGTTACTATGTGTCTTGATGTGGATCTCCTTGAGTTGATTTTGCTGGGGTCTCTCTGTGCATCCTGTACCTGGATATCAGTTTTCTTCCTCAGATTTAGGAAGTTTTTAGCTATTATTTCTTCAAATACATTTTCTGTCCCCTTTCCTTTCTCTTCTTTTTCTGGGATCTCTATAATGTGAATGTTATTACTCTTGATGGTGTCATTGAGTTTTCTTAATCTATTTTCATTTTTTTATTATTCTTTTTTTAATATTTTATTTTATTTTTAAATATTTTATTTATTTATTCATGAGAGAGACACAGAGAGAGAGGCAGAGACATAGGCAGAGGGAGAAGCAGGCTCCATGCAGGAAGCCCAATGTGGGACTCAATCCTGGGACCCCGGGATCAAGACCTGAGCCAAAGGCAGACACTCAACCACTGAGCCACCCAGGCATCCCCTCTCTCTTGTTCTTGATTGTTTTCCATTAATGTGTCTTCCAGATTGCTCATCCTTTCTTCTGCTTCCTCTAATCTACAATTTATTCACTCTAGTGTATTTTAAATTTCAGTTATTAAGTGCTTTATCTCTGATCGGTTCTTTTTTTATAGTTTTCTATCTCTGTTCAAGGTCTTGTTGAGGTCCTCAATCCTTTTCTGGAGTCCTGTGAGCATTTTTATGACCACTACTTTAAATTCTCTATCAGGTATATTACTTATCTCCTTTTCACATAGCTCTCTTCCTGTGATTTTGTCCCATTCTTTCTTTTGGGACGTATTCCTCTATTTCCTCATTTTGTCTAATTTTGTGTCTGTTTCCATGTGTTAGGAAAGTCAGCTATGTCTCCTACTCTTGAAAGTAGTGGCCTTGTTATGGGTTGAATTATTTTCCACCTCAAAATGTTGAAATCCTAACTCCTGGTACCTGGGAATGTGATGATCAAGTCAAAATGAAGTCATTAGGATGGGCCTTAATCCAACATGACTGTGTCCTTGATAAAAGGGGAAATATGAAAACAGAGACAGATATGTACAAAGAGAAGATCATGTAAAGACATAGGAAGAACACCATCTATAAGGCAAGGGATACCTGAAGCCACCAGAAGCTAAGGAAGAAGGTTAGAGCAGATTCTCCTATATAGCCCTTAGAAGGAACCAATCTTGCCAATGCCTTGATTTCAGACTCTGAGCCTCCATAATTGTGCGATAATAAATTTCTCTTAACCCAATTAAAGAAAGAAAGAAAGAAAGAAAGAAAGAAAGAAAGAAAGAAAGAAAGAAAGAAAGTGGCCTTATGAAAAAGGGGTCCTACAGCAGTGTCCTGCAGTACAATGTCTCTTGTTCACCGGAACCCGGTGCTTTAGAAGGGTCTCCTATGTGTGTTGTGTTCACCCTACTATTATGGCTGAGCTGCATTTGCCTTCAGTTTAGTCATCTGCAATGTCTTTCTTTGCTTGTTGTGGCCAGGATTTGTTCTCTGTGTTGTCAGTGGGCCAGTCTGGAGCTGCCTTGTGCCTTGTGCCTTGAGTTGGGTCATATTAGGCTTTGGTCAGAGCTGTGGTAGCACTGAACTATAGAGCACTCTCCCTGAGTCGTTCCACAAGAAGGTTTAGTTGGTTGCCAAGGTCTGCAGTCACACCAGTTGTCTGTCCCCAGCCCCCAGTAGCACCACAGTCAAACTGGTTTGTGTGTTTTTTTCCCTCTTTTCCTAGGGCAGGAATCAATTTGGGGTGATGCTGACCTCTGTGGGGGCTGTTTGCACACTACCATGCGTGTGGGGCAGCTTGGATGGACCCCTACCAGGTGTGTTGTGGAGGGGGCAAGTCCATAGGAGAATGCAGGGTAAGAAGTGCAGCGTTAGCAAAATTTGTACTGGTCTGCTGTTGGGAGGAGGCTGGCTGGAGAGGGTTGGTCCTGGAAGAGTGTGGGGGGTGGGACGCACAGTTAGCAGGCTAGGTGGAGAGTGTTGGTGCTGTGCTGTGCTGATTCCCACAGGTGTTCTTGTGTCTAAACTGAGTGTGAGGGGATCCCTGGGTGGCACAGCAGTTTAGCGCCTGCCTTTGGCCCAGGGCGCAATCCTGGACACCCGGGATCGAATCCCATGTCGGGGTCCCGGTGCATGGAGCCTGCTTCTCCCTCTGCCTATGTCTCTGCCTCTCTCTCTGTGTGTGTGACTATCATAAATAAAAAATAAAAATAAAAAAATAAAAAATAAAAAATAAAAAATAAACTGAGTGTGAGAGGGAAATGATGCCTGACAACTCCTTTGTTCTTGGAGAAGTCTCCCGAAGATCCCTCCCCCTTTAGCACAGGCCCCAAGATTAGAGAACATATCTCCTCCCATACACCCCAGGTGTCTTTCAAACTGCTGCTTCTGTGTTGTATCTCAGCAGAGCTCTTTGTTGTGCTAGCTCTTTAAGGGTAAGGGCTCAGCTTCCTATTGCCCTCTGGCTCTTCCAGAGCCACGGCTGCTGCTTTTTAAATTTCCAAGTATTAAGCCCCACTGATTGTAAGAACCCACAAAGTTGGGCCCCTCAGGTTTTTAGAACCAAATGTTATGGCAATTTGTCTTCCCAATGTGGGTCCCTCATGCCTGGGATATGATCTGCTCCTCTCCCCTCTCTGTGGCCGGTAGGTCTTTCCCTCCTGTGGACAGTCCCATGGGTCCGTTTGGCTCCTGACTGCATCTCCACCCTTCCTACCCTTTGCAATATGGCCCTCTCTCTCTGTTTGGCTGTGTAGAGCATATTCTGCTTCTCTATGAGTCATTTTATTGGTTATTTACATTGATGTGGGTGTTATTGGGATGTATCCATGAGATGAGGTGAGCCTAGGATCCTCCTACTCTGCCACCTTCCCTGGAAGTTGACCACTGCCACTTTAGGTGGGAAAGGTGCCCATTGTTTTCTTGGGGCCTTAACTGTCCTCAGGGCTGTTTTCATGGTGATGCCCTGAAAATTTTTAAAATCTTGTGGTAATCTGGAAGTATGTAAAAAAAAAAAAAAGAAAAGAAAAAAAGCTTTCTGTTTGTGTGACTAATAAATAATTGCTTAAACTCTTTTAGCAATCCTTGGACACAGGCCACTTTCTGATTCTGTCTGTTGACCTCACCTTGAGCACTAACTGTACACAGCTTAGGTATGGTTTCCACCGTTTTTTTCTAGGATCCTTGACTTGTTGCTTTCTGGGTTTCTAAATCTAACAAGGAAAACCTAATTTCACAGCTTTTATTCCAATGAAAATTATTCTTTTTTTTAAAAGATTTTATTATTTATTCATGACACACACACACACACACACACAGACTGAGAGAGAGAGAGACTGAGAGAGGCAGAGACATAGTCAGAGGGAGAAGCAAGGCTCCATGCAGGAAGCCTGATGTGGGACTTGATCCCAGATCCCAGGATCATGCCCAGAGCCAAAGGCAAATGCTCGACCACTGAGTCATCCAGGCATCCCCAATTAAAATTATTCTTAAGTAGTAAGACAAGTGACAAGAATTTGTGTTATAATTCAATTGCCAAATTAATGGCAAGGGTCCTAGCCAAGGAAAAAAGATAGGAGTTTTAGGGACTTCTGGGTACCTGAGGTTTGCCTCTGAGCATAATTAGGAGGTGTTACTCTATAGGAGAGAAAGAAATGGGTAGAAACCAGAAAGCTTTTCCAAAAGGAAAAAGAGTTAAAGAGGAAAGTGAATGCTTGCCAATCCCAAATAAAAAATGGCATAGACCAGAGATATGAGGACTTCTATATTCATTCACCCCTTCATTCTCTCCTGCATTTATTCATCCATTCAATGAATGTTTGGTACATTGTTCAAGCACTGAACTAAGTCTCGGATGATGCAAGAATGAATGAGTCCAAGTTCTTGACTTTGAATAGGTCACACTATTCACACTACATGACCAAATGATATGGTATGTGTGACAGTGGCTTGTAAATGGCACAACACTATAATGTGTTGGTTATCTTATCAATGCTTAATACAGTGACTGACAAGGAGCAGATGCTCAAAAATGGCTGTTGAGTGAATGAAGAGGGCAAGGGACTGAAACAGCGAGCTGCGATATGTGAGAACTGGAGACTGTCATGGTTGTAAACTAAAAGGGGGATTGCATGATTCAGTAAAACACCAAACAGGGCTCCTTGATTATCCCAGAGACTGGGAACTCTGTGTTCTAATCCTTCCTCTTCTCATAACTAAGTGACCTTGGGTGACTTAATCTTTCTGGGGTTGAGTCAAGGAGTACAGCAAAATATCAGACTACCACCTTTGATGGGCTTTATGTGTGAATTGGATCCATGCTGAAGTCTGTTAAAGAAAGTAGCTAGAGCTAGAATAATACATTCCTGATTCTCAGTTGTAAATAACTTAAAATCCCCTGGAAGAAAACAGATAAAACTGTTGAACAAACATTTCGTTTTCTGTGTAGGAATGTGGTCATCTCAAATGGGAACCACTGGTTAAATTATAACCTTACGCTGGTGCTTACGTTAGCTTCTGTCTTTCACCCGTTGACCTTCAGGAAGCTGCAATGAGGATTTAGTAGCTAATTTGGACACTAATTAGCTAGTCAAGTTTTGAGACTTATTAGTTTTGAGAGAATTATAACTGCCATATTAACTCCCTCAATTTTTTTTTATCAGTAGGTGACCATTGGCAGATATAAATATAATAAATAGAAAGCTTTCAAAGGCTGTTTGACCATCAAAGCCCATATCATTCTTAATTTGTGCCAGGTTGGGGTAGAACTCCCACAGTGAAATGTGGCCAGAAACCACAGTGCAGAGGAGTTTAACAGTTCTCCAGTTCCAGAATGAGTCAAAGAGGAGTCAAAATTTAATCTTACAATCTCATAAAGACTTTATGACTACAATTATTACTTGAAGCTATCAGATAGTACAGACATGCACTAACTACTATTGTGGAAATTAAATAGTACTTCTAAGTTTTCTAACAGAGAGATCATTTGGGCAGTAAATTTATCATAAGGATTTGTTTTCCATTAAAATATTTTGATGTATTTCATTATATGATAAATAAATGTTTACTACTGAAAAGTTAGAAAATGTGGATAAACAAAACAGGGGAGAAAAACCTTCAAAATCCTATCCTGCAGGGAAAAACACACACATACTTTTAAAAATAAAAGAATGGGATTATACTATTTGTAACTGGAAAAATACTCAGAACCTGAGATCAGAAGTTTACATTCATATCCCTGTACCAGAAGAAGGAGCACCTGAAAAGGAGTGGAGGTGGAGGCTGACCTTTTTTTTTAAAATAAATTGTAAATACATGGGGCCCCTGGTTGGCTCAATGGGTTAAGCATCTGACTCTTGTCTTTTGGCTCAGGTCATGATCTCAGGGTCATGAGACTGAGCCCTCTGTCAGGCTCTGTGCTGGGCGTGGAGCCTGCTTAAGATTCTCTCTCTCCCTCTTCCCCCTCCCCCTCTTTAAAAAATTATAATACAAAGGAAAATGAAAACTTTGAAAAGAAAAACAACCCTGATCTTAAGACATGTTTATTTAATTTTTTAAGACATGTTTAATATGGTACTTCATATTATATTTGAATGGTATTAATTGAGGTCAGAGAACTTGAGTTCCTGTTTCCTGTGCTTACTCCTCATAAGTGTTTTTTGAATTGTTTGCTGAGTGATAATGTCAAGTGATCCACTTAATCTATTAAGTATTCTTTATTAAAATCAAGAACCAGTTTGCTTGGGACGCCTGGGTGGCCCAGTGGTTTAGCGCTGCCTTCGGCCCAGGGTGTGATCCTGGAGTCTTGGGATCAAGTCCCACGTCAGGCTCCCTGCATGGAGCCTGCTTCTCCCTCTGCCTGTGTCTCTGCCTCTCTCTCTGTGTCTCTCATGAATAAATAAAATCTTAAAAAAAAAACTTATTAGTTCACTCATTGAGTCAGGGAGAATCAAAATTAACACTTCTATAGGTGCCTTTTATTCCAGATCTCTTACAAGTATCTTATTCTTTTTCTCCATCCCAGGTTTTTCTTCTGTCTTTCCTTTTTCTCAAGATCTCCTTTTTCTCCTACATCTTCTTTTCTGTCCCTCTGTTCCATTTAATTTCAGTTACATTGCTTACTCATTCACCTTCTTTCTCTCTCTTTCTCTGGGGCTCTGACGCTGTCATATTCTTTTTTTTTTTTTTTTTTTTTTAAGTAGGCTGCATGCCCAGTGTAGGACTTGGACTCACAGCCCTGAGCTTGAGAGTTACATGCTGTACCAAGTGAGCCAGCCAGGCTCCCCAAATTATTTTTGTTTTATAATTTTTTTTTTAATTTATGATAGTCATACAGAGAGAGAGAGAGAGGCAGAAACATAGGCAGAGGGAGAAGCAGGCTCCATGCACCGGGAGCCCGACATGGGATTCGATCCCGGGTCTCCAGGATCGCGCCCTGGGCCAAAGGCAGGCGCCAAACCGCTGCGCCACCCAGGGATCCCTATTTTTGTTTTATTTTATTTTTATTATTTTTTGGAGAGGGAGTGGGGAGGGGCAGAAGGAGAGGGAGAGAAAGAATCATAAGGTGTGGAGCTTGATGTGGGCCTGGATATCACAACCCTGAGATCACAACTGGAGCCAAAATCAAGAGTTGGACACTAAATGTACTGAGCCAGGCAGGTGCCCCTGTTTCATTTTTTTAAGGTAAGCTGTATGTCCAACGTGGGACTCACACTCACAACCCCGAGATCAAGAGTTGCATGCTCTACCAACTGAGCCAGCCAGGTACTCCTGCCCCCGACCCTGTTATATTCTTGAGTTTTGACCTGATCTTGCTCAAAATAGTCCAGAACACTCAGTACTTTACCCATGATATCCAGAATCTCTCCATCAGAGGCTGAAAACCAATCAGAGGAGATAGGACAAGTTATTTGAGTTTAAAGAAGTTCCAAAGATCATCAAGTCCAACTACTCATTTATGTTTGGATTCCTACCTCCTCCCTGATATACTTGACAAATAACTTCCTTCTTTCCATAGTTTTTTAAATTTTTAAATTTTTTAGAAGATTTTGTTTATTTATTCATGAGACACACACACACACTGAGAGAGGCAGAGACACAGGCAAAGGGAGAAGCAGGCTCTCCACAAGGAACCCGACGTGGGACTCCATCCCAGGACCCCAGGATCATGCCCTGAGCCAAAGGCAGATGCTCAACCGCTGAGCCACACCAGGTGTCCCAATTTTTTTTTTTTTAAGTATTTATATGGCAGGCAAATGTTCAGACTTTGCTTGAACATTCTCAGACTGTTGAGCTCACTCCTCTATGAGGCAGTCCATTCTGCCTTTGGATAGCTCTGTCATGCAAGAAGTTCCTCCTTCTGTTGAACCAGAATCTTTTACCCTCTAACTCTGACCCATGGGTTTAATTCTATTCCTTAAGTCACCAAATAATACTAATTCTTTCTTCATATGACAGTCCTTTGATACTTGAAGATAATCTTCACATTTACAGTGTGTTTTCATCTTCTCCAGACTAATTCTGATCTTTTGAATAATTTGTCAAATGATGTTTTTTAGCTTCGTGGTTATCTTTTTCTGATTTGTCTTTTTTCTCTTTGTGCTTCATTTGAACAGGAATGCCCAGGACTGATTGAATGCATTTGAGTGGAGGCGTTCTCTTTATTACCTTGCTCATTAGATCAGTGTTGTCCAACAGAAATTTCTGTTATGATGGAAATATTCCATTTCTGTGCTGTCCAGTATGAGGGTCTAAATAGTCCCATAGAGTTATTGGGCATTTGAAATGTGACTAAAGAGAATGAGAGACTGAATTTTGAATTTTATCTAGCTTTATTTTAAGCTTAGATAGCTCTTAAAATAGAAAGAATTTTGTCTCTATACATGAAGGCAAGAGAAGTCTTAGGAAGTTCTGAGGGAAGGCCAGGATGAGGATCAGAAGGCCTAGAGTCTTGTCACTCTCAGGCACTGACATATGTGTATTCACGGAGCAGTCAATACAGCCATTTCCTCTTTACCAGCATCAGTTTTTTCACTTAGAAGATGAGAGCATTGGATTGAATTGGAGTGTTTCTCAAACTTCAAATCCAAATTCATTAGTAGGCTGCAAATATCAATTTAGGATTTTCGCCAGCAACTCATGAAAATCAATAAAGGACAACCTCATTTAAAATGGAGCAGGAGAAGCTCTTGTGCCTTACCATTCCTCCTCAGCCCCTTGCAGGTCCAAGAGGAAGGAGCCCATAGTCGACTGCCCCAGCAGGAAGAGGAAGCTTTTTCCCCTTGCCTGGAAACAGCCCAGCCAATGAGAGACTGTCACAACTCAGCCAATGAAAAGCCAGTTTACCCCGATGGCCTCTTTGTTCATAGCAACTCTCCCCTTTCCCCCTTTCCTCTTTAAAAGTGTTGCTCTTCTTTGTTTTCTAGACTTGCCTACTGTTTTGCCATTCCTCCTGACTCCCAAATTGCAATTCTCTGCTCTCCCTGAGTAAAGCCATTTGCTGGTAAAATAACTGGATGTTCAGTTTTAAGATTAGCCAGTTTTTTTTTTTTTAAATGAAATCAAATAGAGGGATCCCTGGGTGGCGCAGCAGTTTGGCGCCTGCCTTTGGCCTAGGGCGCGATCCTGGAGACCCAGGATCGAATCCCACGTCAGGCTCCCGGTGCATGGAGCCTGCTTCTCCCTCTGCCTGTGTCTCTGCCTCTCTTTCTCTCTGTGTGACTATCATAAATAAATAAAAATTAAAAAAAAAAAGAAATCAAATAGATTAGAACGTGATTTGTAAGATAAATATTGTTTTGTTAAGCTTTTGTTCCAATGTCTGTGTGTATGTGCACATTGGGTTATGACATCAGATGTGTTTCTAACTGTGGATTAAAATATAGTAAACGGGATCCCTGGGTGGCGCAGCGGTTTGGTGCCTGCCTTTGGCCCAGGGCACTATCCTGGAGACCCGGAATCGAATCCCACATCCGGCTCCCGGTGCATGGAGCCTGCTTCTCCCTCTGCCTATGTCTCTGCCTCTCTCTCTTTCTCTCTCTGTGACTATCACAAATAAATTAAAAAAAAATTTAAAATGTAGTAAACATTATTTTAAAAACATGGGAATTCATGATTCCTGAGGTTCCTTCTGCTTGGTGTTTTAGGTTTCCCTGTGTCTGCAAAAGGTATTCCTTAGGGCTTTATCTCCATGGTGGTTTGGGAGAGTAAGTTTCCAGATGCTACCCCACACCCTAAACCCAAGCAAGCAGTCTCTGTTTAGAGACCATGACACAAACAGATCCTCAGAAGCTGAGGAGAGGCGTGTTGTTAAACATCATTGCTGATTCCATGACAACTTGAGGATTTTTATGTACGTGGACAATACTTCTTGCACATTGTAGCCTCTTTGGTTTCACTATGATGCTTAGAAGAGATTTTTACTTTAAGCAGGAAGTTGAGGAAAATCATAGAATCCCTTCTCTAGAGGTAATACTCTATGATTCCAGGAATTCAAAGTTTCAATAAATAATTGTAACTGAGGACATTCTTCCAGCAACAATAATGACATCAGCCTCTCCACAGTGCCACAGTGAGGCACAGGGCACAGAGGTTATCATCCCACTCCATCTCAGCTGTGCTGGGACCTTAGGTCGGCAGCTCTGGAGAAGCCGAGCCTGAACTTGAGTTCAAATCTCTTCCTCCAAAACTCTCTTGAATTCCACTGTACCACATGGACAGGGATTATTGTTATCAAATCTAAATTATCAAATACATTTTTTTCTTCTCATGACAATAAATTTAATTGTGCTAAGTACACTTCGACAAACATTAGCAGGGTCTGTGCTAAAGGTAGGATGCTGAACTCAAGAGATTTTTGTTGAGCAGCCATACTTTGGGGACACTAGGTATAGATGGACAAGGCAGGGAGAGCCACAGGCCATAGGGCACACTCCTAAAATTTAGGATAGGGTTGGACAATGTTATCCTCTGCAATGAAGCTGATTTAGCATCTAAAGTGCACACGTTCTCATTCCAGAATATTTACAAAGATAATGCTACTGAAGAATGGGTTTCCATTCCTCAAAATCTATCTAGATCCCACTTTCTAAGAGGAAGAAGAAAGAGAAAGAAAAAAGAAAGAAAGAAAAAGAAAGAAAGGAGGGCTCCCTTCAAATATCTTAAATGATACTAAAATATGCTTGAGGTAAAATATGCTTGATACTAAAATATGGCTTAGGTAATGCCATCATGCTGGAAGGATGGAGGGTGCAGGGTAGGTGGATTGGGGTTAGATGCTGAGGAATTGTGTTTGGGTCTCCTGCACTGACCTGCAGATAGGCTCTTGAAAGAAAGTGACTGGAACGAGGTCAGACACACAGTAAAGTGAAAGAAGTTCATTTTCTGATTCCAAATGTTCTTGCCATAATATCCTGTGTCCTCTATAATGAAATTAGGGGGGCATCAGGGTAGCATAGGTTTAAACACACTTTCTCTGAGAATTATTTAACCTTCTTAACCTGGCTTAGGAAACCCTAATAGCATCTTGATGGTAATAGGTTTTGTGATGCATATTCTTCCCTCTGGGAAAACAAGGCACTGTGCAACCCATAAGAATATTCAAGTTGGCCTGAAAGTATATGAAATTACATTTTAAAACTATATCCCAGGTTCTTAATTAGTTTTATTATGGATTTACTTTGATTGAGTCACTCTCCAGAAGATAAATGACCCTGGTGAGGGGAAATAATTGAATTCTGGAACGTAAAGAGCTGAAGACCAGACTCTGGACCCACACTGCACCCAGCAGGGTGCTGGTGATCAGACTTAGTCTGGGCAGTGTCCAGCAAGCCCCAGGCCAGTCTCTGCCCTGCCCTACAGAACACCACAGCACAGAGTTTGAGAAGGCCAAAGGAATGGTCAACAGTATAAACACCGATGCACAATATTTTGCTTTTAAAGGTACTTTGTTTAAGAACCAAGTATTTGAAGACAAGTCGTTTTGTTAAAAATTGTTGCATTAGAAAAAAAGAAAATGTTGAAGTTATTTTCAACTAGAAATGTAAACTGCGTAAATATATACACATCATTCAAACTTATCCATTTAGATTGTAGAATTAGGATCTAACACATGCTGTGAAGTGATCAAAGTTTTTTTTTTTTTAATTTTTTTTTTAATTTTTTATTTATTTATGATAGGCACACAGTGAGAGAGAGAGAGAGGCAGAGACACAGGCAGAGGGAGAAGCAAGCTCCATGCACCAGAAGCCCGACGTGGGATTCGATCCCGGGTCTCCAGGATTGTGCCCTGGGCCAAAGGCAGGCGCCAAACCGCTGCGCCACCCAGGGATCCCGTGATCAAAGTTTTTAATTAGGCTTGTATTATCTTAATCTAGTGGAGCTTGCTTTACTGTCAAAGTAAAAACAGCCATTTCATTCTAATTGAAGCACTATATTTAAATTTCTCCAGGTTTCTCAAAAATGTAATAGAGCGGTGGGATCAGATAACTATATAAAAATGTAATTGCCTTTTAGCCTATTAGCAATAACCAGTTAGAAGTTCTCATGGAAAAAATTCATTCACAAGAACAGGAACACAACATACAAATGAAATGTCTGGGACTAACCCTAGCAAGAAATACATGGGACCTATATGGAGAAATATCAATAAGAAAGATATAAATTTCCCTGTTGGAAAATGTGGAGAATAACTAGAGATGATTTATTAAAAAGGATATAGAAGTGGTTAATAAATTTGATCTTTCTCACTTATAACTGCAGATCTGAAAAATAAACTGAGATTTCATTTTAATCCTAACTTGGCAGGATTTAAAAGTAATCATATTATTCAATACTTCCTGAGATACATTAATCTGGGTATTCCCTCTCTTTTTATAAAAAGATTTTAAGTAACCTCTACACCCAATGTGGGGATCGAGTTCACAACCCTGAGATCAAGAATTGCATGCTCCACCAACTGAGCCAGCCAGGCACCCCTAACATGGTCATTCTAAATGGTGGGAGTATAAATTGATAAAGTTGCTTTAAAATTTAGCAATGTATTGAGAGCCTTAAAGTATTCATGGTTTTGTTTTGTTTTTTGTTTTTGTTTTTGTTTTTGTCAGTAATCCCACATCTAGAACTCTATCCTACAAAATTATCAGAGACGTAGACAAAGGTTTGTGTGCCAGGATGTTTATTGCAATATTATTTATCATAGTGAAAACCTGAAATAACTGATATATGCAGTGATAGGAAATGATTAAGTAAATTATGGTCCATCTCTATAGTAGAACACTTTATAGACACCAAACATCGTATTATTGAGGAATATTTTTTAAAGATTTATTTACTTATTTTGGAGAGAGAGAGAGAGCGAGCGAGCAAGCACAAGCAGGAGTGGGAGAAAGAATCTCAAGCAGACTCCATGCTAAGCTGGGAGCCCAACTTGGGACTCCATCTCACAACCCCAAGATCACAACCTGAGTTGAAACCAAGAGTCAGACACTCAACCAACTAGGCCACCCAGGTGATGAAGAATATTTAATAACATAGGAAATTATTTGTGATATGAGGGTTAAATGGAGAAAATGCAAGATATAAAATTGTGCTTTTATGATGTATTTTAGTTTACTAGGACTTCCATAATAAAATATCACAATCTCAGGTGCCCAAACAACACAAAACTTTCTCACAGCTCTGGAAGCTAGAAGTCCAGGATCGAGATGTCAGCAAGTTTGGTTTCTTCTGAGGCCATTCTCTTTGGCTCAAAATGGTTCCCTCCTCCTCTGTCTTCACATGGCCCTTTCCTGGTGTCTCTCATTGTATGTCTTAATATCTTCTTAGAAAAACCCCAGTTAGGGACACCTGGGTGTCCCAGTCGCTTAAACATCTAACACTTGGGTCTCAGGGTTGTGAGATGGAGCCCCACATCAGGCTCTGCCCTCAGTGGGTAGTCTGCTTGCGTTTGTCTCTCTCCCCGTCCCTCTGCCCCTCCCATTTGAGTGCTCTAAAGTAAATAAATAAATCCTTTAAAAAAACAACAACAGGGATCCCTGGGTGGCGCAGCGGTTTGGCGCCTGCCTTTGGCCCAGGGCGCGATCCTGGAGACCCGGGATTGAGTCCCACGTTGGGCTCCTGGTGCATGGAGCCTGCTTCTCCCTCTGTCTATGTCTCTGCCTCTCTCTCTCTCTCTCTCTCTCTGTGTGACTATCATAAATAAATAAAAATTAAAAACAACAACAAAGAGGAGCACCTGGGTGGCTCAGCTGATTAAGCAACTGCCTTTGGCTCAGGTCATGATCTCAGGGTCTAGGGGTTAAGCTCTGAGTTGGGCTCCCGGTTCAGGGGGGAAGCTGCTTCTTCCTCTCCATCTTCCTCTTCTCCTCCCCTCCCATCCTGCTCATGCTCTCTCTCTCTCTCTCTCTCTCAAATAAATAAATAAAATCTTAAAAATAAAAATTCTACCTTAAATAGAGAAGAGCCTTTTCTTCTTTTATATATAAAAAAAGAAGAAAACACCAGTTAAGTTATATTAGGGCGTACTCTAATGAACTCATTCTAACTTAATTTCCTTTTTATAGATCCTATCTCCAAATACAGTCATATTCTAAGGTTTTGGGGTTTAGAGTTTCAACATACGAATTTTGAGGGGCACAATTTAGTCCACAATGCTGTGATTCTGATTTTACTTAAAAATGCACAGAAAATAACCTAGAAGGACATATAGTAGATCTGAGGCTTTGTGAGCAATGCTGAAAAATTTTAAGATGTGGTAATTGGCAAATAGCTTTGCTGACGTACAAATCTGAGTCACATGTAGTAAGATCCCCTATTTAGTAAGTGACTCTGGCAGCCCATTGGGCATCATCACCTCATAACAGGCTTTTTTATGTTTCACTCATCATTTTGGATACAGTAATTTTCTTTTTTTTTTTTTTTTAAGATTTTTTATTTATTCATGAGAGAGAGAGAGAGTGGCAGAGACACAGGCAGAGGGAGAAGCAGGCTCCACGCAGGGAATCTGACGTGGGACTTGATCCTGGGTCTCCAGGATCACACCCTGGGCTGAAGGCGGCGCTAAACAGCTGGGCCACTGGGGCTGCCCAGTAATTTTCATTAAGGGTTAAGAGTCATTTAAATTTTTTTGGTTATACCAAACCTATATTTTATGGAGGAAATAGGCTACAAAGGAATTTACAAAACTATCTCCTGTAAGTACATAAATTATAAAAAAATTAAAAGTTTAAGAGAAGTTATTTGAGTGGTACAATAATAAATTATCTTGATTTCCTGTTTTTTTTTTATGGCATTTGCTATAATGAGCATGTATTACTTTTTTTTTTAAACTTTTATTTATTTATTATAGTCACAGAGAGAGAGAGAGAGAGGGGCAGAGACATAGGCAGAGGGAGAAGCAGGCTCCATGCACCAGGAGCCCGATGTGGGATTCGATCCCGGGTCTCCAGGATCGCGCCCTGGGCCAAAGGCAGGCGCCAAACCACTGCGCCACCCAGGGATCCCTGTATTACTTTTATAATTAGGAAACAAACCCGTGTTGTTTAAAAAATGTTGAAAAATTTCCACCTGAAAATATGGGACCAGACTTGATGTTCTCAATTTCATGCTTTGTGAATCTTCAAAATTTTTTTTGGAATTCTATTCAATTTGGCTCGACAAATATTTGTTGTGCACCTATGTTGTGCTTGGTGCTGTAGGTCAAAGCTTCATGAGCTGATTTGACTTGTCTGAAAATTCTTAGTCTAGTGAAGGAGACTGAAAACCACTGAATTGCTAAAGGCTTCCCAGACGTGACTTCCATTTTGGAGTCAAGCCTTGAATGTTGAGTAAGATGTCACCATTCAGAAAAGGGGAAATGAAGTCATGTCAAAAGCAGGGGCTGCAGGGTGTCCGGCACAGAGGTGTTTATGCCTGTTCTTTCAACAAGGAGCTGGTCTTAAGCCTAAAGAACATAGTTTGGGCAGAGATAGGGAAGAGGATGAATTGGTGGAGGCAGAGATTTTGGTAGCAAGACTAGTCAGGAGGTCACTTTGGTGGCCACGTGAAATGATGAGGAATCGTTAGGGAACCAGCAGCTGGATGGAGTGGAGGAGGCCAGTCAGCAGACGTTCTGGGGCTGGAATTGGCAGGATTGTATTTGGGGGAACGAGGTGTAGGGGAGGGAGAATTCTTTCTCCACCCTTCCAGTTCTTCCAGCTGGAGTAAGAATTCAATTGACAGGAGACAGATTTAACAGGAGCAAAAAGGCAAAGGTTTATTCTGTGCACATGGAGGCCCGGTAATGAAAGTGAGACCTAAAGAAATGACCAAGGCAGGCAATTTTTATATATTTTCGACAAAGAGACAATAAATTTGTGAGGAATCTATGGGATAAGGAAAACAGGTGTTTGGGATTTTTAATTAGAAAGGAAATCTGGGCAGCCCTGGTGGTGCAGCGGTTTAGTGCTGCCTTCGGCCCAGGGTGTGATCCTGGAGATCCGGGATCGAGTCCCACATCAGGGTCCCTGCAGGAGCCTGCTTCTCCCTCTGCCTGTGTCTCTGCCTCTCTCTCTCTGCATCTCATGAATAAATAAAATCTTTAAAAAAGAAAAAGAAAGGAATTCAAAGTGGAACTTGAGTTGAAGTAGTTAGTAAAAAGTAACAAGTTTTCTTTCTTTTTTTTTTTTTAAAGATTTTATTTATTTATTTATGAGAGACACAGAGAAAGAGGCAGAGGGAGAAGCAGGCTCCATGCAGGGAACCCGACGTGGGATTTGATCCCAGGACCCCAGGATCACACCCTGGGCCGAAGGCAGCGCTAAACTGCTGAGCAACCCAGGCTATCTAACAAGTTTTCTTTTACGGCTTCTCAACTTTAAAGTCCCTAACTCTGGAGATAAGGATTTCTTTTTTTCTTTTCTTTTCTTTTCTTTTCTTTTCTTTTCTTTTCTTTTCTTTTCTTTTCTTTTCTTTCTTTTCTTTCTTTTCTTCTTTTCTTCTTTTCTTTTCTTTTCTTTCTTTTCTTTCTTTTCTTTTTTCTTTCTTTTTTTTCTTTTTCTTTTCTTTTCTTTTCTTTTTTTTTCTTTCTTTTTTTACTTCTTAGTATAGGGAGGGTATTTTTCACATGTGAGATTTATTTCCTGCTTTCAGGGAGAGAGGAGAGTCCGAGTGTGCTTGTGCCATTGTTTTCTGAGTAGCTTCAATTCAAAATAATCAATATGTCCCGGGGGTACATTTGCCCTGTGGCCTGCCCTGGGCCCCTACCTAGGGGAGAGGTATATAAAGGAGGAGTCTTGATTTAATTAGCCTGTATTTGGCAAGATAAGGGGGATTCTAGGGGAGGAGCAGATTGAGAGGATTTTTGAAAGATATGAGGAAGTGGAGGTCAGAGAGTTAATTCAGTATCACTTATAGAGTTCAGTTTTAAGCGTCAAAGTCCTCCTTTGTCATTTATTCAAGTCAGTGTTGAAGAATCTCTGTGCACGTGTTTTTAATCAAAGTATTCACAAAAAAGATTTCTAGGTCACATATGTGTATATGTGTGTTTAAATTTGATGATAGCAGTTACTAACTTCCTACCCAATACTCCCTACTTCCTACCAAATAATCACCACCGTAGTACTATTCCTATGTGTGATTTGGAGAATAGAGACATGGAAAGATTATGTGTTAGAATTTGTCCATAACCACTAGGGCAGGCCATAGCTACTGTTAGCCACTAGATTTAAAACAGTAATTAAAATGACATCAGAGCAGGTATTATGTACTGGATTACATACCGCATCCCTGGAAATCCACGACTACATGATTTAGTACTTTAGTATTTAGTATGTTCAATTCAACGCAGATGTTTAAGGAGCATTTATGCTGAACTGGACTAGATGGAGAACATTTCTTGGAGAGTGAAAGTGTTAATACTTAGCTAAAAAATGAGACCCCCCTAAACAGGAAAGAATAACATTTCTGACAAGAGTGAGGAGTCAAGTAAGGATATTTTAATAGTTAGTTTAAAAATAATAAGTTCAACATAAACTACAGATGAAAAGGCCTACCCGTGAAGTTACTGCTGGCATTTAGAGTTAAAGAACAATTATAGTGTTTCACATTTTATAAATCCTTTTATCTCAAGATCACAAAGTGCTTAATAAATAGAAACTCATTAAGGAACATACCATTATTGGGAGGTAGTTATATAGAAACAGTTCCATATTTTCAGATGGAGAAGGTGAAGCAAGAGGTCAATCCAATAATGAGATGGAAGTTAGTGGCAGGTGTCCACATGGAAATAGAACATAGTTTCTCTTCCCACCCAAGTGTTTGCTTCAGTCAGCAGCTTATTTGCATTTAGAAGTAAAAACTTTCTTGTAAAAAACATTCAGACAAGAAAATCTGATTCAAGTTTCCCCCTTTGGTATAGAAAAACAACACGCCAAGCACAAACTTGCCAGATTTAATAGTAAGATTTCAACCCAGAAAAGTCCTTCCAATTGAGGGTCCATTATCAAAGAGCATGGAGGGACGCCCCGGGGGGCTCAGCAGTTGAGCATCTGCCTTAGGCTCAGGGTGTGATCCCGGGGTCCTAGGATCGAGTCTCTATCGTGCTCCCTGAAGGGAGCCTGCTTCTCCCTCTGCCTGTATCAGGCATGATGCTCAACCGCTGAGCCACCCAGGCGTCCCTCAGATTAATTTTTTAATTGAAATATAATTGACATACAATATTCTATTGGTTTCAGGTGTGCTTTATAGTGATTGAATATTATTCAACATTAAGAATGACCTCCACCCTAAGTCTTGTTACCATCTGTCACCATACAGCTATTATAATATTATTGACTATATTCCCTATGCTGTACAGTATATCCTTATGGGTATAACTGGAAGTTTGCACCTCTTTATCCCCCTTTCACCTATTTCACCCATTCTCCAACTCCCAACCGCTCCCCACTCTCCTATGAGTGTTTCTGTTTTGTCTGTTCATTTGTTTTTTTAGGTTCCACAGATAAATGAAATAATACAGTATTTTCTTCCTCTGTATGACTTATTTCACTTAGCATAATACTCTCTAGGTCCATCTATGTGGACCTCATATACTTTATGTATTCCATACATAATACTTTATGTATATAATATTCCATCATATACTTTATGTATATAATATTCCATTATATCCTTCCTATATACACACACACACACGCACACATATGGCATCTTAGTAATCCTTTCATCTACTGATGGACGCTTAGGTTGCTTCCGTATCTTGGCTATTGTAAATAATGCTGCATTACATGGGGATGCATATATATACATCTATCTCTTTGAATATTTTTGTTTTCTTTGATAAATACTTAGAAGTGGAATCGCTAGATTATATAGTGGTTCTATTTTTAATTTTTTTGAGGAACCTCCATACCATTTTCCACAGTGGCTGCAATAATTTACATTTCCACCAACAGTGCACCAGGGTTCCCTTTTCTCAACATCCTTGCCAACACCTGTTGTTTCCTGTGTTGTTGATTTTAGCCATTTTGACGGGTGTGAGATGATATCTCATTGTGGTTTTGACTTGCATTTCCTTGATTAGTGATTTTGACCATGTTTTCATGTGTCTGTTGGCCATCTGCATATCTTCATTGGAAAAATGTATATTCAAGTCCTCTGCCCATTTTTAAGTTGGGTCGTTTGGTTTTTTTTTTTTTTTATATATTAACTTGTATAAATTCTTTATATATTTTTTATATTAGCCCCTTCATGGGTATATGGCTTGCAAATATCTTGTCCCACTCAGCAGGTTTGACTTTTCATTCTGTTGATGATTTATTTTGCTGTGCAAAAGGTTTTTATTTGATGTAATTCAGTTTGTTTATTTCAGCTTTTGTTGCCTTGCCTAAAGACTAGTCCAAAAAAATAGCTAAAACTAATGTCAACGAGCTTACTGCCTATATTTTCTTCTAAGAGTTTAATGATTTTAGGTCTTATATTTGAATCTTAAATCCATTCTGAACTTATTTTTGTATATGGTGTAAGATAGTGGTCCAGTTTTATTCTTTTGTATGTAACCATTCAGTTTTCCTAACACCATTTATTAAAGATATTGTCTTTTCTCTACTGAATATTTTAGATTCATAGAAAAATTGCAAGGATAATACAGAATTCCCATACCTCTTCACCCAGTTTCTCCTATTATTAACATCTTAATTTCTATTCCACATTTGTTACAATTAATGAGCCTATATTAGTAATTTGTTTTATTTTATTCAGATATCCTTAGTTTTACCTACTAACCTTTTTCTGTTCTGGGATCCTGTCTAGGATGCCCCATTTCATTTAGTTGTCACATTGCCTTCATTTTCTCTTGGATTTGACAGTTTCTGAGACATTCCTTGTTTTTGATGACCTCAACAGTATTAAGAAGTACTGGTCTGGCATTTTGTAGAATGTCCCTCAGTTGGGATTTGTCTAATTTTTTAAAAAATATTTTATTTATTTATTTGAGAGAGAGGATGTGTGAGCAAGAGCAGTGGGAGGGGCATAGGGAGAGGGAGAAGCAGACTTCCTGCTGAGCTCGGGGTCTGACAGGGGCCCTGGTGGAGCTCCATCCCAGGACCCCAAGATCATGACCTGAGCCCAAGTCAGACTCTTAACCAACTAAGCCACCTAGGAGTCCCTAATTTTTTTTTTTTTTTTTTTTTAAGAGAGAATGAGCTTGCGCCTGTGTGAACAGGGGTAGGGGCAGAGAGAGAATCTTAAGCAGGCTGCACACCCAGCACAGAACCTGATCAGGGGCTCAGTATCACAACCTTGAGGTCCTAATCTGAGCTGAAATCAAGAGTCTGAGGCTTAACGAACTGAGCCACCCAGGTGCCCCTAATTCTTTTTTTTTAATGATTAGACTGGGATTATAGGTTTTGAAAGGAAGACTTAATATACTTAATCATTTACTTATATCACTATTGACTCATGGATATTTATTTTATATTTTGTGTTATAAACCATACCTTTTTTAAATGATATGTTTTCTTTGCTAAATAAAATGTTGTGGATAATAACTTTCTTTTTTTTTTTTTTTGGATAATAACTTTCAAAGTCACTGGAGGTAAACAACATAACTTCTAGAGATGATGTAGAATGTATTTAATCAACCAGCCACTGATGCATATCTTTGCGTCCCCTTTTCCCTTATTTCCAACAATGCTGGATTAACATCCTTGTGCACTTGTATGACTAGTCTTGGTCTATGACTCTTTTTTTTTTTTTTAAGATTTATTTATTTATTTATTTATTCATGAGAGAGACAGAGAGAGGCAGAGACACAGGTAGAGGGAGAAGAAGCAGGCTCTCTGCAGGGAGCCCCGTGTGGGACATCATCAGGGGAACTCTGGGATCATGACCTGAGCTGAAGGCAGACACCCAACCGCTGAGCCACCCAGGCGTCCCTTGGTCTATGATTCCTACCCCTCCCTCAGACACATTATATCTGAGCTATGTCCCCTGTTCTCCAAGCACACCCTGCTTTCCACAGCTTAGGTGATTTTCTCTACCTAGAACACTCTTCCTCTATCTTTGCCCACTCAAGTTCCCTGTTTGATTCAGGGCTGAGCTCCGCGGTGACTTGCGACAGCTCTTCTGTGGTGTTTTGAAGAGAATTGCATGGCTCCATCCCACTTCTCTTTGTTGTGCATGTATAACATTCATCCTCTGAGCCTCCTATCCTATCCCAGGATTTTCTCCCACTAGTTTATTAAGGGGTAGAGGAAGAAATACGACCAATCACACCCATCTATGTGCCCCACCGTAGTGGTGAGCGCATAAAATAACTAGTATATTTTGACTTTGAGGTGAAGAATCTAACTGAACAATTAAGAAGTGTGCTCAAGATTGCATGGCTGTTCTTCCTCCCTTTCACATACATTGCTGCTCCATGCTTCAGGGAGGCAGACTTTACGTGCAGGGTTTTGTCTAAAGTGCAAACACCTGCGCTGTCGTGCAAAAGTACTTTTCCAGCTGTGTTGCCAAAAATGTCACTTGAAAGCTTAGGTATTACATAGGTCCGCCCCTTGCCACATGGGCGTCTTTAATGCGCCAAGTATTTATAGGAAATCGTGTATGCAAGCAGGAGACATGAAATAAGTCGTCTTCTTTCTTTTAAGTAAGCAGGTGGCATTGCGTAGCCTGCATATTGTAATTAGTGGTAGGAGGTGAATGCCGAAGAGCAAAACAAAAAAACAAAGAGGCAGCTGTCCGTGAGCTGAGGCTGCGGGGGGCCGCGTCCTGCGGCGTGGGGGCGCAGCCAGGCTGCACCGGGAGGGCCCGCGCCCCTTCCGTGAGTCCCGGGAGGCCCGGGGACCCGCACTCGGTGCCCGGCGGGGAGCAGGACGCGGCCCTGCGGCAGGCGCGCGCTCGGCCGCCCCCCGCGGGCACCTGGGGCCCGGCTGCTCCCCGCGGCTGGCCCCGCCCCCGCCGCCCCGAAGCCCAATCAGGGGAGAGTCTGGGGCGCGTCCCGCTCCGGCCACGCCCCCGGGCCCGGGCTGGGGGCGTCCTTAAGAGGCGGCCGGCGGGCCGAGCCGCAGTGGCGGGTGCGGGGCTGCGGACCGAGGCCTGGGTCGCGAGCTCCGAGGTGCCCGCCGCCGCCGCCGCCGCCGCCGCCGCCCGCGCCCCGGCCGCCCCGGCCTCCCCGGGGACTCGCCGCCGCCGCGCTCCCTGGCGCCCGGGGGCCCGCCCGGGGCCATGGTGCCCTTCCCCGAGGAGCCCGCCGCCGCGCGGGGCACGAGCGAGGCGCAGCCGCCGGGCCCCGCCACCCCGGGGGGCGCCGCTCCGCTGCCCTGCCCGGGACCCGCGGACCGCCCCGAGGCGGCGGGGGAGAGGGTGGAGGTGGAGCTGGCGGGGCCGGCGGGCGCGGAGCCCCCGCAGCCTCCCGAGGGCGGCTGGGGCTGGCTGGTGATGCTGGCCGCCATGTGGTGCAACGGGTCGGTGTTCGGCATCCAGAACGCCTGCGGGGTGCTCTTCGTGGCCATGCTCAAGACCTTCGTGACCAAGGACGACGACAAGATGGTCTTCAAGACAGGTGAGCGGGAGCCCGCCGCGCCCGCCGGGAGTCGGGGAGGGCGGGCGCGGGGCCTCGGCGCGCATCCCGGGGGCGGGGCGGGGCGGGGCGGGGCGGGGCTGTGCCCCTCGGAGGGTCCCGGGGGGCGGGGGCGGAGGGGGTGCTGTGCCCCTCGGAGGGTCCCCGGGTGCGGGGGGGAGGGGGTGCTGTGCCCCTCGGAGGGTCCCGGGGGGCGGAGGGGGTGCTGTGCCCCTCGGAGGGTCCCGGGGGGCGGAGGGGGTGCTGTGCCCCTCGGAGGGTCCCGGGGGGCGGGGGCGGAGGGGGTGCTGTGCCCCTCGGAGGGTCCCCGGGTGCGGGGGGGGAGGGGGTGCTGTGCCCCTTGGAGGGTCCCCGGGTGCGGGGGGGAGGGGGTGCAGTGCCCCTCGGAGGGTCCCCGGGTGCGGGGGGGAGGGGGTGCTGTGCCCCTTGGAGGGTCCCCGGGTGCGGGGGGGAGGGGGTGCAGTGCCCCTCGGAGGGTCCCGGGGGGCGGGGAGCGGAGGGGGTGCTGTGCCCCTCGGAGGGTCCCGGGGGGCGGAGGGGGTGCTGTGCCCCTCGGAGGGTCCCCGCGTGCAGGGGGCGGGGGGCGGGTTGTGCCCCTCGTAGGGTCCCAGGGGGTTGGGGGGCGCGGGCTGTGCCCTCGGAGGGTCCCCGCGTGCAGGGGGCGGGGGGCGGGTTGTGCCCCTCGGAGGGTCCCGGGGGGTCGGGGGGCGCGGGCTGTGCCCTCGGAGGGTCCCCGCGTGCAGGGGGCGGGCTGTGCCCTCGGAGGATCGCGAGGGGCGGGGGCAGGTTGTGCCCCTCGGAGGGTCCCGCGGGGTCCTGGTGCAGAGGAGCCTGCCGCCCGGGGCCCCGCTGTGCCGGGTCCCCCCCCCGCCCCCCCCCGCTGTGCCCGGTGCCCGCGGAGCCCGCCGTGGGCCGGGCGGGCGAGAGCTGGGCGAGTGCGGGCGCAAGCCGCGGCCCCGAGCCGCCCAGACTTCGAGGAGGGCTGAGGGTCCGCCGTCTACACTGTCCTCCTAACTTTTGCGGACGAACGCGACCTTGCGGACCCTGCGGCCTCGGGCTGTGCCTTTTGCGGGCTCCGAGGTGGCCGCGGCGGTTGGGGCAGGCGAGGGGCGCGGGCGCGGAGGGGAGTGGGGCTGGCCACAGGGCACATTCACTGCAAGGTCGCGGGAGCTCCCGAGGGAACCCTGAAGAGCCACGGTTTCGTGTTTGTTGGTTTGTTGTTTGGGGGGCAGCACTGTGTGCTAAGGATAGAAACCCAGGAGGCAGCCAGGTGGGGGACGGGGAGGAGGAAGGTGAGGGGTTACCCTTTCCTGTTGTGTTCTTTGTCATATTTGACGATATACTAGCCTAGATGAAAAAGTGCAGATTCAACCTTCTTTTTTTTTTTTTTCCTGTAGAGAGTTCTTATGTGATTGATCTCTTGACTGGTAGGCAAAAAACAAGCCCAAGACCTTTGGTGTAACTCTTCTACATAACCTATTTCACTTCCACCTGCGAGGCAGGTGTTACCAACCCCATTTGGGTGAGCAAACTGAATCTTGGTAAAATAGTGTCTTGGTGAGTAGCAAAATGGACATAGAACGCACATCTTCCGACTTAAGGGGCTAAGTGATTTCCATTACTAAATAAGGCTCCTCCCTGCCATTTGGGAAACTTTATATGATTAATAGTCTTTTTTTTTTAACCTTAATTTTCTATTTTTAGAAGGACTATTCCTTAGGTCTTTAGTGTGCATACAAGGGATATGCAAGACTGTTCTAACAAATTCTAATTCTTCTGCCTCTAAGGCAGAGGTCGGGTTGGGAGTTTTAAAGCCTTATATAAATAGTATTACATGATCCTTCTGCAGCTTGCTTTTCTTCTACCCCATGTTGTTTGCAGTTTATCCACATAATACCTCATTTTGAGCTTGGTAGCCTAAATTCTTTACATTTTTACTCAGGTTTTCCACTGTATGAATGTATTACGCTTTACTAATGCATTCTCCCTTTAATAACCATTTAGATTACTTCCAGACTTAATATATAAACAATGCTGCAGTGAATGTTCTTGTACATTGTCTCTTTGCACATGTGATAATATACCATATTTAACCTGGAATTTCTGTTCCTTAAATAGCTCTTGAACCACTGTTACACAGGTCACAGTGTTGAACGTGTAGCGTCCTGTATTTATTTGTAATGGAAGACAACTGTTGTAAACTTTGGATCGTAAAGCAGGATTGATATGCATATATGATATTGTTCAAAAATCGTTTTTTTAATCTTAGCATCAGGTATCTGGTAGTAAAAAGCTCAAAGAGGCAGAACTGACAGCATGTCAAGACTGGTTCCTTCAGCATTTAGCCTATTCTTGCCTGGGATTACAAATTTTTAATGCAGTTAAAACAACAAGACAACTGTCTTTTGTTTACCCCTGTTTTTGCAAACTCCGGTGAGTAGGTCGTTTGTTATCTGTGGGTTTTTTTTTCTTTCATTTTATGAGAGAGAGAGAGAGTGTGTGTGTGTGAATGAGCATCTGCTGGGGAAAGACAGTTTTGCCAGGGATGGGAGTTTTACAGTGTTGAAGCCTCTGCCTACCTCCCTTCCATCCCCAGAGTTCCTGTTGGCTGCAATGTCCCAGCCAGCTGAGGGTGAAGGAGGGGACAGAGACCTGCCCTCTTGAACTTTTTTGAAGCTCTGTATTTTCACTTTTGGTGAATATCCTTCTCCATTTTCTCCGTTAAATCCTTCCACAACTTTCAGTCGTGTTTGCATATGCGCGGGTGTATGTTGTATAAATAGTTATATGGGTCGGCCAGTTAAATACTGAAGATCTTTGTGCTTGTCTGCATGACTGCTGTGTTAAGGTTGTGGCCTTGCACAAAGGTGCCCACCTCAGGGTAAGTGGTGACTGGAAACCCGCCTGTGCTCTGGGTGCCTGCTTACGCGGGAATAACAGCAGCTAGATGGAACAGTGACTTTTACTTGGATGCTATGCTCTGCAGAGCTGATAGCTGATAAATTTTAAGATCTAAGAAAGAAAAAAAAAGATGTAACCTCATCTGTGGGGGAAAAAAAAAGTAACAGGATTGTCTTTAAGCCAGTTAATACTGAGACTCACCCCCCCACCCCCAGCACACACACGCGCGTGCGCACACACACACACACACGCGGGTGTTTCATAAAGTCCTTCCTCCACAACAGGCACTGAAGTATTTGAGAATACCTGAAGGTTTCTTGTTCAGGCTTTTTCCTTTTGATATTCGGTTGCTGAGTCATCTGTGATTAAACATATGCAAGCTTCAAGTACAATGCCAAAAAATATCTGAATTGTTTATAGCTTTTATCTTTCAAAGTTTTGGTCCATTTTCTATTACCTTATGTATGACTGATAATCCCAGCACTAAGGAGCACTTAATTTTGTTTTCATGCTTTCATTGGCGGCTTTCTAGTGATGAGCCCAAGATACGTAGGCAAATAGTGGTGGAATGTGAATCTAGGTTTCTAACTGATGGCTCACTTTTCTCCAGAACTATGTACCAGGCCCAGTGCAAAGCACTGCACTATTTAATCCTTACTGCAGCCCCATGATATGGGCTTAATTTAATATCTTTCTTTTCATATGTGGAAACTCAGTCTTATAGAGTAAGCAGTGGAGCCAGGACTCAATCACCAGGTTTATCTGACTCCAGAAACTGGGTTTAATGATTGATCATTTGCATTGGCTGGATAACATTCCGCTAATCTGGCGTTCTTTATGTTGTTGCTTAATTCAAGCATAGCAATTGATTGAGTACTATACCAGGAATTCTAGGGTTAGAAAATTTTTTTCTAAGTCTGAAAGATTAGGGTCTCTGTTTCTTGATCTTACTTTGCTGTCAATAAACAATTGCCAATTGTTAATGTCTCATTGAAATAGATTTTTGTAGAGGGACTGCCATGGAGAAACAAACAAGATAATTTCATATGGCATTCAGCAGAAGTCTGGGGTTTCTTTTGAAGAACCATGTTCCTTCAGACTGATCCATGGTAGGATGATGTTTTCAGATAGAACTGAAAAGGAGCCTTTCTCAGGCTTTCTTCTCTTCAGGGCTATCTTAACTCTTCCTATGCAATTGATGATCTACCCAAAATTTCTCAGGAAAGGCTCTAAAGAAATTCATTCACACTAAGATATAGGTTAGTTGATACATTTTTTTAAAAAAGATTTTATTTATTCATGAGAGAGGCACAGAGAGAGGGGCAGGGACATAGGCAGAGAGAGAGAAGCCAGGTTCCTGGCTCCTCCCCCACCGGGAACCTGATGACGGTTTTGATCCCAGGACCCTGGGATCTCTACTTGAGCCAAAGGCAGATGCTCAACCACTGAGTCACCAAGGTGCCCCTACTTTATACATCTTAATTTTACTTCTTATTCATTCTACAAATGTTTACCAAGGTTTTCTGACACTCTCTGTGCTGGACACTGGAGATGGTAATTGAGAGAAGAAACAAGGTCAGCAGTTCCCAAGGATTTTTTGAAATTCTGTGGGATACAAATGAGTAAACAGAATATTTTCCTGAGACATTTGCAATATATCAGGACTCAAATCTTATTTTTAAAAGCTGAAATTCTAAGGGAATTCCTGTGAGTGGTAGGGGCTGGGAAAGGCAGTTTGATGGCCTCTTTCTTTATGATAATAAATTTTACTTTGTGCATTCAAGACTTTGGAAAGGGGAAGCAAGCTGAACTATGTTAGGCAATAGAATGAATGAAAAATGTTGAGTGCATCAGAGCCCTACTATGTTATCCTAGCTGCCAACTGACATAATACTCAGAGATGTACCTCACATATACTGCTGCATGAACGTGAGCAAGCTGCACTTGAGGTTTTCTGTTAAACTTTTACCTGTTAACATGTGTACAGGTAAACTAGATGCTTTTAGGAAACCTAAAACAGTTACTACAATGAACTGAAACCTTACTTTCCCTTAGAAATCACAGCTGTGTTGGGTATTGGAAAAACCCATTTTTATTTTCTTTATTTTGAAAGATTTTATTTATCCATAAGAGACACACAGTGAGAGGCAGAGACATAGGCAGTGGGAGAAGTGGGCTCCCTGCGAGGAGCCTGATATGGGACTTGATCCCTGGACCCCAAGATCATGCCCTAGCCAAAGGCAGATGCTCAACCACTGAGTCACCCAGGTGCCCCTGGAAAGCCCATTTTTAGTTCTTTCATGGAACTGATAAAGAATCAAGCGTTCTTGTATCCTCAGATAGGGTGCTATGGACTGCGTGTCCATAGCACATTCCGGGATCTTACTAGGGTATTGGTCTAGTTACTTACTTGTTTTCTTCCTGGAGAAAGAAATATTTTAATGGTATTTGACTTCTAAACTATATTTAAAACAAGTATATTTTCAGAATCAATATTTAGGGTAATGATATCCTTTTGGAGATACTATGTCTTTGTGGTCTAGGGGCTTGGTCAAGTACACCCTTGCTTCTTTCAGTAATTCCCAAAATGTGTTCTTTAATAGCCTTTCTTTAAAGTGGAGGTCTGTGGTTAAATAAGTTTGGGAAACACTGCACATTATCCTCCTTTCGTGGATATTTAAAGTACAAATCAAAGTATTAAAAATTTAGTAGTTTTCAAGAAAAGTAGATTATCAGAAAGGTCCCAAAAGAGTGGCTCTCTGGCTACAATCGTTAATGCAGCTCTGCTTCCCTGTATGAGGTAGATTGCTAGATTGCTCTTTAGTTATAATCACAAAGTAGAATTTTCAATAGCATTCAGGGAACCATGCATCTTGTAACATCTCTCAGTATAGTGCTACTGGCACCTCTGAAATTTCAAGTCAGTTCATGTTCTTGAAGGTTTTTTTTAAAAAAAGTTCTCACATTTACAGTTATGCTAGTATCTACACACTGCAGTTTTTTACTACACCTAAACTTATAGGAGGTTGATTATAGTTCAGAATGGAACTGCTGTGCCTGCCCTTAATGCTCAGAGGGTTTGTTTGTTTTTGGTGCAGAAAGCTGCCGGGACAACTAATAATGTCTATATCATCCTGGGAAGGTTTATAGTGATTGTGCTTTGTTGAGCTGATTACGGTGAAGGGATGATCTGGTTCATGGTCCAGTACATCTTTTACTGTAAGAAAAATACCTGTTATTTACACTGGAAGAGAGGTTGGAAAACTAAGAACTCACTGTATGGCTGTTATGCTCGAATCTCCTTCATGCCTCCTCCATCTTAAAACATTCCACCTTATATTCCATGTAAATTCATCAGGACTGCCTGTTAAAATAATTAGATCGCAAAAATGGTTCCAGGATTTTGGAATAATAAATAAGTATGGGGGCACCGGGGTGGCTCAGTTGGTTAATGTCTGTCTTCGGCTCAGATCAGGATCCCAGGCTCCTAGGATCCGAGCCCCGTGTCTGCTCAGCGGGGAGCCTGCTTCTCCCTCTCCCTCTGCCACTTCCCCTGCTTGTGCTCTCTCTCTCTATCAAAGAAATAAATAAAATCTTAAAAAAAAAATGAGTGTGATGTGAGCATTTTTTACTCCATTTCCAGAACGTTTCTGAATTTAGAGCAATATGGAACAGTGTGAATAGTATATAATAAATTCTGGTCAAATACAATAATGAGTATTCCTGTGGTGTTTTGTCATTGAATTTTTACCAATAAAATTAGCTGCTCAAAGAATGAAATCAATAAAAAATAAAAGCATATCAGAATTACTTCAGGAGGGTTTTTTTTTAAAGATTTATTTATTCATGAGAGACACACAGAGAGAGGCAGAGACACAGGCAGAGAAAGAAACAGGCTCCTTGCAGGGAGCCCGATGGGGGACTCGATCCCAGATCCCAGGATGAGCCGAAGGCAGGCACCCAGCCGCTGAACCACCCAGGTGTCCCTTCAAGGAGGGGTTTTGATGTATCTTTTAGAATAAATTGTACCCTGTACTCTTGTGATTTGTGTTTTTTTTTTTTTTTTTTTTTGGTATGGATTTTTGTTTATCCGTATTGCAAATCCTCGAGGCTTCATCCCAGGCCATGTACTTGGCTTCACTTTTCCTACCTTCCTTGAGTGTCTCACACGCCCCGTGGCTTTAGCCACTATATTAGCATTTGGGGTTGTTATTTCCAAGTTGCTTCTCTATGTTCATGAATCACATTTATTATATCTGGACAATTCCATTTGGATACACAGGTGTGTCATATCCAAAATGAATGCATTTTTTAGCCACTCCAATCTTCTACCACCAGAAACAACAGCTCACTTGCGAATAAACACATCCTTCCTTCTGAATTCTCTCAGTGCCTGACACCTCCGGTTGCTTGAGTCAGAAACCTGGAATTCATCTTAATTTCTTATTTCTCCCTTTTCCCATCTTGTTAAACTAGACCAAATCCTTTTACATTTACCTCCTTAATGCCTCATAAATCCTTTCCTTTAGTGCTGCCTTGATTCATGCCTTCATTAATTTTGGCCTCAATTATTGTCGTAATGCTTTAACCGATCTCCCTGTCTTCAGTTATACACTTGAGTGATTTCTCTAAAACAGAGGACCTTATCATTTTTCTGTTTAAAAGACATCAGTGATACTCATTAAAACGTCAGACTCCATATAGCAAAGGCCTTCAAGTTTTGGCCCTTGCCTGACCCATTGGCCTTGCCTCTCACCTCTCTCCCTTCTTGCTCTTTGTGTTCTGGCCACGCTGAAGCCTTGAACTTTTCCAAACTTCTGTTATCTTTTGCCTCTGTGCCTTTATGTGTGCCACTCCTCTCTAGTATGGTTGTTAATCCTTGTAAGATTCTGATGAAATGGCTGTTTTATTCCTTTTGTCCTAATCAGGAACAAAACAACGATTCTATACAACCGTTGTTACATTTTTGATGCACTTGGAATGTTTGGGGGGTAGCATGAATTCAAATAAGTTATTAAGTTTAAAGTGGAAGAAGGAGGGAGTGCCTGGCTGGCTCTGTCTGTAGAGCATGTGACTCGATCTCCCAGTGGTGAGTTTGAGCCCCATGTTGGGGTTAGAGATTACTTAAAAACCAAACCAAACCAAAAAAACCTTGAAAGTGGAAGACAGAGAATCTAATTACATCCTATTCTAATCTACCATTCTGTGAATGGCATCTTAAAGATAACCTATCTTTGTCTAAGTGATAATTTATATAGTCCTTTATCATAATTAAGAGCTTTCGCATACATTCGTACATATTCATACATTGTTTTTTTTAGAGTAGCCTTGCAATGTGCTATAACTATAGTTTAGGGTTGGGGAACATGATGCCAGTATTTACATCTATTATGTTGAATTTAAGAACATCTTTTCAGCTCAGTAAAAATTTGTTCTTATGTTAAAGTAGTCCTGAAATGTGGGGCCCTGTCTTTTTTTTCCCTTGGAACTGTTTTCTATTTACCTGTATATTTTCTAGAACCTTAATAGTATCTTCTTCCTAAGTTAGCAGAAATCCTGGGAAGTTGCTTTTGGAATAGAATTCTTTTTTATTTCTTTTTTATTTTTTTAAAAGATTTCATTTATTTATTTATGAGAGACACAGAGAGAGAGAGAGGCAGAGACACAGGCAGAGGGAGAAGCAGGCTCCATGCAGGGAGCCTGATGTGGGACTCGACCCCGGGACTCCAGGATCACGCCCTGGGCGTGACCTGACCAAAGGCAGGTGCTAGACCACTGAGCCACCCAGGGATCCCCATGGAATAGAATTCAATTTAGAGTTATTACAATCCAGTTAGAGATCTGATCTCATATTCAAATTAAACAAACAAACCTTAACAAAAACAAACTCCCAAACAGTATGTGAACAGTTGGCTTACCACAGCTCTGAGCACCAGCATAGCCTGGTGCCACCAATGAACTGTGATGTTTTTATTGGCAGTGATTCAGAATGAGCGGCTCCAGCACTCTTGGGGAGTTATGCAAACCCCCACACAAGAGCCAGTCCCTCTGAGACTTGGATGATGGAGGAAAGCAGTGCTTTCAGATGTACATGTACCAAATGTGCATGATCATACTTTCTTTGCTAAGGTATCGTCAGTAACAACTCCCTAACTTGCTTACAGGAACTAGAGCTAGAAGAATTGAGGAAATGACATGCCTTATTTCCAAGTTGAAAGTCTTTTTTTTGTTTCACTAATTTTTAGTTATGGGGATACATATGAAATACAGATGTGAAATAATACACATGGACCAAAGCAGTGTTTCTGCTTAAATTAAGTCCAGAAAGGTGTATAGGTCTGAGAAGGCAGCCCAGTTTTCCTCCACTGGGAGGAGCAGATCAGAAGTTCCAGAGAGGCATATTTAGTTAGATTTTTTTTTTTTTAAGAGTTTATTTATTTATTTGAGAGAGAGAGCGAGAGAGTGAGGAAGCTTGAGCAGGGGAGAGGGGCAGAGGGAGAAGGAGACTCAGGCTCACGAGAGCACGGAGCCCCATGTGGATCTTAGGATCCTGGGATCATGACCTGACCTAGAGGCAGATGCTTAACCAACGCCAAGTGCCCCAAGGCATATTTGGTTTAAAAAAGCAGAGTCAAAGGTTGTTATTTTGTATTTAAAAAACAAAAGAGTCCTAATTATTTCCATAATGCAACTAAAAATAAAATGACAAAATCTTAGCTGGTGGATAAATACAGAAGCATGGCTTTAACTTCTGGATGTTAGAGTTTCTCACTTGAAAGGTAAACTACCCTTGGAGGTGTGCATCAGAGTTTGCAAGGATTATGAGACCTCTGTATTTATCAAGAGAGAACAAAGTCGGTCAGAAACATTGCTCCCCCATAAGGAAGAGAGTCGGTGACTAGAGCTTATGCATTTGTCTGTTGTTCAGCTGTTAATTTATTTTTTTTTGCTAAATAGATTTTTTTTTTTTTAGACTGAATCTGAAACCAATTCTGAGATGTGCTTTTTTAAAAGCAGAAAACCACTACTCATTAAATGGAGAGAGATTTCTTGACTCTTCTGAGTAGACTGGTATTCATGCCAACTCGAGTGGGTTAGTCTGGTGACTTTGTAATAGTAAAAACCTTTTCATCTTGCTTAATTATCCTTTTTATTAGTTTTGACTTCATGTTCCAGTTTTCAAATGGCAGCCTCTCAAAGGATTCACATTTGTCAATAGTTGTTTAAACAACAACATTCCACAAAGTTAATTGATGTTTTAGTGCAAATGGGAGCAGAGTGTTGCTATTGTTATTCTATACTAATGTAACATTCAAATTTTGGCAGCAAATTCTATACTAATGTAACACTCAACCCCAACTCCCTAGTTATCCTTGAGTGCCAGGTTTTTGGATTTCTTACTTTCTGTTGGTTTATCTGTGGCTTCTAAGTTTTTCCTGTTCAACAAATGTTACCTTTATAATAATAAACATATTAATATTAAACGTAATTCATCACTAGCATTAGAAATATTAACTTTCATGACTATAATAGTAAACTTGCCCTAAGAATAAGTTGTTTTATAGGAATCAATGATAGATAGGTGGGGTTTTAGTTGTACGTGTTAGGTTTTGTCTCCTGCAACTCAGAGAAAAACGTTAATTATGGAATAGACTAGAAATGGAGAGCCAGGGAATACCAAACTTTAACTCTTTTACTTTAAATTTATAACAGATACATAATAAAATGTTCTTGCCTATGTATAGATGTCATTTAGTACAGAGCCACAATCTCTTATCTGACACTCTTGGGGTCACATATGTTTGAGGTTCAGATTTTTTGGATTTTAAAAAGTAAATGACCTACATCTCTATTTTTTAATACCTCACAGGGGAGTCTGAAACAGCACCCTGTAAATACACTGATATTTCTGCAGCGAAGTCTATGGGTATTCAGAGCAAGTAGACAAATTAAGACCATAAATATTTTCATCTCAGTTCAGATTATATTTTGCTTTCAAGTAAGTGCTAATACCATCTTACAGAAAACTTAGGGTTGGGATTTCAGAATTGCTGATATGTAGTTGTAGATTTATATGTAAATATTTACTTTTGTTTTCAATTTCTCAATGAACATTCTTTTTAAGGTACATTTTTCTGTATCACCTATTACACCTACTTAAGGTTTTCAGTAAGTGTGGTTTTCTGCTGTAGTGGTCTATCCTAGGTTACTAACCAGGCCTCCTTTGCTGGATATGTTTCAATTGCAGTCAGTATTATGCAATACAAGAATCCTATCTATATACATCTATGAACAAATTGTTGTTTCCTTTTTTTTTTTTTTTTTCTCCCTTGGATTGCTTCCTTGGGGTATATGTCCAAAAGTGAGATTACTAGTTCAAAGAGTATGTATGAACAATTTTATAACACTTGTTACACTTTGCCAGATTGTCTTTGGAGCACATCAGCCAATTTACTGCCAGCAATATATATATTGGTTTCCTGAAAACCCTATAAATGTTAAGTTTTATTTTTATTAATATTTGCTAATTTGATAATTGCCAATGCTATTTTTAAAAATTAATTTTCAGTTATATTACATTGCTTTCAGGGCTGTGTGTTTTCCCAGTTTTAGAGCCCTTTAGAAATGCAAGATGGTCTGTCAATCATATATGATACCTGGAAATACAAGGGGACACATACCAGTAAATATGTTAAAGTAAATTTGTTACCATAGATGGGAATACAAGGTCTGAGATTATTCTTGTTTTTAGATTCTCACCTGACACAACTGGCAGGTGGGGCACACCCTTGTTCCCCTGCCTCTGCTCTCAGCACAGGTGTTGATCAAGACCTTCTTTTGGGGTTAAAAGTAGAGATGGAAATTAACCATCTGGAGACTTAGCTGGAAGGACTTCCTAACTCTTCAGGATGACACCTCGTCCTTCAGAGGATCAGTCTGCCAGAGCAGCCCTTCTCATTCTATGTGCTGTTGTCTTGCCCCTGCCTCCTCCCGACCTAGCCAATTTAACTGAAAATAGCTTTAATAATTTATTTGGGTATATGTGTACTTAAAAATTTTTTGCTTTTCCTTATTTCAAAAAAAGATATAGAAATCATTTATTGAGCACAAACTATGTGGTAGGGGTCATGCAAGAAATGAATACATTTGACTTATTTACATACACATGAGAGGTTATGAGAGGAGGCAAAAATGCTACGTAAATAATTCTAAGGCAATATGCTATACATGTTAAATGCAGTATAAATAAGATGAAGGATTTTAGAGGAAGACAAAATGACTTCTGAGCCAATCAGGCAAGGCTTCATGGAGATAGCTTTCGAGTTCAGCTTTAACATATTGGTAGACTCTTCAGCAGATTTAGCAGAGAAGGTATTTCCGGTATTTCAGTATGAGGCCTAGGTAAGGGCTACGAAGCAGCCTAATAATGGATGTTTTACTGTGCTTTTTCTCTATATTTTATCTTGTTTCATCTATCCAGTAATTATATAACTGCTATTATGATTGTCATTTTTTTTTTAAAGATTTTATTTATTTATTCACGAGAGAGAGAGAGAGGCAGAGACACAGGCAGAGGGAGAAGCAGACTCCATGCAGGGAGCCCGACATGGGACTCGATCCCAGGTCTCCAGGATCACACCCTGGGCTGAAGGCGGCGCTAAACTGCTGAGCCACCTGGGCTGCCCCATGATTGTCATGTTTTAAATAGGCAGCTGTGGCTAGTGAGCTAGTGGGGAGCTGGATTTGAACTCAGCTCTCTTGGATCAAGAACCAGGCTCTTGATATACCTGAGTACACACTGGACTTACTAGGTGAATGCAAGGTGTTTGGCTTGCCTAGAGCCAAGGATATGTGTGTAAGGAAAGTCATAGCAGATAAGACTGGAAAAGAATGGTGGAGCTGGGGAATGGAAGTTTTGAATGCTGAGTTAAGAAGTTTGGATGTGATTTAATAGGCACTGGGGAGATATCGAAGGTGCCGGAAATAGTGCCTTAAAAAATGTGACTGGGTTGCAGAGGGAAAGAAATAAGAGGAACTCCAATTACAGAGTAGAGAGCTGGGTGAGATTTGAGTCACAGTCAAATGGGAAGGGACAGATGTGAGACATTTTAAAGGACAGATCAAAGGAATTTTAGCAAACGGTGGGTGTAGATGGTGACATGATGGTGACATGGAAGCAGAGAAGATGCCTGCATCTGGAGTCTGCATCTTAAAACTTTTTTAACTGGGAGTCCCACATTTTCATTCTGTACTGGCGCTACAGATTGTGTAGACAGTTCTGGATGGTGCCACTGTCAGGACCAGGGGCACGAGGAAGAGGAATTGACAGGGAAAGACTGACTCATATGTCAGACATTTGAGTGCAAATGCCAGCAGGACATCAGGGGATGATGGGAAGCAGATAACTGGAAATGTAGACCTGGAGCCTCGGAGGGAAGCTGAAGCCAGAGGTAGAGCTTTGGAAACAGCGGATGTCTCTGAGAGGAACATGATGTAATAAGAGAAACCCAGAAAATCTGTCTCAAGCAGACCCTGGGGGCTGCTCCTAGGTAGTTTAGTTAGTGTCCATTGAACTCATTTATTTATTTATTTATTTATTATTATTTTTTTAATTTTTATTTATTTATGATAGTCACAGAGAGAGAGAGAGGCAGAGACACTGGCAGAGGGAGAAGCAGGCTCCATGCACCAGGAGCCCGACGTGGGATTCGATCCCAGGTCTCCAGGACCGCGCCCTGGGCCAAAGGCAGGAGCCAAACCGCTGCGCCACCCAGGGATCCCCCATTGAACTCATTTATAAGTAACAAAACTTAATTCCTTTAAAAGTCTTTCTAGCATTTAGAGTTCTCTCTTTTAGATCTGCAACTTCCCAAAGGTCAGAATTGTATTATCATTATCGAAGTATTTCCAAAGTGTAGTCCTAAGACTTCGTTATTTTTTTTTCCTGTAATTTAGCACAGTCTCTGAGGCTATTGGCATTTACTCTCTCTCATTCATGATGTAATTCAGTCTGTAAGTCTTATTTTCAAGATGCTCTAGACCGAGAGCCTATGAGAATAGCTTAGAATAATTTTAATCAATTTATGTATTTCAGATTTAAATGTAAAGTATTGACATGGTGGAAAACCCGTCCAACAGGCAGATGTTATCCTGTAGATCTGTCTTCGCAGAGTTCAGTAACTGAGTCAGCTTCCTCATTTACAGTTCATGATGAAAACAGCTAACTCTTTTCACTGTAGGCTCCCTTTTTAAGAAATTGTCTAGGAAAACTAGGAAACTGGTATAAATGAATTCAAGTTCTCTGACCAGGAGTCGGGTGGACTATCGCACAGTTAAGAAACAGGACTGACGGGATCCCTGGGTGGCGCAGTGGTTTGGCGTCTGCCTTTGGCCCAGGGCACGATCCTGGAGACTCAGGATCGAATCCCACGTCGGGCTCCCTGCGTGGAGCCTGCTTCTCCCTCTGCCTGTGTCTCTGCCTCTCTCTCCCTCTCTCTGTGTGACTATCATAAATAAATAAAAATTAAAAAAAAAAAAAAAAGAAACAGGACTGACTTTGCCAAGTCCCTCGCACTAGATGGCTGAGGCTTGGCAGGGGGAGGAGGCGTCCTCGTGTCCTGCTGGCCCTGGTGGCGCTGGTCCTAACTCAGACCCTAACCGGCTGTCTGGCTACCCCCAGGTGCATTTTGCCTTAGTTGTGTGTCCCGAGCGTAGCCGCAAGGTAACAGGATGTCAACGTGCTTTTGGGTGCACGCGGTTATGCCCAACAGTGCTGTTATTGAGCAGCTGGGCCCAGTGTCTGTGTGTGGGCGTGTGTTGACTCACGTGCTGTGCTGTAATCAGTCGGAACTCAGGGCCTGATTGCGCCCTTGTGATTGGAGCCCCGCCGAAGGTTTCGAAGGTTTCGGAAGGACAGTGACCTTGGTGGAGGAACCTGTCAACGCAGGGGGCGGATGAAAGGGAGTTGAGTTGTGTAAGGAGAGGGAATCTGTCTTGTTTGGGAAGACACACTTTTCTTTCCAGTAACTGGTTTGTTTTTGATACCACTTGACTTCATCCGCAAGGTCTGTATTAAAACAGATGTCAGGGGTTCAGGCGGTATTTTGACCAGGCTTAGCTCCTGTTGCGCTCGCTGGGATGAACTGCACATACTGGTTTGCTGACCAGCACATTTGATATCTAATGGTTATGGAGAGAGGAGGAAAAGGGAAGTTCAACTAAAGCATTCTTTCCTCCGAGTGTGATAAACAGAAGCCATGTGGTCTTTTAAATTCCATGGCAACATACCAGGCAGAAAAAAGACTTGCCAGTAGCAAAGGTCAGGAATCACAAAAGAGCAATGTAGGTTTTCCGTATTGACTTCAGAACACACTTTTCTGTAACTAAGCATTCATTTGCTATATGCATGCTGTTTTAGGTTTGTATATGTGGTAGTTTTTTTTTTTTTTTTGTGACTTTGATTAGGAAACGTAATGAGTCACTTAAATCAAAAGGTAGACTATTATCGTTTTTTTGGGAAAAAATCTAGTAAAAGTGATGCTTAATCCAATTAATCTGTCTTCTTCCTCTAATTCATTATGATAACTTCAGGTGTCTGGTGGCAACTGAGAATGGGTTATGGAAAAATGTCAAGGCAATGTAATCCCCATTATTTATGGTCACTTAAGAGGATAAATTAATCATTGGTCACTAATCTTTGGATAATTACTCTATTTAGCTGGAAATATCCTTAGTTTTTTGGAAAGCAAGTCAGTGAGTTAGTAGAACTGTCAAAATTGATCAGCTTTTCTAAGTCTAATAATAAGTGAATGGAAACTAGTTGCCTGCAGCCCTTTCTGTCCTGTATTGTAGCATGATCATTCTAAAACTCTGGACACTGTAAATGGGACAACAGGAAAATATATTAATAAACTACCTTGTGGTTTTCAAGTGGACATTCAAAGCCTGTTAGTTGAGGATTAACATAGTTGCCATTAACAGATAAAGGCTTATGACCCATGTATGTGGTTTTGGTTACTAGAATTAGGCAAGTTAATTACATTACAACATTGGCTTGAATATAGGTTGTTTGGAAATGGGTCTTTTGGGGATGGCAATTCCATTTACTTGTGCACTGAATAAATATTTTGAAGAAGTTAAGTTGTGTAAGTACTGTATCAGATGCTGGTGACGGGGATGGGAATAAAGAAAGTTATTCATTTCACTCCCAAAGGAATTAAAAAAAAATAAAGAGAAAGTCCTAGCCTTGTGTTTTCAGCATGGGTACAGTGTCTCAAATGCACACTAATACTCACTTTTTGGAGTTTGAGGTCCTCATTCATGGGGTTCCCAAAGAATCTTTATATTTAAGAGTAGATGAAGTTGTTATGTGGGTGCAGTCAGAAACGTATTACTTATTTCTCACAATCAAAGTAATGTCATTTAATTTTTTAATTTTATTTTTTTAATGAAAGTAATGACATTTTAATAATAAAATTCACCTGCATATGCTACAAATTGTTGCTTTTATAAAGCTTCTGGAAACAAAACAGAATTCTGCTAAGTATTGTTTCCAATCACTAGGGAAGGATTTGTGTCATTATGGGAAACATAAGACTGTATATGGGACTGACTGACTTTAGAACCAAAATATAAATTAGGACTTTAGAAAACAATTGAAGGTGTAGAAATCTTAACTAGTATACATTTTAGAAGTCTCAATTTTAAATTTTTTTTAATTTTCTAAAGATTTTTAAAAGATGTTTATCCATTTATTTGAGAGAGAGAGAACAGAGGGAGAGGGAGAAGCAGGCTTACCATGCAGGGAGCCCTATGTGGTTTGATCCAAGGACTCTGGGATCATGACTGGAGCTGAAGGCAGATGCTTAGTCAACTGAGCCACCCAGGTGCCCCTCAATTTTTTTAAAGATTTATTTATTTTAGAGCATGAGAGCAGAGGGGAGGGGCAGAGGGAGAGAGAGACACACACACACATTCTCTCCCTGCTGAGCATGGAGCCAAGCTCTGAGCCCCAGATGAGGCTCAGTCTCACGACCCTGAGATCAGAACCAGAGCCGAAATCAAGAGTCGCTTAACTGACTGAGCAACCCCGGCTCCCTGGCTCAATTAATTTTGAAAATCCAACTTTATTGAGGGATAATTTCATATAAAATTCACTAATTTTAAGGCTACGATTTGATAAGTTCTGACAAATGCCTAACAGTCTTGCAAACACCATGACAATCATGATAGAGCCTTTCCATCACCCCCAATGTATCCTCTTGTGTCTCCTTGTAGTCAGTCTTCCCCTTTACCCTGGTCCCTGGCAACCACTGATCTGTTTTCTGTCGCTGTGGTTTTGCTTGCTCTAAAATTTTGTATAAATAGAATCATACAGTATTTTTCTTTGTCTCTGGTGCTCAGTCAGTATGATGGTTTTGAAGATTCACCCATGTTGTTGCATATATTAGTAGTTCATTTCTTTTTATTGCTGAGTAGTATTCTGTTGTATGCTTATCCTGCAGTTTATCCGTTCACATCTTGATGGACGTTTGGGTTGTTTCGAGTTTTTGCCTGTTATGATTAGTGCTGCTTTGTGTGTAGGTACCTATGTTCTCATGTCTCATGTCTCCTGTGTACCTTATTTTCATTTAAATTTTATTCTGTATGCTTATCTGTATTTTTAAATTTCACAAGAGGATGATATTATGTTTTTTTTTTTTAATTAAAAGAAATTGTTGTCTAAGTGAAACAGTGGGTGGAGGGCTCTAGAAAGACAGATTTTTTTCACTTGGGTAATTGGGTGAATGGTGGTATTCCCAATCAAGTGGCTGAAATTTCCTTTTGAGGGGCAGAGGGAGCGAGAGATGCAGTCTCCTCACTGAGTGCGGAGCCCCACTAGGACTTCATCCTATGATCCTGAGATCATGACCTGAGCCAAAATCAAGAGTTGGATGTTTAACTGACTGAGCTACCCAGGTGCCCCTGAAATGTCCTACTTTTAAAAAAAAGACTGAAGATGATCCATTGAAAGGAGTCTGAGGGAAATCCCCTAGCTCACACTCATTGGTGTGGGTGGAGGTGAGTGGAGGTTGATTAGTATGAGGAGTAGAGATAGGAGTGCACCCCAAGAAGTGAGAAAGTTGACAAGAGGAGAAATAGGGTGGTAGCTAGGGGAGGATTCGCCTCAGGGGGGAATGATCATTTACTTTATAAAAGGTAGGAGTAGCTTGAGGAGAGAGAGTAGAGAAGAAGATGAAGTGACCAAGCAGCTAATTAAAAGAATAATGTTCATGAGCAAGTGAGCTATGGAATCCAAGCGCTGCTGGTGGTGATGGTGGTGGGGCGGGTTGCCAGAGGGGCCACCTCTTCTAGATCTGGAAAGAAGAAAGTAAAAGAAAGAAGAAAGTAAAAACTAGGAGCAAGTGGAGGCAGGATTGTTGAGGAAGGAAGCCAAGGGGGCTTTTGTTTTCTCTGAGAAGTTACTTGTTAAGTGTCATGTATTGGGGTAGAGGAGCAGATCTGAAGAGAGTGACAGAGGTTTGGGAGCTGAGTAGTGAGAAGGAAGAGGAGTGATAACAGCTTTGAGAACTCAACCAAGATTGGAAAACATGATTTTTGTGGTGAAACCAGTTTCTAAGATTGTGGCTTCCCCCCCGCCCCCCAACCGTGCTCTGAAGCCTGATAAGTGACCAGGGAAAGTGAACAGAACAATTGATGTAAAGTTGGAAAAGAATCAAAGCAAAGTAACTTTACATTTTTGTCTGTTTTCAGCCATATGCTGTGTGGCTTCCTCTTCTCTCTACCTTTTATACTCCTCAGGTTTTTGGTAAAGTTGATTAAACAGGTAACACCCAAATGTAGTTTTTTACATTTTTAAAATATATGTAACAAAATTTACCATTTTAACCACTATTTTTTTTTTAAGATTTTATTTATTTATTCATGAAAGAGACAGAGAGAGAGGCAGAGACACAGGCAGAGGAGAAGCAGGCTCCCTGTAGGGAGCCCGATGCGGGACTCCATCCTGGATCCTTGGATCACACCTTGAGCCAAAGGCAGACACTCAACCACTGAGCCACCCAAGGATCCCAGTTTTATTTTTTTATTTTTTATTTATTTTTTATTTTTTTTTTATTTATGATAGTCGCAGAGAGAGAGAGAGAGGCAGAAACACAGGCAGAGGGAGAAGCAGGCTCCATGCACCTGGAGCCCGATGTGGGATTCGATCCCGGGTCTCCAGGATTACGCCCTGGGCCCAAGACAGGCGCCAAACCGCTGCGCCACCCAGGGATCCCAGGATCCCAGTTTTAACCACTATTAAGTGTACAATTGAGTCGCATTAAGTATATTCACAATGTTGTGTACCCATCACTACAATTTTAAATTGAGGCATGAATTCTCTCGTTCCCTTCCATTGTACTACTCCTGATCTATAAATTCAACATAGTCCTTTACTGGATACAGTATTTGCATTTTTGAGACTGAGATTTTGATGACAGTAGGTACAGAGCTTAACTTTTGGCAGGCTCTGTGGGAGGCACAAATCATGGCATTAGTTTTCTCAATATTTAGTTGTAGTTATTTGTTACCATCTGTCTTCCTTACTAGGCCTGTAAGGTCCCTGAACGTAGATGCTCTCTGTGTCTCGTTTATATATCCTGCCTGGCATAGTGCTTGACACGTAGTAGGCGTTCAGTGGAGTTTTTGAACACATGAAAGTCCTTCACTGAAATAATTTATTTTAGTTTAATAAGTTCTTTCTGAATCCTTCATATAAAGTAGGCAAAACTTGTATTCACACATTAATACAGATTATAGGGCATGCCACATTCCAGTGTCTAGTTAATTAGTAGAAATCAAAAAGGGCTTATATTTGCAATTTCACCTTGGAAGGTATTAGAGAAGATTGTGCATTAAACAAATGGTTGTACAGAATTGGCAGCAATAATCCCAAAGCTTGAAGGCGGTAGGTTAATTAGGATAACTTGATGGAAAGCGAGTTAATCAAATTTGAGAGTTGAAGGAATGTTCCAATAATTTATGTTCACACACACTTCAAATATATCAGCAGGTAACAGGAACTGTAGTTGCAGGTTACTCCAAAACAGCAGAATGCCAGTGGATTTTATGGCTTATGTAATGTTTTGGAGAAAGAAAACCTATTAAATTGTTTGGGGCTGTTTGGTACTATTACCCTGTAAGAAATAAAAAACACTAGAGCTTAAAATAGTACCTTTATTAAAGATACAGAGTTAATATATTAATAACTTAGGAATTGTATTTTTCTTTTAGAATTATATTTATTAATAGATTCACTAATATTTTTATTAAGAAATGTGCACAAATATGGGCATTTCTGTTAACTGGTATTAGTTAAGTATCATTTTTTCCACAACTAGCTTATGTTTAAATGGATACAGAGGGGTAAAATACACATATAACAATTAGTTAGCAATATAATAACACCCCTCTAGGAATAATCACACTATGTCCTCTGATTCTGATTTCTGTGTGTGTAGAAAAACCCATCGAGGCCTTTAAAAAAAAGAATCTGCCTTCAGTAAGGTATTTTTTGGATCATGTGGAAGGAATAAAGAAAAGCTATTAGGACCTCTTGTTCTATCATTTTCTTACCCTTTTTCACTCTCAATAAGCTGAAGCTGGAGTTTGGTTTTAAGAGCAGTAATGGAAATTTTCTTATGTACCATCAGCAAAATTCAATCCTGAGTGATTACTAAGGCTTTTCAGTGAGAGAGAGAGAGAGAGAGAGAGAGAGCGAGCGCGAGCGCAGACAGACAGAAGACATAGGTTAGGGACGGACCTCCTCCACTAAGGTAACAGCAAGGGGGGTGCGTGGGCAGGGAGGAGCGGGATCCCAGGGGACAGAGCCCAGGCTCCGGCTTGGCCGTGTGAATGCAGCTCTGTCCCTGCTCTGTCCCTGCTCTGTCCCTGCTCTGTCCCTCCACCGCGAGGTCTGCGGCGGCTCTGGGGTAACAGTAACACAGATTGCCAGGAAACAAATTTCCTTGTCATCGTTTTTATTCCTGAGTCATCATGTTTAGTTACTCAGATCTAGATGTCTGGTGTTGCCAGTTACTTGCCAGTTACTCAGAAATCAAGCAAGCAGCTTCTTCTGTTGGTCTTTCCTTCCTTTTCTTTTCTTTTTTTTCCCCCCTATTTCTATCTTGTCTTTTACTCCTTTGCTTTAGTCAAGCAGGCACGTTTAAATACAGAGGTTACCATTTCCACTAGCAAGCATAGGACTCCCTCCTTACCTCATTGACTTCTAATCCTGTGGTGTGTAATGGTGAATTGAGACACTGAAAGGTGTCCCGTTCATGGATAACCTTGGTAAATCTCAAGAACATAGTACTGAGTGAAAATACGGAGTTACAGGGGCACCTGGGTGGCTCAGCCGTTGAGCGTCTGCCTTCAGCCTGCTTCTCCCTCTGCCTATGTTCCTGCCTCTCTCTGTGTCTCCCATGAATAAATAAATAAAAATTTTAAAAAGATATGGAGTTGTAGAATGTTTAATATGATACCATTTACATTTAAAAACATGTAAAATAGTACCATATTTCATAGAATCTAAAACACTATTGATGCTAAGATGCACCACTATTTTACATACACTGAATTTATTGATTATAAGATGCACCCTAAAATTATAGATGTTTTAATATGAAAAAAATGGATCTTAGGGACGCCTGGGTGGCTCAGCAGTTAAGCGTCTGCCTTCCAGCTCAGGGCCTGATCCTGGAGTCCCGGGATCGAGTCCCACGTCAGGCTCCCTGCGTGGAGCCTGCTTCTCCCTCTGCCTGTGTCTCTGCCTCTCTCTCTGTGTCTCTCATGAATAAATAGATGGAATCTTTTTAAAAAGAAAGAAAAAAATGGATCTTAGAATTGAAGAAATAAGGTAGATATATTTTTTTGAGATGTACTTTATGTAATAAAAATATAAAAACATGCATACAAATGATATATAGCCAATTCAGGATGTAGTTTATCTCTGGAAGGGAGGGAGGAAAGGTAGAGAGCAGGGCCACACGGGCTTCAACCCTATAATTTATTTTTCAAAATCTAAAACAAATATTGCAAAAGTTAAGACTAGACAAAGCTGGTTGGTGAATTCCTATAATTCTCTGTATGCTGTTTCATAATGAAAATTATATACTTAAAAGCTACATAAAAAGCAAGTTGCAAAAGTCTATATATAGTAGATCCTATTTTATCTTCTAGTAGTATTTGATTTTGTGTTCTTTCAGCTTTTTTCCTAGGTCTGTCCTACCACAGCAGGTTTTGTTGTTGCTCCTGCTGTTGTGGGAAGGCTGGGGGGGCTTTCTACATTTCCATTTTTGTGTGTGAATTAAGAGACGCATCATGTATTGTCCTAGTAATGATATAAAGGGCAAGGTTTTTAATGATAAACATGTCAACAGAATGAATAGGATTGGTTGGCATTTCTTGATGTTAATAAGTAGTAAGAAAATGTTTCCATTTTTTTGTTTCTTTGAAGCCATCTTTCTGGTTGTTCCCTTATCTTTCTTTCTTAGTCATAAGGTGTCTAGAGAAGTCAGAATAAGAATGGTACAAGATGAACAAAAGTCAGTACTGTCAGTTGGTGGAGCATAGACTCTTGATCTCGAAGTTGTGTGTTCCAGCCCCCATGTTGGGCGTAGAGCTTACTTAAAAAAAAAAAGAAAAAGAAAAAGTACTATCGTGCCTAGAAATCTGATAAAGAGACTTTTAAAATAGACTCATGAAGCTTACGAACTTTTTTTTTTCTTATCCTTTTACTAAAACCTAAAAAGTGTTTCAGTTTTACCCTGCTACCACCAGATGAAAGGACTGCAGGAGGATGTTTGCTTATTATGCCCCAAGCAGTGAGGAATCTAGGGGCTGAAAGGGATGTTGTTTTTCCATGCTATTTTAGGGGTCCTTAACCTCCTATATGCATTAAAACAATATTTTTCATATCCCATAATATTATCCTAGTATCCTGCTTAGATGTTTAATAGTCCTTACCATTTGATTAAAATAAAATTTGGCAAGATCTATAAAAAAGTGCCAACTATAGTCATACTCTTTGACCCAAAATCTCCTTCCCTAAGATCTTCTAATGACTCGTGAGAAAGAAAAAGCTATATGCATGAAGATCTCCACTATACTATTACTATAAAAAAGTGAAGCTTTGGATTCAATTTAAATGTCCCTACATATAGAAATAGCTCATTAAATGATGACAATCTGTTTTATGGATCATATTGCAGCTATAAATGATCATGATTGCTATGTAGCAACATAGGAAATGTTTGGTGAAAAGAGCAGATGTACCATGCTATGACTCCAGAAATGCATGTGAGCATGAACAAAGATGAAGGGAATATGGAAAAACAAAACCAAAAAATAGTTGTATTAAAATGGTATAATTTTGAGTATATCTCTCCCCTCACCTTTTGTTAAAAAAAATGTGCTTATTTTTTGGGGGGGGGAGAGCCAGATCCTTTAAGGAAAAATTTGAATTTCTCTTTAAGAAAACGGCAGATGGTATGTTGGAGGATACCAGAAAACTAAAAGTGTAATGGCCCTTTTGAAGATGAAACTAAAACATTTGAAACCAGGTTTGCTTTTGCACTGGGCATGTTGATTATTTAATTTTGCCTTTTCAAAGTAAGTTGGCTTAGTGCAATTGTGTGGAAATCAAAATATTGAAGAGGATTGGTAAAAAGAAGTGGGAGGATCAAAGCCAGTGTGACTGGCTTATTCTTTTGCACGACCAAATAAACCAGATTTTGGGACTGTGTCTGCTTTAGTCAATATTTGGTTATTTGCTTTGAAGCTATTTGTTTGCAATAATGCCATTAACATCCTCAGGAGAGCCACAGTCAGACTCTGAGGGGTAGAATCATTTATATAGAAACCGAACCTTTTGCATGACAACCATTTTTTTCCCCTGTACTTGTTCTTGATTTTTATATAGCCATGGATTTATAGCTACCAAAAAAAGCCCCGTAGTTAACTCACAGTAAAATCATCTTGCCATCAAAGGTAGACTGGGGCTGGTGATGGCTGAAGAGGGAATAGAAAGAGAGTAATAGACTGAAAAACTTTTAGACCTCCAGGGCCTTGCTAACCAATTAATCCCGCTTCTTCAACTTCACAGGTAAGTAAATAAATACCAGAGAGGCAGCAATGAACCTGTCTTAGGATTTCAAATCTAATGCCCCTTCTGTTGTACTGCAAGGAGAGGAGGAGGGAAAGGGAGAGCAGAGCCAAATTATTGACATTTTAGAGGCCACTTTTTCAAAAGGACAGAACATTGGACTTGATGTCATTATTGTCTAAACGTTTTTACAAAAACTGGCACCCCCAAACAAAAATAG